>NW_006436283.1:9281661-9388881 GCF_000325575.1 Pteropus alecto | reverse complement strand
GGTACCTGCCTTGATCTCCTCTGAACTAGTGCATCTCCCGCTACTGTGAGCTTTGTTGGCTACTGGCTCAGTTACTCTCTTCTCCTAAGAATTGGCTTTGGCCAAATGGGACCCACCTCACCACCTCCTGAGACAGCCAAATTCACTGACTATCTCACATGGGAGACAAAACACCAGCACACTTGCCTCAAATGGCACCAGGTCTGGGGAGTGATTCAGGCACCAGAACTCATGAAAGAGGACGACGCTATTCTCCAGCTTAGGGCACAACTTGCTTAGTTTTCTCCCCTTCTCTATCCTTCTTACCTTGTTTCCTGTCAAGAGCTGAGCTAAGCCACTCTATGACGTTGCTGTTTCGACATTCATTTTGTTTGGCCAAGCCGCCAGCGGGGGCCTTGAACTGACACTTGTCCACTTCTGACGCAAGCTCATGCCCTAGACCAGCGATCCACAACAGTTTTGGCACCAGGGACCAGTGCTCCTATGAGAATCTGATGCCTGATGACCTGAGGTGGAGCTGAGGCGGCGATGCTAGCTCTGGGGAGCGGCTGCAAATACAGGTGAAGCTTTGCTCGTTTACCTGCCACTCACCTCCTGCTGTGCGGCCTGGTTCTTAACAGGCCACAGACTGGAACTAGTTCGCAGCCCGGGGATTGGGGACCCCTGCCCTAGATAATACCCATACGGTCACGAGCAAATGTAAGTTCTGATGTGACTTCTCCAACAGCCTCCCCCGTATCTCAGGGTCTTCCCCTGGTGTGCCCCTTAGATAAGACCCTTTTGGGGGCATTACAACACCCTGCCCTCTCGGTTTAAATTCACCAGCCTGGCCTTAGACCAGGAACCCCAAGGCACTCTGCCCACTGAACCCCAAGGCATGAGCCCCAGGCTCTGTCACTCTTTTTGCCCTCTGCCTTGACCTCCCGGTGTGGCCCCTCGAGGCACACCCTGTACCTCCAGGACTTGCAAAGAATAAACTTCTCCATCTCAATTTCTCTTGTGGTCTGTGACCGAGACGCAGTTCACCATCTGGCACCCTATGTTCTGCTTAACAAATGTTAATTTAACAAAGTCATAACAGCCGGTGTCATGAGCGAGATCACACTTGCAGCTGACCGTGGAGAATGCCTTTTTTTTGCTGTGAATGGCTGACTGACTGGATCTCCCTGGTGGGTAGTTCTAGCTGGGAGAGAGGTCCACCGCTCCCTGGAGTTCTCTGCTCTGCTCTGGGCTGCAGCCAAATGCTGTCTCAGTCTCTCATCCCAAAGTGCAAACTCTGAATGAAACCGCCAGAGATTTTGTGAACCTCAGAACATCGCTCGGCAGAGCTGTTTTGAGGTGCCCAGGCAGTGTCTCTGCCTGATAACGCCCCACAGAGGGCGAGTCCACCAGAAGGCATTAGACGTCAGGTGTATTTCTAGACTCTAAGCACTGACCCAGCTGCTGATGTTATGTGAGTTGGTTAAAAATTTCTCAGGGTCCCACCCGTGACGTTAGTTAATGGCTGGGACGTGTGAGTGACAGCCCTGCCCAAGTGTAAGCTGCTGGATAAAAGCACCAGGCGGTGCCTTTGGGGCAGAGGAGGAAGACTCCCGTTCCCCAAACACTGTGGCACCGGGATTCTAAGTCCCAACCAGTATGACAGGGGCACCCTCGCTGGGGAAGTCATGGCTCTTCACGAAGGTCACTGCTCTCTCTCCGTTGCTGCAGTCCCCACTGCCATCACACCTTGTCGTCTGACCCCGTGAGATATGTCGGTCATACCCCTGCCGTGTGGTGGTATTTGATCTAATGGCCTAGTATAAAAAGCCTGAGTATCAAGTGCTGGTGCCACCTAAAACATCCGAGGAAGTTAGTAAGCACCTTTTGTTTGCTTTGTTGATTAGAGTTAACTCAGTACGACTCACTCATATACCTGTATGTATAATTTGCCACCAATTAAGCCTATCATTTCTATGTTCTCTACTAAAAAAGGTAAGTATCTTGACTTACTCCTACCTGTATCTGGTCCTTCCTCCTCTTCCCCTTTGCCGGCATCCTGAGTTAAGTTCTGCAAACTTATCAATAAGCTGGTTAAGGTAAGGGGTGTTCCTGATGATTTAAACAAAAATAAAGCATGCTAAGTTACTGGTTTATTCTTACTTCTCACAAGATTTTGCTTCCTCCAGCACTATTTTTCTCTTCTAGTCTAATACCGTTTCCAGGAACGTTTCAAGGAAGCATTTGGCAAATTTCGAAATGTCTGAGATGCTTGAGAATCTTCCGAGTTCTTTCCGTTCAACACAATGAAAATATCAGAGCAATCTTATTTCCTGGCCAGTATTCCTATCGAAAAGATCCCGAACCATCTTATTTCGTGGTCTCTCTGCTCTTGCTCTCACAATGCTTTAAAATTTCCTTTTTGTATCTGATGCTCCGAAAATTCATGGCAATGTGTTTAAATGTGAGTTCCTTTTCCATGTCTCTCTCGTTCAGTGCTTTATGCATTTTAATGGTGAATCTTATATCTTCTTTGATTCTAGAAAATTTCAGTATACTTCAAATATTTTCTGCCCCCCATTTATTTTTTCCTTCTCATGGGAGACCCTGCTATAAATCTCTTCTGTTTTATTTTATTTTATTTATTTTTTTATAGGTTGATTCTTTCCTGGGGCTTGGTAGGGGAGTTCCCTGACTCGACTGGCCACTCTGAATCCACTCTGGAGGTCTGGAGACTGGAAGTCCGAGGTTGGGGTGCCATATGATTTTTTTTTTTCTCTAGCTTACTTTATTGTAAAAATACAATATATAATACATATATAAAACTGTGTTGATCAACTGGCTTTCAGTTGATTAATCTTCCTGCCTTTCAGAAGGCCTCCTTTTCTCTGTGTGCTCACATGGCCTTTCCTTGGTGCCTGCTCATCTTTTAAAAATCGTACTATATCAACTCTGTTAACTGCTCTGAACAGTGGTATAGATCTGTCCAGTGTCATTATTTTGAAATATGACATATTTTGTATTGAGCTGGTTTTATTCTCAAAGGTCACAGCTTCAGTTGTCCTTGAGATTACTGTGAGTTTGTAACAGTAAAACGATGTCGCTGTCAGAGAGAATAATGCTTATCTTTGTATTTGCCAGGGCGGAGTTCGTGCTTTACAAATTGCAACATCTGTGTGACATCTGTGAATCCCAAGAAACATGAAGGGCTTGAAACTAAACTGTATACAAGGGTGGCTCTGTCACTTAGCTTTTTGACCATAGGGAAAACCTCAGGGCAAACTTGTTGAGTTGTGCCTCAGTTTGCTCATCTTTAAAGGAGAAATATTTACTCTCGCTTACTGAGCAATATTGGTAATCAATATATGATGCTCTTTAAAAATGTAAAACATTTTACATATCATTTGACAGAAGTAGCGATCACAGTCCCTGTGTCAAGAGAAACAAAAGGCAGTATTCGAGTTATGTTTAATCCCTTCACCCTTTATAAGATTTTTGTCCCTCTCCAAATTCAAACATGGAGGCTACACTACCCCTTGTGAATGTTTTGGTTTAAAGAGCTGAGTTCTGGGAACCGAGCCCATAGCCTATTACATCCTACTGCATCATTTTAGCTTTCTCGGTATTCCCTCAAAGTTTTAGAAGTGAAGCAAAATATATTTTTAGGTAGGGAATTAAATCGAATATCTTTATAAAACAAAAATGTTTCTTCACTAGCGTTGGGCTCACAGAATCTCAGCTCTCAGTAACTTCAGAAGAACGAGTGTCAGAACGTGAGAAGAGAGGCAGCAGATGGCTATCGTAGATCAAACACACACTAGTGTGTTCCAGACATTTCACATCCACATTTTAAAAATTGTGGTAAAATACCCACAACCTACACTTTGCCATCTTCACCATTTTTAAGCATACGGCTCAGTAAGATTTAGCTCATCACATTGTTGGGCAGCCGTCACCACCATCCAGCCACACAACTGTTTCTGTCTTGCATAACTAAAACTCAGCACCCACTAAACACTAGCTCCCCATTTCACCTCTTCCATCGTGAAGTCGAGGGTATCTGGGATCCCAGGCAACCTGAGACTGGCTCCTTTCTAGCTTTGTGATAATGAGTAAATCCCGCAATGTCATCCAGACCTGGTTTCCTCTTATATCCTGCTCACCTGCCAGGTTGCTATGGGACTCAAATACAAATGTCAGTAGGGGCTCTTGTGAATGCTAATATTCTGTACACAGAGTGTCCTAGAAGCAGGAAACCTTATGTAGCTATGTGCAATGTCTGAAACGGACTAAAAGAAGGATCTGTCTAATATAATTTAAACTTCACCATCAAACAGGTCACACAGCTTGCTAAGCGTCTGGTCTATACCTGCTCGTACAGAGATTTCAGACACTGACTGATGGACTGATTGATTTTTTCAGAATAGTAAACCAATGGTCAGAGAAGATTAGTAACTTTATCACAAGATCATACAACTAATATTTAGCCCAGCCAGCTCAGCCTAACATGAAGCCCATGTCTCCCCACCAACATTCGCCTGAGAACTCACCGAACGGACCTAGAAAACCCAGTCTTTCTCTTCAATTTCCTCACAATTTTATCAAGAAAACAAATTATAGCTACTCAGTGCAAATCAAGGAAGAGAACAGAACAACATACCGTCAAATGTTTCACTGCCTAGAGTTTAAAAAAGTAACAGTCCCCAAATGGAGTCATTTGCTTCCAAGACAGCAAAACCAAGGCTTAATTGCATTTTCAGCCTCTCTCAGCAGTGTGACCTTTAAACACTCCATGTGACATTTCCTGATGAGCGCTAGTGAAGTAATCCACAATAAATCCTCTCCCTATTCCTCCCCGCCCAGAAGGTGACCCAGCCTGAAACTATCCTTTCTTTTCCTCTGCTAATGACTTCCTCATGAGCCCTTCTTCTGCCTGTAAAACTCTTCTGTTTGTACAGCATCTTGGAGCCCTCTCCATTTGCAAGATGGGATGTGGCCCCATTCCTGAATCCTTCAATAAAGCCCATTAGATCTTCAAATTTACTTCGTTGGATTTTTGCTTTTTAACACTAGTACCAACAACAGTGCCATCTGTGAGAATTTTAGGAAGAAAAATACATTCTGAGCCAGACAGAGCTGACACAGACTTTTGACAGGTAGTTAGACATTTGAGCTTGACTTTGAAGAAAGTGGGTGGGGAAAAGAAAAAGATAATCTAGCTAAGGAGAATCCGAAGAGCGTAAGAACTGGTAGTAAGAGTAAGAAATGTTTTCTCTGAGTCTACAACAGAGTTAAAGTGGAATATATGATTCTTATGCTAATGAAGTTTTTATCCAGGTTAGGAACACAAAAATTGGTCTTCAAGAAACCATTCAGGATCCCATTACATCACTGAATATATTTCTTGGACGAATGAAGTCCATTACTTAGTTGTACCACTCTGAAAGAAGGACAGTTCTGGTCCTAAAACAACTTTCAAAAGATAACTAATATAATAACTATGGTGACAATATGGTCTCGAAATCCTCCCTAAAATAGGTGCCACATTTCTCCTTTCCGACCTCCATTCTCGGACCACAGCCACTTGGGAGATGTTTTTTGAGCTTTAAATAAAGGAGGACTTTCACAATGTCTCCGATCGCTGAACACGAAGAAGCCCAAAGAGGTTCGTTCTGCAGAAGAAAAAGGCAGTCAGCCTTTGAATACCATCTGGGGGCAAGGACCTGAGAGATGACAGTGGGACCGGGCCAAGTGTGATAGTCGTGGTGACAATATGGGTGAATGAGAATTGAGCCTATATAAGATCTTCTTAATCGAGTTTTTGCATTCCTTCTTTTACTTGGATGTTTTCACAGTGTCCGTCAATCTAGAGAGTTCTGACTGTGTTGTCTGCTCAATCAAGTGTCTGCTCTAACAGTGTTTAATATTCATCAACATTCGCTTGAGACACAAAGACAAACAAGCCACACCCAGGACCTTAGTTGGGTTATATTTGGGTTGCACAAGTTTAAAGGTGTCAATGAATGAGGGTTATTACTGAAAAAATTCCTCGCTGCCACATTTGGAAGACCATTTAACTGTCAAGGGTAGGTAGGTGGCAGTACGTTCAGAGGATGCTATACCAGAAATATTGACCATATATGTTTTAAAACAAAGAGTAACAGCAAATGATAAATGCTTTTTCTAAGAGATGCACCAACGGCCTTGGTCACATGACCTGAGGACACCAGGATAGACCTAATTGTGTTACTTTCTTCAGCACCTCTTAATTTCATTCTCACATTCCCTGACCGTATGACACAATAGGCCATATTTCTACCTTCTCAAAGCAAAAGCTTTCTTTAAGTTAATTTTAAAGCAAAATGAGATGATTGTTTTGTCCAACTGCCCTATTTAATCAAAATGACATAAATTTGGATTTGCAAACTTTCAAATAGCCAAACTGGCTGGAGATGTAGATTTACTTATCACTTCTATGCAACACTGAGGAGCAAAATATGAACAGCAGGTCCAGACTCCTGATGTTTCTAGCCAGTGTGAATTAGAGATTTTTCAACAGCTGCAGGAGAGTCAACAACTTAATAAGAAACATCACAAATATTTAATCCGTCCAGGGTGAGCCAAACGCCGAACTCTCACATCAACAGAGAGATGAACAAAATGTTTTCTGATTCAAGCAACATGAATTGAAGCAGATGCTAGCCTCTTCCTTTCAAAGCAGAAATTCTGGTCTCAGTGCCAAGGTGAGGCTACTCTTGGTTGCGTATCAGTTAGGTCAGGTTTCGGAGCTTAAGTAGTTCATTTATTTCTTGCAAGATGGAGACAATATTTAACCATAACTTCTGAATCCAATAAGACAGCCATAGAATCTTGTGCTTTCCACAGTCTCCTCCTCCTAAGCAAGTACCTAATCATACTCTAAATCTCCAATGTAACTGGATTAAAATTTTCACAGAGAACATTAATTGTGGATCAAGTGAGTGGTAAGTATTTTCCATTCAACAGCGTCAGGTGGTATTAGCTTTAAGATACAGAAGAGAAAGAATAAGTGAATAAGAAAGAATAAGAAAATGAGAAAATTAATAAAACTGGGATCTTTTTTTATAATAATTGAAGTAAATATATTTTATGGGAGCCAGTAGATAACTTATTAAGGAAAACTAAAGATAAATCTTAAAAAAAATCATATCTGGTATTATAATTATTTTACTTATCTGCTCCAATACTTTGGTGATTTCTTTTTTTTAATCCTAGGCTGTTAGTCTTCAAAAATATTTGCATAAGTAAAAAAAAAATTACTTTTAAATTTACTTTTTTAAGTTTAGGTTGAGAATTACAAAATCTAACTTAATAAGACAGCATGTAATAACATCCACACTCTCCTTTGATATACTATGGTCAGTTAGGGCAGAGAGATGGTGGAGGGCAGAAGGAGGAAAGTCTGCCAGAACTATGAGCTCCTTCTTTGCTCCTATGACTCACTGGATGCACATTATTTCTAGCATCTATTATATTTTATTGGAGTCATCCAACTTGCTTCCATCTCTACCATTCAGCTGAGATTTTCATGGTGTGTCTTATTCATCTTTGTATCCCCAGAATTTAGCATGTTAGTGGCCCAATAAAAGTAAATTAAATCAATGAAGTAAATGTCCGAAACAATGAAGAAGTAGAGATAATGGTGTATGTACATAGAAGCATAGAAAGAGCCAAGATTTTTATGGGATAAGAAACTCATAAAAATTCCTTGACATGTTATAGACTCTTAAAATTGTGTTGTGATTTTGCAAAAATCATCATAGTTGATATTTATATACTGGATGAAGACTAAGACTATGGTTTATCACTACCAGATTTGTTCAGAACCTTTGAAATTTAAGGTTTTGTGTGAGACCTCACCATCTATCACAGTATATGGCAAAGGGCAGCCAATGATTGTTAATTCTGTCTTTCTGGACCTCCATTTTTTTATTTGGATACTGCAGTAAAATCATTAAATGTATAATTGAACTATTAAAATTAATAAATATTTTCAAGTACCTGTAATTATTTGGTAAAGTAATTAAAAATTAAGTAGATATTTTAAATCGCTAAATACTAATAGAGCAGTTTATCTTCTGATAATGATATTTGACCTTATTTATCTGCCTTTAAATACTCCTTAACTTTGAACTCACTAACAAAGGTCATATAAATCTCTGCTAGGTAAATCTTGGCATTTAAGGAATTAAATAAAGGACCTCAACAACAAATGTTGCTGAGAACAAAAAAGTGTGTGGATTTCTTGATTGACTGAAATTTATTTTTTGGAATACTATATAATTGTAAACAACAGATTCCTTTCATTAAACAAATTCAAAAGAAAGGAAGTAGTCAATAATTTTCACTTTATTTTATAGTTATTCAAGAGTTGCTAGAAAGGTTCCTATGTTTATTATAAATGCTGAAAGAAAATATTTGACTCATGATTTGCCTGTTTTCATTTCACAAACTCACAAAATAATTGGCACACGGCTAAAGATTATGTGTACGTGTGTGTGTGTGGGGGGGGGGTGTCATTTTTGTCTCCTCTATATTGACACCCTAGCTGGGGGTACATTCTTTCTTGCAGCATTAGGCTGTTTCTGTTTCATGTTCCATATTTCAGTTCCTCCTGCGTTACTTAGATCCAAGTAAGGGTGTCAATATAGAGGAGACAAAAATGACATACGCCTCCCCACCCCAACACGAACACATAATCTTTAGCCGTGTGCCAATTATTTTGTGAGTTTGTGAAATGAAAACAGGCAAATCATGAGTCAAATATTTTCTTTCAGCATTTATAATAAACATAGGAACCTTTCTAGCAACTCTTGAATCTACTTGTTGATCCAAAGGAAAATAACTGCAAATAAATAAACACCATTACAAAGACCTTTATTCCATAGATTCAGGATATGCCTGTGAGTTACATTCTTTCTTGCAGCATTAGGCTGTTTCTGTTTCATGTTCCATATTTCAGTTCCTCCTACGTTACTTAGATCCAGCCAAAGGAAAATAACTGCAAATAAACACCATTACAAAGACCTTTATTCCACAGATTCAGGATATGCCTGTGAGTTACATCTAGAGCTCTTTCTCACGATTGTATTAAAGACCTAAAAATATCTGTTATCCTAATTGTCTAATGTGTACAAATGGAACATATGTAATCTTAGTTAACTATACATTATTTTAAAGTACATCTCCTTTTGGGGGATATTTGATTCATTTAATTGGCCTTCGTTAGTGGTGTCTTTTTCTTTGGGGCATGTTGTTGAAGGGAGGGAATAAACTAGTTGACGAAGAGAGAAATTCCTCTTTAACTTTTCTTTGCTTTTTCTTTTCTCTGTTCACATTTTATTCTCATTACATGAATTAGTAAAGATTACATACATACATACATACATGCATGCATTTATAGATACACACGCACATGTAATACATACATGTAACTTTTGCGAACCAAATGTCAACTTTCACTCAATACTCTTTGTTTTTTATGGCTCATATTCTTCCAGATTATTTCAGAATGTAAAATTTATTAAGAAAGAGACATTTTGCTATCGTCTACTCATTGGTTGCCTCTTCTCACGTACTCCCTTTTTTCCTTAATGCCTCTCAAAATGTTCTCACCTAATATTATGCAGCATCTCAAGTACGACTGAAAATGCAGTGAGTAGCCTTTGACCTCTGATCTCTCTGAATCTGGAACCAAGAAGGCAAATGGAATCCTGAGTTTCAGTTCTAAACACTAGAATGAGGAATTTATAGGCCCTCTCTTGGGTCACAGGCTCACTGCTTCGGACTCACTACTGTGGAGAGAGGGGTGAAGTAATGATATGCCCATCTTGCTAGGATACAATCGACTTCCAAGGTTGCCACGGGGCAGATGAAATTCTTTCGAGAAAAAAGGCATGGTTAAAGGTTAAAGGGGAAAGAGATGCTGAGAAGAGAAAAATAACAGCTGTCTGCTATTATTTGTATTTGTCTCACTTACATTTTGAATATTATGGTGCCAAAACTCTCTTCGCCATTATAGAGAAAGAAAGACTAAACATTCACAGCCTGAAAGACAAATTGACAATATGCTTTGGGGGATGAACCCAGAAACTCTTGAACCATTTTGAATACTTAACTAAATAATAACACTTGATATTTTAGTATAAAATCTTGAAGCTAACACAGTGTTTAGATCATATCTATGTGGGCACAGAGCACGGGCTTAATTAAAAAAATACCCACAATTTACCTCTAGCAGCTCTAATCTCAGAAATTAATTCCCCTTTGATCGGTATCCACAGTCATGTTCTCAGGAATATCTATGAAAATTAATAAGAAAAACTATCAAAATTATCCATTGTCTAATTACACAGTAGTACAGATGACATTTATTATGCACTTCAGACTGCTTTCATGCTAATCTATTTTTTCAATATCATAATTGACATACTAACCAGTCACTGTATTTGATCAACACACTAAGTCCGATATAAAGAATTTTTTTTTTTTTTTTAGTACAAACAGCTCTCAAATCATATTCATTGCCAGAGTGGTCAGTAAATGCCACACTCTTGGGTCTTTCTAGCTTATTTCTCTCTGATCCATATATCGCCATCGATACTACATTTAAATCTGTGCTCTTATATTACTTCAGTCCTTGAGGCATGAAGGGTTCCCTGGGAATTTGGACTTCGAGAGTAGGAGACAGAGAGAGTGGGCCATTGGGGATGCCAGAGCCAAAGATACTGGCAGGTAAAGACTGGTAACATGCCAGGTTCACATGCCCAGGTCAGGAAGTGATGTATCGTAAGCTGCTTTTCGGGGAAATCAAGGCTGGAACACCCTTGATGACCCAAACGGTCCTCGATAAATCAGACCTGACTTAGCTAAAAGGAAAGAGAATCAGGCCAGGGGAGAGAAGAATTAATGACAAAGCTTAATAACCTCAAAGAGGAAGAATTCATCACTAAAGTGGCATAAACAACCTGATACTGTGCAGAACAGATGTGGCTTCATTTAATTCATTACCAAATGAGGTAGCAAGCTTGTGAGAAGATATATCAGGACTGGTCTATTAGCAATGTAATTTTAGTCCTAATACTTCCCTCCACCTCAGTCTCGTTTTATGTTCTCTTGTCTCTAATAATCCCCAGCCATGTTGCATGAAAACACTGCTGGTCAAAATGGAGGCTCTTGTGTGAGGTCAGCCTTTCCAAAACATCATCTGATACTTGGCCTTGGGGCTCTGGTACTCGCAACATCCGCCCCCACTACGTGTGGAGCTCTCATCGCTCCCACTTTTTCTTAGAGTCCTCTCTGATTCACATCTTGGGTAAGTTTCCTTTTATCAATGTGTTCTTGGTAGCTTTCACTTTTTTCCAGAAAGTCTTCAGTTTCCGGTCCACCAATGGTCCCTCTCTTTTTTCCCCCTCATATTCATTATACTTGTTTTCTCGTCTTTTTCATAATCTCTGAGGATTTGGAGTGAGAGGGAAGGATGTACTTATTTATCTTGAAACAGAAATCTTCCATTTCAGATCAAGATGGCAAATAAGGAAACCACGCATCAGCCTCCTTCCCTTCTCCCTCCCCACTTGTACAAGACTCACCCATCTCCTAGTATATTTGAGAGAGAATGGGCATGTCGCTCTACACAAAGACTTTACTGAAGAGTTGGGGTAATCAAGGAGAATATTGTGAGGCTCTATTATCCTCCTATATGAGCAGAGCCTTGAGTGAGTGTGGAAAGAGTTCAAGTCGCCATAGGAAGATGGGGTGGTGACATCCAGATTCACTTTGTGCTAAAGCCTCGAGAAGAAGCAAAAGGATAAAATGCACTTTATTTTATTTGTTTAAAAGTTAATTTATGTAAGTGCCCAAGTGATTTGTTTTTCTTCCAGCCCATATCAAAGACAAATAGGTTCGGATCTGAGTCCATTTTTCCTGACTTATAAAAGGCAGAAAATAAGTCACACTCCGTTCTAAATGACATGGCTACTGAGTTTCCCAGTTCGTGAGTTCAAAGCAAACAGTATTGTTAAGATTTTCTTTTATGGGTCTCTGCTATTCATCCACAGTTTGTGAAATTTCAGATTCCCTTCTTGGTCTTGAATATGTTCACTTGGCAAACGATCCCCATTGTAGAATATCCCTTGTTGAAGAAAGTATTCAGTGTTTGGCTCAAAAATGCACAGATACTGGAAATTTGGACTTGGGAAGAGGAGAGGGAAAAGCCCCAGAGGAAAGCGTAAATAGAAAGTAGAGATGTAATAAAATTTTTGGTGATTGTGGAGAGCGTCAATTCTGTTATCACTGTCATTAAAGAGGGCCTTGGGGCTGGAACCAAGAAGTAATAACATACAGGAAGTTATTTGAAATCTTCGGGATGATTCTAAAGCAATCAGCAAAGTAGTTTTCAAAGACAGAGCATATACAACCAACTCTTCACTGAGGTCCTTTGGTCGTCATGTTGGGAACTGTCAATTAACCTAAGGAATCAACCACTAATATGATTTCATTATTCTTCTCTCCATCATATATGTATATATACGTGTGTGTGTGTGTGTGTGTATACATACGCATACACACACACACACATATGTATGTATGCATAACTAGTAAGTTTTCTAAGGTTTGGCTAGCTTATGGTTAGTGAATTTTTTTTTTTTTTTGGTCCAAGATATTTTCTTTGGGTATGAAAGAAAAATCTCATGAAGTTCAAATATTTAAAATATTTAAATTTAAGATAGATAATAATTGATGAACATCAAGGAGAATATGGAGATCCTAGAGGAGTGATAAAAATAAATTTAAACAAACAAAAAAAGAACCCCACAACAAAGAATAGAACAAGGAAATCTCGTGATTAATCTGATTTTTCCTGTGTATCATTGAGTGATGTTTCTCCCCTCACATTTTCATAGCTACCGATCTTCCAGATACACTTTCCTGTGACTTTCTTTAAAGGGGTTCCTTCTATGATGAGTCAGTCTTTTCCTTTCCCTGAATGGCTCAAAGCAGGCCATTTTTCTAATCTTCATGCAACCTTTCTTAAATTTAGTACAACTCTTTCAAACACTAAATTGAGCACTTGCTAAAGTTTAAGCCTTGGTGAGGGATAGAATTTGGCGGCTTACCATGGAAGCCAAATGGACCAATAAGATGCTCCAGCTGGAGTCCTTGAACTCCGGGGAAGTGAAGTGAAGATGGATGTATAGTAAGGACGATCTTCATGGTGGCAGTGCTGGGAGTCTGGCAGCAGTGACAACGTCGAGAATTCAGTGGCTGTGGCCATTGCTGTTGGCATCAACAATCTTGCAGCAGTGGTGCTTGTACTGTGACACTGAACCAGATTGTCCCTGAAGTACCATTTTGTATTTTTCTACTGCCTAACTTCTTCCGGTTCCTGACCACTTTCTAAGACTAGGTGTTTAACTTTTCCAGCATTTCTGTGAGTTCTCGTATATCTTTAGACTAAAGCTTTTTACAGCTGCCAAATTTGACTTCTATTATTTCAACAAAGACTGTTACGCTTCTACAAACAGTTAGTTATTCAAGGTTTTGGCTTGTGAGTGGGATCCTTCTTGAGTTTCTGGTGGTGACCCAAAGCTATGTATGTACTTATCCATGGGTCGTCACAGAGATGAATTACCTTATTTCTACAGAAAGATGACAGAGAAAGGATCAAATGTGTCAGTGTAATTTGCTCTCCAGTTTCTCCTCCTGTGAGCTACGCTATATTGGTTAAAGGGCGTTCAAGAGGGCAGAGGGGTACGTGTCCGGTTCCAACCAGGAACTCCAGATTTAAACACTCCTGTGTCTTTTTCTTCCCAACGAGTATATTTTCACATCATACACTGTTATAATGTCTTCACTGTATGGTGAGAACTATGTTTTGCCTTGTTCAGTGTGTCTCCATTGAATACGCTTTTTTTAATGGTGTGTGCCTGTCACTACCCACCCACAGCTCCAGCTGCTTACATAGCTATGATTTATATAAATGATTCTGTCCCTTGTTCCCAAGTGCCCCAAAGCGACCTGGAAACCAATGTCATGCTAGTGTAGGGGGGCCAGTGGTCACAGGACAGGGGAAAGCAGACATGCAGACTATTGTCGGCTTAGGATTCTCCTTAGCATCTCTGCACTTTGGAGCTATGGCAACGATTTGGGCAAAGATAATGCTCCAGACACTTTGAGCCCGTAAGTTTTCCTCCTTTTGCTGCCTGAGCTGTGCGTGAGCTAAGGAATGCATTCAAAGTTCTAGCAGGCTCTCCAGTGTCCCTTAGCTTTCGCGTGTTGGTCAGGTTATCATGGCATTCATAGGTTCGGAGATGGTCGTGTACATGCAGTGAGTCTATTTTCTCGATCATTCTATGGCTTGCTGACTTTCAGGATTTCTCCATTAAATTTCTAGTTGCCCTGTACTGAGTTCCCTGTTTCCAGCAGTAGAATTGTGAGTCTTCGCTTCTAGCTCTAAACTGAGTTCACCATTTCCTTTTACAGGTCAGGCTGCTGGTTCTGCTGCCTTGGTGTGTGTGGGAGAAGGGGTGGGGACACTTCTGGGGGAGGATGCTACATAGACATCACTGTTCTGCTAGATACAGAAGCACTTTTTCAGGAGGGAAATCTTCAGAATTTGTTATCTTCTTTTGGTCATTTTTCAGGACCTCGAAATGGTTGTTTTCAACAATTTTGTTGAAATTTGTCCAGTTTTATAGTTGTTTTCTATGACGGAGAAGTATCTGATTAGCCTGTGCTGCTTTACTAGAAGCAGTCTTACCATTGCTTTGTGAAAGAAGATAAATATATTTTTATGTGAGTTCAAGTTCTCGGATACCAGTGTTTGTGTCTTTTATAGCAAAAATAAAGTTTTTCTTAATCGAATGTCACCTTTATGGAGTTATTTTCCCACCTACTCACAAGGACTGTTTTTTGTTTCCCCTTTGTTTTGTGGAATGTTCCAGACTGATCTCTCTCTCTCTCCCAGAGGTCTTTTGCAGCTGCAGCATTTTCAAGTGTTCATTGGTGGTGAAATCTGGCTGGCCGGATGAGATCAATTCCTTTGAGATATAGCTGTGGCCATTTTTAATGATGAAAATGTATTCGGTTCTTTTTTAAAACCATTTGCAGAAATAGAATATCATTTTACATGGGCCTAAATTTCTATCCATCCCTTCCCTGCTCTCACTATGTGTTTCATGGTATTGTTGTCGTTTTAGTTTTTTGTTCTTTTACCATTGTCCTAATAGTCTGGTGGCAATTTGTTTTTTATTGCAAGCTATCTCAACTCCATTAGTCAATATCAGATGGTATGAATGACAAAGAACAAATAAGAAAATTATATTCAATAATTCAATCATTCTTTAAAAAATCCTTGTACATATAAGCTAAAGACACAGTCATTATAAGGGGCAGCTAAAATCTATTGAATAACTTAAAATGATCCTTTCTGTATCTGGTACCTAACTTAGAAAGAACAAATTTCTCAACCTGTGTTTCTCAGTCTTTTAAAATCCAAGTTCCCTTTTCCTTCATTAGAACACGCCTCAACTTTTATTTTAATTAACAAATGTAATTAGGTGTTTTGAGAAAAAAAAAATTGAGCTACCTTAATACTTGGTAGCATCAAGTCCTAGACACAACACGGGTACATTGGGAAGGTCAGGGAAAAAACACCTGCTCAAGTGGCCTGTGACCTTACTACTAACCCTACAGTTAGTGACCTATTATTCCAACCAAAAGGTAAGAGAATGATAACAGAATAAGCCCTTACAAAATCCTTGCCCAGGAGCTTCTGGAGTATGCAATTAAACAGCATGATTTAATAAAAATAAAAACAAAAGCAATATTATTTTTGAAGCCCTGGTAATCAGAAGTTATCTGCATGGTGGTTTTGAATTGATTTATTTGTACTAATTTGCTCTTCCTCACTAGTCTTAAGGATTCAGTAGCTCGACAGACCCTCCCTGATTCCTCTTATTCAAACTTCTCAAACATCATCCTTCTAGAGCTCTGGCAAGTTTTTATTACTGCACAAAATGGCAGCAGACCAGCTAGCTCCCTACCCCCCTCTCTAGCTCAGAGTCCACTGGCATCAACCCTCACTTCCCAGAGCTCATTTCCTCCTTTTCTTTGTTCTTTGCCAACATCTGCTTTCTGCCCCGCTGGGATTTCTTAAAGAAGCCAGGCTCTTTGCCTTTCTGAACCACAGAACATAGTTACTTCATAACTTCCTATTTTATTCAGTAGATAAGCAGATATAGTATCTCAGAAATCTGTATTTACATAGAAATAGCCATCTCCCTATTTCTGTTGTTAAGCACCTCCACTATTCAAAATCCCTCTTCTGAGAAAACAAAGGAGAGTCCATTCATAAGGGAGCCCACAGAGTTTACAACAAGCTCAAACTGGGTGTGTCATTGCTTAGACAGCTGCAATGAAATGCCCAGCAGCTGTGGTTCGCGTTTTGCAACAAGTCCAATAAAATATATCAAATGGCCACAAACCATGGCTGTGTTCATTACATGAAAAGTGGTCAAATGACCTTATGGTGTAGGGTTCTGGGAACATTTTTGGTCTGCCCTTACCCAGTAACCCCTCCTTCAATATTTTAGGCGGTTAAAGTAATCATCTTATAGTTTATTGGTCTTGGTCTCTTCCAAATTGGAATGGGAACTAGATTAGTCAGTTTCATGACTCCCTACCATTTCCCCTGCGTTTCATTCTTCCTCTTGATGACTTGCCATATTCCTATTCATTCTTTAGGAATTAAGTTTAAGGAAACCTACTCTTGAAGTTTTCTTTGCTTCAAACTTTACTCACCTTACCAGGAAGAGCCACGAGTCAAGTACCCTTACTCTGCTACCTCTTCGATTCTATGTAATTGTTTGCATTGCATTCACCATGTTCTATTTTCATTTTAAATAAACTGAAATGATCAAGGGGCTTTGGAACCAGACAGACTGGATTCAGATTCCAGCTCTGCCAACTGTGTGATAATAGGTGAGTTACCCAAACTCCACTACTTAGCCTCCTCACCTGTCAAATGGTAATGATTATCCTTTTAAGATGATAAACTAAATGACTGGCATAGAGGATGCTTAATTAATATGAGTCTTCTTCCCTCCCCTCCCTGATGGCATTTTACTTCTTTTAACATTCCTGTAACAGTGTCACTGTTTGGCACATAAAGTGTTCAAAAGTATATAGTTATTGAAGTAATGAATAAGAGCTCCTTATGGGGTAGATTATACATCACGTATTTTTTTGTCTTAAAAAAAAAAAAAGCAAACCATCATTTCAAGTTTGATCTATTTTCCTAGTCATTGATTTTGGATTTTCCATTTGTTGTTCAACTTTCTGGATTTCTTTGGATACTCAAAGCTCCCATAGTGTAACTAGAAAAATTAGTCACTAATTCTCAGTTGTCAATGACCACGGCCTTTTGTTCAAACAATGTCCGGGTTATTTTCAGCTACGTGCTTTATTTTAAAGTCAGAACAGTTGGTCTCAAATGATATTTCCCTTGCTCTTGTATGTATTCTCCATGTCTTGGAGTAGTCGTCTGACTTTTATTGAGCTTCTACTATGTATGGGGAACTGGGACTACAAAGACAAACGAGACATGGCTCTTCCCCTCGGAAGAAGAGCAGTATATAACACCACGATATCTCTCTTTGGCGTAAGGATTACTTAGAGCTGGTTATTTTTAGGAAACCGCAGACACAAGGCGAGCTCTGAAAACCAAGTAGAAGTTACCTTTGCGGAAGGAAAATTTACATTTTATAAGGAACATTTGTAAGGGTGGAGATTTGTAATCTCCATTTGTAAGGGTGTCTCCCTCCCATTACCAGAAAGAGGAAGATGACTAAAACTTTAGAAACTTTTATCAGTGGAGAAGCCAAGGACTTAAATCTGCATAACAACCACATCCTTGTTTACTGTGCTTTTCTTGAAAAACATCCATCACTGGCCTCCTCCTACCGCCAACATCTTTTCTCTGGA
The DNA here is from genome assembly GCF_000325575.1 of Pteropus alecto. Taxonomy (NCBI): domain Eukaryota; kingdom Metazoa; phylum Chordata; class Mammalia; order Chiroptera; family Pteropodidae; genus Pteropus; species Pteropus alecto. The sequence continues at coordinate 9,370,878 of NW_006436283.1, read as the reverse complement.
TGTGCAGAGAAGAATAAAAACACAAAATTTAAATTACCAGAAAAAAATAAGTAAGAAAATTCTGGAATTTACAAAAAGAATATTAACCCATTCAAGATGTTGCTAAGAATCTGTATGATGAGATCATAACAGTTTAGTCTCTCCCTTCAATCCTTTCACAGCTGTGGGTGTTCTCCTTACGTGAAGTAGACAATGGATATCTCTTGAGACATTTGGCTCCCACCATTGAAAAGATATTCCAAATCTTCCCTGTTCCCTTTGGCGTCTCTTGTTCAACATAATATATCACTTAGCCTCTCTGGGATCTTGGAAGACTGCACAATTTTTTTTTAATTGTGGGAAAAAAATCTGTCATAGGCCTAGAGAGAAGGAAAGGGTGCAAATATGAGGGAAGAAAAGGAATCAAAAGCATAGAAACTGGAACAAGAGGGAATCTGGGATGGGAGACAGAAGTGTTATGGCGCGAACGATTCTGAGACCCACGGAGCCAATTGAGATTAATTATGAGCCTTTATTAGCCGGCCGGCGACTGACTCTCTACCACGCAGGGCTAGAGGAGATCAGCCCTGAGCTTTCAGAGCAGGCAGCTGATAAAGCTCAAGACCATATCCTGGTGGTCTCCTGAACAAGCCAGCAGATTACAGAAGTGGAAGTTGGCTGTTAGCATATCTTTGCCCGGAACAACACCCTTAATTAACAAGTAAATGGATTACAGAAGCAGACATTGGCCATCTACATATTTTATACAATACACTTCCTAAACCACACACAAGCAAGTAGGACAACTTCTGATATCTAAAGATATTTCTTCCCTGTAGCTGACTTAGCTAGTTTGCTCACTTGAAAATTTTCCACCCTTAACAGAAGCCATGTTTCTTTGACATTCTACATCTGGTTGAAAAAATAAAAATGTCGGTCCATTAGCCAGGAGTACTGTTGCTACCGGATGCCAATCAATTTATTTTAATTGAACATTTCCCTCGAATACAATTTTGTATTGTCTCCACAAAAGGCAAAACAAAAGAAGTTAAAAGAATAATAGAATATAAGTGAGATGAGGATTAAAAGAAGAATGGGCAGAGTAAGGTTAACCATAAGGAGCAACAAGAATGATCTTTTACATAGCAACATGTTTCCTGTCTTCTGTGGCCTGTAAATGTTAACTGGCTGTGACATATTGGGAGTAAAATCTACAGAGTTGATCTGAGCTTTTAGTTCCAGGTTTTCTCATTGGCCTCAGAAATGTCAACATCTGCCATCATCAGCATTTCAAAGTTCATCATCCTCTGTGTAGCACCAGATTTGTGATAACAGATTTCTTTTGCAGAGGAAGGGGACCAAAAGCTTTGCTTTTGGGAATATTGATTTTAAGCTGTTTACTAAGAAACAAAAGACTCAGAGAGAATATTTGACCTTTTCCCCCCTTTCCTGCCCAAGATATTCAGATAGAAAAGCCTGCTTCTGGAAGGAAGTCAGGATGTGTACCTTAGTCTAATTTGTATTAAATATGGTCAATTGGAAGGCTTCAGGCAGGGGGGCCTGTTAGCTAGATACCCATCTCCCATCGTTTCTGAGTTGCCTAGCACTAATTTGCCTGCCACGTGTGTTCGCTCTTCCTCAATTACCTGTAAATCACCCATTCTCACTTCTGAAATCTAATACCCTATTCACTCCTTTTCTCCTTTGTCCAAAATGACATAACATACCTAATGTTATCTTGCTATCTTTAGAATTTGAGTACATGTATTAAATTTTGATCGTCTCCTGTTAATCTCTCTGTGTTCATTTGACTATTAGCCCAGCCAGAAGAACTTAGACAGTGGGAGAAAAGGTATTACTATTTTTTCTTAAGCCCTCACACAGATATGTCAGTTGAAGCCCAAACCAGACTTCAGTGACACATGAAACCACGTGACGAACTGCACAGGCTTTCCCTTGCAAAAGAGCAGGTGCAGATCTTAAGCTCAGGTTTGACACAGCTGTCAGTGTCACCTTGCCAAAGACCCAGTTGTCTGCGATGTCAAAGCTGGTTCAACCCATAGGCTGAGGAAAAAGTCACTTGGCTGCTAAAACTGTGCTTGCCCCATGGAGAGCCCTCCCACTGACCTGAAAAATAGCTTCAAAACAGAAACAAAAACAAAACAAAACAAAACAACCAAAACCCAAAAAACAAACCTGACCTGGTTTGTATTATTTCTTTGGGTTATAATGCAAAATCCTGCATTAAAATAAGTCTGTCTGGTGTATTATTTATTTACAGACACCTCTGCTGGCCCTTGGGAAATGAGGGGATATGAACAAGAAGGGTGCTGTCCCAGGCATGGAGTCCTTGGGCCCTGCTGATAACAGCCAGACAGCGTTTTGGTATTTTTGCTGCCTTTGCCACTTTTGGTTGTCATGGTAACCGTCGGAGATGGGTACTGATCTCTCCATTTTACAGACAGGAAACAAGGTCTGCGCAGATAGTAAATCCGAGATCCAGGACTGAATCTAGGCCATGCTCTAAATCACTGTGCCACACAGCAGCCTGGGCCTGGGAAGGTAGTTGGGGGGTGCGGTGCTCTCCACAGCAGAAGTTTCTGGGATGTTAAGAATTTTCTGAGGCTGGACGGTCAGGAGTCCAAAAGGAAAGAAAGGATATGCAAAGAAGTGGTAGGAAGGCTCAGAGAATCATCCCCACAGCTCGCGAAATCTCATCTAACTACATTTTATGTAGTTATGGTAGTCCCGCATGGTATTTTTAGAAGATTTTTCTAGGAAATGTGCTCGTCCCCAGTTTTTACTTCCTTAATCATAGTGTGGTATCTTCTTCCTTTACATTTTGGTAGCACATTGATTAAAGCAGCAAACTCGCTCTTATGTTAGGAATTATTTTCTATTAGAATGCGCTGAACTTGTAAATAGGACACCAATGAGTCAAGAAGAAGACACATGAAATACATGAAATAGGAAACATATTTCAAAACTACACATGAGATTTATTTTATATTTTCCACCAAGTTGATTATTTGACCTGCTACATTTATCAACTTTCTGGGATGACATGGCAAATATCCATAAGAGATTTGTTACAATGCAAGCATCTTTAGTTTTGACTTAAAAATACAATGAAAATAAGACTGTTGGTTTATAGAAATAAAAAAAGTATAATAAATTCCTAATAGCAAGTTTTTAGTTTTCCAGACTACGTCTATATTATTGATAGTGTTACCAGTGAATATGTTATCAAAAATATTGGTATCAGACATTATGACCAATGAGTTTTAATATTTTCAGCCATAAGAAAATACATTAAAATCTCTTTCAATAAGTGTGATACTTTTTGACACAGTCATTTAAATGCTAACTAAAATATCAGCTTTCTGAAGTATCGGACTTGCAGAAAAGTCAACATATGGATTTCTGAGTCTAGGTTAGAAAAAAATTGTTTTAAGTTTTTGATGAAAAAAATTAAGCAAAATTTGTATATCATATTCAGAAACTGAAACAATCTTATAAAAGTAAAATTATTTATTCATCATTATACAGAAAAATAAAATCAGGGTGACCAGCAAAGATACAGATGCCGTGACTGGCAGGTAGGTGGGCTTAGTTAAGTGTCTCTGTCCATGTGGTCACTGCGTTGGCCCAGCACTCACTCCTCCTCTCTACCACATGAAAAAAATATGTCAGTGTTTATAATATGATTTCTAAAAATATACATTGATGCTATAAAAATAAATGTCTTAAAAATCAACCAAAGGCTCGAATGGAAACACAGGGTATCTGGAGCCTCAAGGCTCTTCCTGCGGGAGCAGCTTCCATTTCACCGAGGGGTCAAGTTCATCATCAAAATTCTCCAGCTCCTGCTCCTTGGAGAGCTCCAAGAAAACCTGTAATGGAGGGAAAAAATTAAGAGAGGGGTGTCACACCGCTTCCTGTAGCTCCAAGTGAGCGCAAAGAGTATGCACTTACTGCATACGTACACTCCATGGATGATATAAAAATCACTAAAACTGACCCACCTGCTCCAGAGTGGACTGCGATAGGCTGTACTCCTCCAGGTCGTAGCTCTGTTTAACTGCACGAGGATGGACATACATTAGGGGTTTGTATATTTTATATCCAGATGGTGTTTGTTAGAAGTCAGCGTAGAGTACAAACGACATTTTTAAAAAACTTAAATAAAAAGGTTACGATAATAATCGTTCATGGTGTAAGCAGAGCACTCAGTTAAAAGAACACCAATGCATTCACATAAGTTTGGAGAAAAAGGTGCTGGTGTTATACTCGCACGCTGCCCAGGTTTCGAGATCTCTTTTTAAAGGAGGAAATGGTGCCGAGGCAGCTTCTTTCTCTGCAAGTGAGCCAGTGTTTTTGCACATTCAGCACAGGAAGCGGTAAGAGGCAGACACATTTTGAAAAGGGTCGTATCAGAAGATTGTATAGAAAGATGTTTTTCAGGGAGCGGATAATCCTCACGGGCCTCTTCCTATCAATGCAGCTTGACCTAAAGCAAGTTGAAAATACTCTTTCCTGACCAAAGTGTCCTGAGCAGGGTAGTTAGAGCCCCGATGAGAGCCCAGGAGACTAGAAACACCCCACCAAAGGCGCCAGGCCAATACTGGCCGCAGTGCCGATCTGGGGGGTGCTGCGAATGACCTCGTGGCCCAGAGAACAGAAAGAAGAGGCTTCATTGGGACCACAGATGTTATCAACGGGAGTAAGAAGAGCCTTCTAGAAGCAGGAGACTTGAAGCTCTTCCTTGGGGAAGGTGACAAACAAGTGGAGATATCACTGAGCAGTGACAATGAGAAAGAGCATAGGGAGGGAGGTCCAGCTAGCACAGTGCAGAGTAGCAGCATTAGTGGGTTTGGATGGCAAGGAAAGCACGCGCCTGGGGATCACAGATGAAGTGTGGTCGGTTTTCAAGGGCACCCGACACAAGAAGATTGTTTTAACGACCAGACAAGAGGTCAGTTTCTTAATACAATGCCTCGGGCAATAAAATAATCTGCAAGTCTACATAAAACTTAATTTTAAGTATGTTAACATCAATATTCCAAAGGAAAGTATTCTCCTTAAATGCATCTGTAACCGAGTTTGTACCAATATATATGTGTACATATATATTGACTGACTTAGCTTGTACCGATATATATACAAAAACACATGAGAACAAACCACAAAGCAAAAGTAAAAATCACTCCGATTACTCCCCTCCCTCACACACAGAATCCCTCCACTTCCTTGATATTGTGCTCCAAAAATTCAAATTGAGATTTTAACTTTTAAATGTGATACGTTATGTCACATTCCTTTTTGTCATGCGGATGGATTATTGTATGATTTGAAATCATCTGTTTTCAGGATCTTATTTCAAAGGTTCTCTCTCTTACCAGTCTCTAGTTTGAAGAAAGCTTGGGCTAAAGGTCGTACATCTTCCACCGGCAACTTGTAGACCATCAGAGACGAGTACCTGTGAGGAGAGGGGAGAGAGAGGCTGATGCCACCTGTGGCAGATGCAAACTGACTACAAACACATCTCTGGTCTTTATTTCTGTAAGTAAGAGTCGGTTTGGTGTAGGTGAAATGCCTAGGGTGAATCCTAGTAATAAAAAAACAGGCAGTTCACAAAGAGAACGAGATGAGAGAGTAAGACCCGATTAGCATCCCTGGATGGAGACGAGCAGGTACAGCATAAATAAAATGTCCAGCTTTGCCAAAGTCACCTTCCGCCTTATTTTCTAAGCTAAACACTTACTCCTTGGCTGGCACTGACACTACGTAGTTCTTGAAGTTTCCCAACTCGGGTAGAAATCTAAGTCTATTCTCCAGAGTATTCATACCTCTCCCACCTTACCCCCCGCTCCCGCTACTCAAACTGCTTTCAGAAAATAGGATAATATAACTCTCTGATTAGGGGACTAGAAATTACCAGGAATTCAGCAACGACAATTTTTAAAAATATTTTTTTTCTCAGATGTTTGTCTTTTCAACATTTGAAAATCAGGAAGATTTAGATTTCATTTCATAAGATACTATTTCATATGTTTATGGAGCAATCATTATCATCTATTTTGCTTATTCCCTGTACCTTTATGATATATTTCTATTCAGTCCTGGGCCGTACATTGAGTTATAGCATTGCTTTTATAGTTATACTTCACTGTAGAAATATATTTTCAGACCTTGTCATGATGATACATTTCTCTTTACTGTTTTCCTTCCTAACTCCTAAATCATCTGTCTTCTGCAGTAAATTTTAGGTGTTAAAAATGACCCTAAATTTAATCTTTGTGTTTTTTTTTTTTTAGTGTATTACTTTCATGAGGATTGTTTCATTACTGGCATCTATATAAAGTTGGAAATATTAATAGATGTGAAATAATCAGCTTTACATCCTAGTTCTGCCTCTTGTTAGCTGCCTCATGTGATCTAAACTTTCTACTAATTTCCTATTCGTAAATATAATAATTCCATTTATTAAGGTATTGCGAAGGTCAGAATCCTATAATGCCCTTTTGAAATCATCTCATTTTTCACTGGAACACCAGTTTCTACTTTGGAAAGTCTTGGTGAGGATTAAATAAGATAACACGAGACCAAGATAGTACCTGGCATACAGTAGGAACACGACACGTGTTACACCAGCTTTTACATCAGCTCTTCTCTAGTTTATTTTCTGCAGCAACCAACAAATCATTTATTTCTTTTAGGTTTCTTTTTGGGCTAAATGTGGACTCGAATGACTACTATTCAATGCAGCTAACAAGGAAAAGCTGACATTTGACACCAGATCAAAACCAGCTACCACCTTTACCTTTCCTGCCGAGCAGCCTGGGGGAAAAGCCTCAGAATTTCGCTGTGGAGGGGTTCCACTTGTGTGGGGGTCTTCACCTTCGTCTCCAGCAGGTAAACCTTGCCAAATTTGCTCTTCAGGTGCTGGATGGAGCCGATACATCTGGAGGGAAGAGGAGAATGAGGTCGTTAACAGAAAGAGAAAAAGAACGTAGATCGCAACGTTTGTGACTCCTGATTCGCTGCTAGTGATGCCTCACTGTGAGACCCAGGTGCTCTCTGGCCACAGACTCTCACAGCCACACACCCAGGGTCAAGTGTGGACTTGGACGAACACCTACCTCAGCCTTCCGGACACCATGATGGCCACGCGGTCACACACGGCCTCAGCCTCTGACATGTAATGGGTGGTCAGGAGGGCGCCTCTCCCCGTGTTTTTAAAGGTGGCCCGGATCGCCTGCCTAAATTGTCAAGAGAATATTTACAATTAAGGAAGACTTCTGTTTAATCAGAAATGGATAGAGAAAAGAATTTTTAACGGGCAGGAATGTGAATCATTAGCAAAAAGATTAAACAAGTTAGGGCTCTTAAGTCGGCAGGTGGCATAAAGAAGGGCAAGCCAGGTGAGAGCTGTTACACTGGAGGCTGGCGTTAAAGGAGGGGTGTGAACAAGACACAGTATTTATTATGAGGTTGCAGTAAAAGAGAAATGCTGAGCGAGAGACTGTTTATGTAAAGGCTTTGCAGAGAGGAACAGAATGGCACCGAATCTAACGATGGAGTTGTCACAACCTAGTAGAGAGAACATAAAGGCACAATAAACATACACAACAACATCCCAAACCGTCATTCTGCCCCCACTTTTGCAACCCAGTGAGAATTCTCACTCTATGTGATGACGCTATGTATGATTGTGTCATCACATAGAATAGAATGCGATGATCGTGTCATCCTATGTGATGATTGTGTCATATCGTGTCACAGAGATGCACCATCGCTACCTAAAAGATCAATCGAGCAATTACAATACTCAAGTTGAGTATGTTTGGGCCCTGACAATGCTTGTTTTTCCTTAACGATAAATGGTTAGGAACTACTATGAGGGAAAGATATTTTTTTTTGCAAAGTATTGATTTTACTAATGATACTAAGAGTGGCTTTTTTTTTTTTCTCACATTAAGAAACAGTTTAAGGGACAATTTTTACAGGAGTAAAACAATTTACAGTTTTTTTTTTGTTTTTTTTTTTAAGCAAAGCAACCCTTAGTTGACTTCACAAATTGCAAGGACCTTGTCAGCTTACAATCCCTTACTTATTTATTTTTTTCTTATGCCTACAGCACCTGGTCTTCCTAAGTGGTCTCCCATCCAAGTACTAACCAGGCTGGACCCTGCTTAGCTTCCGAGATCAGATGGGATCAGGCTTGTTCAGGGTGGCATGGCCGTAGGCAATTCATAGATTTCTTGCAAGGAATCCATGCGGTCCCTGACCAGCTAGCACTCCTCACCACATCCGCTGCTGCCCCTCGGGGTCCATCCCGGTGGACGGCTCGTCCAGCAGCACCACCGGCGGGTTGCCCAGGATGCTCAGCGCGAAGCACAGCTGCAACCAGAGGAACAGCGCGTCTGGCACCGACCCGCGGGGGGCGCGGAGGAAGCCCGGGCCCCGGCCCTACCTTTCTCTTTATTCCCTCCGACAAGGCCTTCACCGGCCGCTTCTGCTGGTCCTGCAGCTGGAGCGCACCCACCAACCTGCAGGAGACAGTCAGTCGGTCAGGCTTCTGGACAGCGGAGGGAGCCGGTGGGAGAACGGGGCCGCACGGGGCCAGGATGGGGAGCAGAGCTCAGAAATGTGGTTCTGAGAACAGACGCCAGGCCATCCTAAAACTGACTTGGTTCGATCCCCCCCCCAAAAGATAGTTTTTCCTTTTAAAAGAATATAAGCACATGTCATGATCTCCAAATAGCTGTTCTGTGCTAGCTTATACCTAAAGTTTAGTATTGAGAAATTTTACCAACGAATAGTGACTTTTTTCTTTCCATGTTTAGTATGAGAAAAAAGAATAACACTTTGAAATCAGGGGAAACAGTTTCTAACGGCCGATCCACCCAACGTGTTCTGGTCAGCATTTAGAGTGTCCGGTCCTCAGTTTCCCAGGAAGGTCGTCACTCCCAAGCGTCTCCGGCACCCTCAGGCAGCGAACAGGTGTGTCCCCCCGTGTACCGTGTGATGGCGACAGCGGCGTCCGCTTTCCTCAGGCCTTTCACGGCGGCGAACACCTCCAGATGTTCCCTCACCGTCAGGTTGGGCCACAGCGCGTTCTCTTGAGGACAGTACCCCAGAAACCCCAGGTCGTCCCCCTCGCTGCTGCCTTTTAGAAGCACCTGCCAAGAAAAGTTTGCCCTCAGTCTCTACCACCCGCATGGCTTTTCTGTGTTTCCATGACATCTCGCTCCTTACAAATGTAGAAAAACTAGAGAAATTCTAGGATCTCGTTGAGTGTAATTATCTGCAACCATTTGCATTGGAGAGAGATTGTCAGTGAGTAAATATATGGAGAGAAAGGCATGCACAACCTAATCGAAGCTGAAGATCATACATCTCACAAATGTGGTGTCTCGCCGTCAAGGCCAAGAGTTTATATCTTATTTTTTCATCGCACTCAGAAAGAAGTGCATTAATTTAATTACTCGCTATTTAGCTTCCCTCACTGATGAGATGTTTTTTGAGAACTGCCTAGGCAACATGCATGGTGCTGCCTGTGATGGATGCAGTGAGCAATGGCGCAGCCAGCATCGGGGTTACTTGGCGTTTTCAGTCTCCTTGAGCGAATCAGGCAGTAAACGAGCAGAGAAATGAGTAAAGAGAACACAGACAGATCCTAAGCGCTGCAGTAATGGAAACATTCAGGGGGCCTGGGTGGAAAATAACGGGAGAAGTGACTTTAGGTCGGGTGGTCGGAGAAAGCCTGTCTGCTGAGGGGCCATTTCAACAGAACAGCAAGAAGGCACCTGGCCTGGAAAAGAAAACGAATTTGGGAGCAGAGTTAAGCTCTGTGGAGGGGTGTCCTTAGACCAGAGGCAAAGGTGGGGGGCCCAGAGCAGAGTGGTCAAGGGGAGAGGAGAAAGATGTGGCAGAAGGGACACAGAAATCAGCTCCTGACCAGCACGGGAGCTTTCATCCCAGCCACCATGCGGTGAGAGGCATTGAAAGCGTTTAAGCAGGACAGTGACATTGTTGATAAAGATCACAGTCGCAGATCTGATTAAAGCTGATTTCATGACACCCAAATAGTCGGCTTTATAATTGAGATATTACTTACCTTTGAAAATATTTCATTACAGCATAGGGAATGAAGTTAGCGTTAATGTAATGGCCAGGTGTAGAGCCAGAGGAGAGAAAGAGCAATCAGGGGGATCACTTTATAAACTATATAAATATCTAACCAATTATATTATATCCTTGAAACTAATAATAAAATAAAATTTAAAAACATATTTCATTCTAATATATCAATGAACAGTTACCTCTTTTTTCCCCCTGCTTGATAATGAGAGATAAAACATTGATTCGGGGTCCAGGTAGTGACTGAATTGGAAGGTGGTCTCCACTGAACGAAGGAGCCCCGTTAGGGTTGGCTGAGCCACCCACATTGCCAAGAACACCTGTTCTCACATCGGCCTCAGAGGGACAGAGAACATGCGTTCTCCTTCCTCTTTGGTGGGATATCCATCAACCACATGCCTGGTGGTCTTTTCCCGGTGGGTTGGACCACCAACCCTTCCCCTTGGTGTAGTTCCACAGACCTCTGCCTTAGATTGCACTTTTCCCCTTTCCCTGGACACATTTTCCAAAAGAGTTCTGAAGGTTTTCTATCTTCTGCCACAGAAGGTGGAAAAAAAAAAAAAGTTTTCTTTATGCCTCATGTTGTCTCCCTGTCTCTCTTTTCTGTTTGCCTGGCCTCCTTCTACGGCCGAATTGCCTGTACAATCAGTCGACTGCCTATCTCTGTTGCTCAGCCTCAAGACTTTTCTTGAAAACACTCCCCCAAGATAACGTATTTGTACCAAAATATGTGTTCTAGTATCGAAGTACTTTTAAAGGACAATGAATATGATTGTTTAATAGGTTTTTTTTTTTTAAATACATTTCTATTCAAGATTGAAGCATTACATACTGGAGGACAGTACGCACTGAAAGAGCAAATCCGTTGTTTTACGGTACTATAAATAGAATTTGTATGGACTCTGATATTTTCTTCTGATCTAATACTGAACATTCCCTATAGATGCCTTTGAAGGCATGAATAGTTATCCCCTTTCTGTGATTAACTTTTGTGTGTATTAATGTGATAGTTTGTGATGTATTTTTCTGCCACGTGAATCCTGTTAATCATCCAGTGATTAAAAGAGACTTTGTTGTTTTTGAAGTTTTAATGTCTTGTAAAATTTATTTTGAGCACCACTAGATAGCATATTTTTCTCATAATTCACCTACCTGTCCAGCAGTTGGTTTTGTGTCTCCACTTATCATCTTAATGGATGTACTTTTACCAGCTCCATTGTGTCCTAATAATCCTAAAACCTCGCCTGAAAGAAACGAAAAAAGGTTACATTCAATACCAATTGATTTTAATAGTAAAATTAAGAATAAAACAGTCTGAAATCTTGCTATGTGACAAGTGTTGTGCTATGTGCTTTGTATATAGTACCTCATTCAATTGTCAACCCTCCCCAGAGGTAATTATCATATTTTCTTACTTATTTGGGGATGGAAGCTCTTAGGGATGAGGTTTGTTGCCCAAAGTCACACTGATGGGAAGTGATAAAGCCACTCTTGGAAGCTAGTAGGTATGTCATCTATCTCTGGTGATCCTAAGCACTGTGAGATGTCACAAAATAAGGTCATCTAACATCTGCTGATTAAGCCTTCAGAATGTGCTGGCACATCCCATTAGTTATCTTGTGAAAAATAATGAACATTAGGAAACCAATCATGTTCATTAAGTAGAAATGTCATGGTCTCGGTGGTTCATTTTAATAGAGCGCTTATGGTTTCCATGTAGATATGACTAATCTTTATCCATGGGCATGAGTTAATTAATTTCATTTAGAAATGAGCCATGTAAAAGCAACAGTCATTGTCACCCTGTTGATGAGTCTGTGTGTGAACCAAGAGTCGGTGTACAGAATGGTTCTCGTCAAGAACCATACAGCTCTATGGAGGGCCCTGAGCCAAAAACAGAAGGTCCACTATGTCTAACCTTTTCTAACACAGAAAGAGACATTTCTTGTGGCTGTTTTCTTCTTCCTCTTGGAAAAGCAGTGTTTCCTCTTCCCTATATACTCTTTGCGTAAACAGCTGGCAATGATGACTGGTTTCTGTAAATGACAAGGAAATCATGTTAGACCTTAATTTTCTCCATTAATCTTGAAAAAGCTCTATCCTCCCACTCGATTGGCTTCTTGCTACACAAGCCAGGCATCAAAGAAGACCTTCTACTAGGTGACCTATCCATTGGCCGTCCTCCCATCCTAGCATCTCTCAGAACAGAAGCATGGAGACTCGGAGAAGTACCGAGTCATCCTCAAGACCGACATCCTGAAGACCGGACTTTGCCGCGAATTTCATACAGTTACTTTCTCCAAGATGCAGTGAATCGGTGTCACTTTGCTTAGTTTCTAAAATTTACAAGTTCTTTCTTGGCTTTTGCAATTTCAACTGCACTCTACTTTGTTTGTTTTTTTTTATTCTAAGAAAGACGAAGCGAGTTAACATAACTTTTAATCTGCTCATCTAGTGTAAAAATGATGACTACCTACTAAAAGTAGCGATCCTCATTTGTATGAACTGGAGAAACTCAAGGTCATTTGAGAAGGAGACTTGTAGACAGACCACTTTCACGGATAAACATTTGTGTTGTTTCATGAAATAACTGCTTCATAGGTTTTTTACCTCATCAAAGTTTGTGGAATTCAAGGCATTTTCCTGAACATCTTCATCCTCCCCTTCTGGCTCTTCTGGATTTTTACATACATCGCTGCTCCTTGGAGAAATTCTGGAGTCGAAACCATCCATTAGTAATTGATTTTGGGTTTTCGTCCTTGTATCAAGAATACTGCGTTCTTTAAATCATATACTTGAGTAGATTGTGTAATTAATAAACCATCATAATCTCTTTTCAGTTCCGTGAACCTTCCTTCCTTCATAACTTCTGTCAATGGTACTACTAGACCATTGCTTCTGACACATCTTTCATTCTACTCATCTACAGAAACATTATTTTTTTAAAAAATAGCAATAGGTAATTTAGTATCTATTATCCGACAAAGAATTTTAATATTATAGCTTAATGAAATAATTTTTCTGAGAACCCTAGCTTTGACACCAACAGGTTGGCATTATTATATTTTCACAGGGACAGAATATTTGAAGCCAGATGCTCCCCACTAAATAGGTAAGATGCTTGACCTTCTATTAGGCTTGACCATTTCTTCAGACTATGTGTCAGATTCACTCTTTCTCCTCTGTTCTAACTCTGTCCCTCATACCCAGAATATAGCTCATACTATTCTCTTTTCCTTCAACCTAATATCCCATATTGATCTTAGAAGGTTTCTTAAAGGTCTTCTTTCCTCTTGGAAGTCTCCCACCCTGTAAAAGCTAAAGATAAAACTGATGTGGTATAGGAGACACAGAGAGAATAAGATGCTTATGGATGTATCTATGAATGGTGCAAAAAAAAAAAAAAGTCTCAGCTTTTAAGTTCCGTTCATAACTGAACAAGCTTATGATCCACAAGTTGAGCTTCTCATCACCACAGGAAAAGAGCATAGTTATTGCTATCTTTGACCTAGTGATCATTCTAGTCTTACTTTCTGGAGTGGTAGCATTCCTTCAACTGCCGATCTATCCAAATTAATTGTTATTTAAACTGAACTAGCTGCATGTAACTTTGCCCAGTGTTCCACTGCATACGGTATCAGATAGAGCTCTATCTTCATATTTAATGTTTCAAGTCTGTTTCCTCCACTATTTATAATCTCCTTTGGTTTAGGTACCTTGATCTCTATTACTTGTATCGGCACATGGTTCCTACCCCAGCTTATTCTAGCACTTGGCATTTGTGTGTTAATGGATTAATTCACATATGAGAAAATATTTTAAAATATTTATCACTGAAATGAAAGAATTCAATTTGATTTCTCCCAACCTAAAGACGGGATCCTTTCTCATCAATTTCTTTCCAAACTTCCATTCCAGACATCGAAGAATAAAAACAAAGATGATAAAATGAAGGAATGGCTAGGAATAAAGAGAAACATGCACAATTAGGAATAATTGGATTTCTGCAAAGATGCATTTGGCAAAATTATTAAAATATCCAATAATCTATTTGTCAAATTGGGAAACAATCAAATTCACTTTCAATCTTGTTTACAGAAACACTGGAATATAATTATGTGATACTTTCACTTTATTGTTTTTAAGAGTTGGGAAGCATATTATCTGGTTATTTGATCTTTATAAAAAAAGTTGTTCCATATTTTACAAATATTTTATCTCTATGGGCTACAGATACCTATATATTCACCTTAATAAAAAGTTTCACTGTGTTCACAGGAATTAAAATGGTTTAGTTTAGTAAAATACATGACAATTTTTAAAGAAGAGTGTGTTCTTACGATTAGGGATATCAGAAAGACCTCTGCACCTGCAGAAAATATAAGCTGCAAAAAAAAAGAAAGATAATGGTTAAATAGGAAATTTTTTGTTTCATGAATTTTATCCATATAAATGTGAACTGGCCTATCGAACAGCCCTAATGGCACCAAGAGTGCTGTCTAAATGTCTATTCCAAAATTTGTAGTGAGGAGTTGCCTCCCTCCCAAGGTCTCTAAGCCATTGTGCCTTTATTTGAAACAATAGGATTTAACCATTATTCTTTGGGGATCTGTGCTAGCCTCCCCAGACAGTGAGGGAGAGGCAGGATTTACTCTTCTCACACAGACCTTCACACTCCTTCCTGCGCCCACTGTTCCTTTCACAAGACCCCTTTCTCTCCTTTAGCCTCCCTACGGATACCTCTTCACTCTTTTCGTAGAAGTATAGATATCAGTCAGCTTGAAAAAAAAAAAAAGGATTTTATTCACATTGAGAGCTTCTCTAGAATCCTGAAATCCTAAAGATTAGGGACATCTCATTTGCCCCCTTCTAAAGCTGTGTTTTTTAAAGGCTGCTCTGTTTCTCGCTACCCATTATCCTTCCTCCCTACCCATTAGTCAGTGCCAACTCTTCCATTACAGTTCAGTTGGACTATATCATCTTATCTGAGAGAAATTCAGATGGAATCCCTGAAGTAGAAATCTTCAAATGTCATGCATATTTAACACATTGTAGAGTCCCAACCCTAAGCAAAGTTTTCACAATTGGTCATCAGTTCCAGGACATTAGGAAAGATGGTGGCATTACTTACACGAAAAGGTAGGAGCATACAGCCAAGTAATGTGGCGTGTGGTATTAAAAAGGTGACAACATACAGCGAAGCATATTCGTAGTTATCCACCAGGAGCATAGCCAAAGAGAAGAAGGTGATCTAAAGAAAATGCAAATATGCATGTTAACTGCCCTGAACTTCAATAGATGTTCCAAACTGAGATGGCTATTCTTTGGCAATATCCCTAATCTCTGCTCCAGCCTCAAAAACCAAGCTGAAATCAGCATATCTCTACTGACACTTTCTCTTAGTAACTTAGCCGAATTCCTTTGGCCTGGAGGATCACAAATGAGACATCACTGGATAAATCGAGGATCTAATATATTATTTTAATTGGAATTTTAATTAAGAGAATTTTAATTTAATTTAATTTAAAATTCTATTTCAATTAATAGAATATTTTAATTATAGAAAAGGAAAAAAAGTGGTGTGTATTGTTTTAGAGGTAAAATTCAGATCAGTAGATAAGCAATAAAAGTAAAAATTGAAATTAATAGCTAACAACAATGAAAGGAGACTTTTGTCAACTGTATCAATGGAGAAATATAAGCATTTAGTAACCTAGAGGGTCTTAGTACAAGTACTAAAATACAAAATTCAGGGATAAGAGAGTTATAGGGACACCTGATGATCTCAGACTTCTTCTAAACCATTGCAGTGCCTTCCTGAAAGTTTTGTTGTTGTAGTTTTTTTTTTGTTCTTTTTGTTTTTGTTTTTTACTTCTAATAGCTCTGTTTTACAAACCATTGCTTTTATGGCTTTCAGAATATCCATCCTAAAAGTGTATCTCTGATCATATTTCTTTTCTGTACTGCAAGCTGCCATGGCTTCTCATGATCTGTAGAATAAATTCTTGAGCACATCATTTAAGGTCGGTTATGATTCCGACCATTATTTTTACCATAACTAGGACCATGCTCAGGCTGCACCATATCCATGTCAGATTATTACCAGTTCCCAGGACTTTCTCCCTTTTGGGTTTCTGTTCATCCATTATTTTCTATTTGCGTCATCATTCTTCTCTAGCTGTTGAAATCTTATATTCTTTCGAGTTTCACTTCCTAAAGAAAACTTCTGCTCTTGTTTTCATGAATGGATCTCTCCCTTCTCTGGTTTTCATAGACCTCTTTATTCCTCAGTTGTATAACAGTCTTTTAAAAATAGATGAGAGCTTGATAATCTTTGCCTTATGACTGTTTTAATAAGCGGCTGTTTGCTCATCTGTTTACCCTGTAAGCCCTCTTTCAGTGCTGAGACTCTTTTTTCTCCATTAGCAGTCTTAGTTTGTGACACTTTGCTGGAAGCCAAGTGATGTTTGTTGAATTAATTATTTTCTTTTTGGCATCCTGAAATGACAGGAAGTCAGAATAGATGCTTGTACATTTTTCCCCCTTCCTAATTTAGATAAAGTGAGTATTGCTTTATGGAATTAATTCTTAGTACAGAGTTGGAGAAGTAGTTTCTGGTTTTAACTATGCTAGTAAGAGTGTAATCTTGTATAACTTCATAGAGACCTTTGGGATTTTTTTTTTCAGTAAAAAGAAAGTAACAGATGGTTTTCAGGTTTTCTTCCAGTAAATATTTTACGGCTCTAGAAAAAAAATTTGGCTACTTTTAAAGAAAGACAAGGGTAGAAATAGGAAGAGAAAAAGATGCATATTTTGAAAAGGATCCGCATGTAAAGCAAACTTAAAATATTTTAGACTGTAATATTAATTTATCATTCTACCAAGGGCAAATTTTAAAGTATTAGCTCAGAATTGTACATTACATGTGTAAAATAAATGTTCAAAAGAAATATACTTACAATAAAGAAGCAAAAAGACCAAACGCCACTGTTTTTTCTCCCCTTGCGAAAAATGAATGAAATTATATATGTAAAGAAGATAAGCGATGTGGCATAACCAAGAGCACATGGGATCTGAAATCAACAGAATGTTACGTTTAGTTAAAGGCAAATGCAATCTAGGGAAACATTTAGGATCCAAAGTGTCGTCATAGCACAGGGTTTTATAATTATTAAATTCGCGACAATGTGATCATCAGTGAAAACAGTTTGCCTCTTCAAATTTTCTAATTAAATTGTACAATGATATTTGTTCTATGAATATTGTCACTTACCTGCATAATCTGAATTATACTTTTCAATAGAGAAATTTGGATGCTCAAAATGTAGTCTATTAAGTACATAAAAAGGAATATCAACCAGTACATTGGGACATCCACCAGCGCCTGTCCAAACCAGTAAGCAGAAGGGAAGAGCCCCGAAATTCGCAGCTGGGACCAAGCTTTGTTCTGATTAGGAGACAGCAAAAATACAAATGGCATTTCAATGTAAGGTTGAAGAAAATGTGGATCATGTAAACAACTATTCAAACGAAACCTTCATTCGTAATAATTCTGCATCATGTCAACAACTGTTATCTGACCAATGGATATGGATAAATCCAAAGATAAATGATTGGTTTGCTGCTTTAGTTAACAGCACTGACGTTCATCACACATCTGATAGAAACATGTGAAAGAAGACCTCAGAATAATCAAGGCATCAGCACTGCGGTAAATATAACGGTGATTAATGACTTACGGGTGTGGGGTGGAATAGTTTATCTAGCTAAGCAGCTAACTTTTCATCAGAGTGATTCTGCTTTGACTCCGTATGAACTGCTCTCTCTCTCTCCCCGCCTCCCTCCTTCCATTCCCCACTATTTCCTAGATTGCATCTGCGTGTGTCTCAATAATAGCTTTATCTTTTTAATATAAATAAATGACATGTCAGTTTTGCCCTAGAACACATTCAAATATTTACTATCCATCCAAATATTTGTGTATATGTACGTAAATATAAACATATTCATACATATAAATGTATTTTGTATTCCTTGTTGTTCTCTGAATAAACTCTTAAATCACATTTTTTTAACTACTTATCCAGTGATGCGGTTTTAGGCACAAATTATATTTTAAACCTTTCTAATAATTTTGAATGTATTTTCTTTTGAAATATTTACATTTATTTGTTAGTGGTCACTGACCAGCTAAATGATGCTTTTGTCTGAGACATAAACTGACCTAAGAACTCATGTCAAATAAGGATTTGGTGATCTACAGGATTTGTGAGTGAAGCTATAAGAGGAATGAAAGACAGTTTTAGGTTACTGATAGGATAAGTGATGCATAGTGCTGACATTTATGGAGACAGACAATCTGGAAGAAGGTAAACATTGAAGAATATCATAAATTCAGTTTTGGAAGCATGAAGTTTGAGAGTCTGTGACGTCTCCAATGGAAAAGCTGAGAGAGAAGTTTGGATCAGCCTTGAAGGTGAAATTACAAATTAGAGATCTGAACTAGAATCAAATCTGTGAGTGACTAGTAGGTAGAGGAGATCTGAGGATTTTTTAAATGTAGAGATGACAGAGGAATAAGAAATTCTAAAGGAGACAAAAGGACAGTGGCCAGTGCTTAGAGAAACTTGGTGAAATTGTGATATCACACAGGCTAAAGCAAGAAAGTGTTCATGTTTTCTAAGGGAGAAGTTTTAAGTTTAAACTATGTTACTGCCAGAATGACTGACAGTTATATCAGGCCTGTAAATTGTATTTCCGGGGATTCTTGCAGGTTCTACGCTAAAGAGGGAACATTATACGGATAATACTCTTTTCCCTTGGGCGACAGAATTACTGTGCAGAGGAAGTGACACAGATGAAGATGGTACTGATTAAACAGAAATGCTTATACCAGGTTTCACAGATTTTGTGTAATAAAGTTAAAAAAATGGAGCCATTAAAGGATATTCTATTGAAATTTGTAAGTAACGCTAATGTGAGTTGGCCTGCCTTGATTATCATGTAAATTCGCCACCTTATGATTACTACTCAAAATTTGTCTCCACTTCAGAACTACTGAATCAGAATCTTCATCTTAACAAGATGCTCCAATAATTTGTAGACACATTAAAAGAGTCATTTGAATTATTGAAAGAGCGTGAATGAAAATTTATAGATTATCAGTTCAACATTGGGATTTTCTTTTTATTTCTCCAAAGTTCTCACATTTTCAAAATATCATTTCCTTTTATTTCAACAATCTCTTTTTAATCAACATTTTTGAAATGTATTTTTTAAACAATAAAAAGTACCCATATTAAGTATATGGTTGCATGAGGTTTGATGAATGCATATATTCCTGTATCACCATCATAATCAAGGTACAGACCATTTTCATCACCTCCCCAAATTTTCCATGCTCTTTTGCAGTCAATAGCCTTTATTGCTGGTTATAAGAAAACAGAGGTCTGCTTTCTGCCACGATGTATTAGTTTTACCTTTCTGAGAATTTCATATAAATGAAAGCATTCAGTATTTACTCTTTTGTACCTCATCCATGTTGATGCATTTTTTAGTTGTCCCTTCTTTTGTATTGCTGAGTAGTAGTCCATTGTATGTCTCTACCAGAATTGATCAGTTCACAGCTTGATGGATATTTGGGTTGTTTCAGATTGTTGGCTACTATGCATAAAGCTACTAAGAACATAAAGGTACAAGTCTGCTTGTGGAAAGATGTTTTCTTTTCTCTTGGGTAAATAATTAGGAGAGGAATTGCTGAGTCATGCAATAAGTATATTTTTAATTTTATAAGACAAGGCCAAATTGTTTTTGCAAAGTGATTGTACAAGTTACATTCCCACCAGCAATGCATGAGAGTTCCAGTTTCTCCACACCCTCACTGACTCCTGACGTTGTCAGTCATTTTAACATTATTCATTTTATTTGGTTCGTAAAGATATCTCACTGGGGTTATTCTCTGGATTACTCATGGTATTGGCCATCTTTTCATGGAAGTATTTTCCATTTACATATCTTCTGTGGTGAAGTATCTGTCAAATATTTCGCCCACCTTTAAAATTAGGCTATTTTCTATTACTGAGATGTAAGAATTCTTTATATTCTCAACACCAGTTTTTTGTTAAATATATATGTATTGTGAACATTTTTCTCCCAGCCCACAGCTTTTTATTTTCTTATTGATGTTTTACAAAGAGCAAACGGTTTCAACTTTGATGAAGTTCAAAATATCATTTTCTTTTATGGTTTATGCTTCTGTCTCACCTATGAAATATTTGCCTACCACAAGATTTGATTCACTTCAAAATAATTTTGTGTATGGTGTGAAGTGAGTGCTAAGAACATTTTTGTCATAACAATATCAAGTTTCCATACAATTTGCTGAGAGGATTAACCCCATTTGAATTCCCTGGGTAGTTTTATTGAAAATAAATTGATGATATGTATGTAGGTTTATATCTGAAATGTCTATTCCATTTTATATATCTATATGATTATCCTTAATTAATACAACACATTCTTAGTTACTATAACTTTGTAATAAACCTTGAAGTCAGAAGCATAAATGTTCCAACTTTGTTTTTCTTCTTCAGTTATTTTGCCTATTTTAAGATATTTGCATATCCATGTGAATTTTAGAATTATTCTCTCTCATCTATCTATAATTTATATTTCTATTTATACTTCTTTTTATTTTTATAGCTTAGGATTTATGTCTGAATTGGCTGCTCAATTAAACATATATAAATAGCCTCTTTAAAAATTCTGTAATTATATTACCTTCAGCATGTAATCATTCAAAGTAATAAAATTTGCAGTTACTCATTGTTACCTTAGAATCATCAATGCTGCTCATAGCAATATAAGGAGCACAACTGGATGCCAGAATCAACCAGGACATGACAGGGAACAGGAACTGAAATGGGTTATTTTGTTCCTTTTGAAAAAGCAAAGAATACAATGAGCTGAATGAATGAATTTAAAATTCATTTTCTGGAATACATTTAAGAAAATATAAAACAGATTATATATAATCCTGCTTTAGGTCTCTTTTGAGGTTTTCAAACTCTTTCATTATCCATTCAGTTTTGAAGCTTGACTTTTAGCTTGATACTCAAATTTATGGATAAGGAAAGTGATTCAAAGAAGGTAAGTAAATTTATAATATTACAGAGTTTGAAAGTAATGAGTAAGATTTTTTTCATTTTCTTACTTTATGATTCTAAAATTTATTCTGATGCTAAATAAGAAATAATAATAATTCACAGTTGAAACATTCAATTTCTTAACTGATCTTTATAATCACTTCAAATGTAATAGCTTGACACAGAAACCATATGAGATATTTTATGGGCATAGTGACAATAAATTATCTTTTTAGGTATTCCATGAGACCAGATAAATATTGGTTGAGGTTTCAAAAGTAGAGATGAATTACTAGAAGGGGAAGTAAAACCTCCAAGGAAAACCTTTGCCCTTGGTTGTACATATTGTTGCTCCTTTTTATAGCCATCTTTAAGGATAGAAGATTCACGAACCCTCTCGAATGCAGTCCCTATGTAACTTTCATGGTTCACATATTGTGGTTTGATAAAGCACATTACCGAAAAAAAAAATTAGAACCAGAGCCTGATTGTCTTCTGCCTGCTCATTAGAGAAACACTTGCTAAACACAGAAAGACAAGATTTAAGTTTATCGTCGGAATCTTTCCAGAACACCTTGCGTGCTGGGTGGGTTTAGTACTCAGTGGCGAATCCATTGACTTTGGGTAGGACAGAAGCAAGGTCTGAAATTACAAAAAAACTCTTACTTGAGCAATGAGTAGGTAAATTCGAATGGAGTATACAAAGAGTCGCTGGAGATGTTAGTTAAAGTTGAGATGTTGGGCACATAAATGTAAGGTCAGCTGAGCTGGTTGGTGTCATCAAACTCCCCCTAGCTAAACAGGATGTTTTTGCAGATGAAATCCTAAGGCAATTTGCTCTATTATTGTATCCTCCTTCAGAAACCAGAAAATCAAAAAAGCTTTTACAGTCTTCTAGGAGGTTAATTAAATAAACCATAGTGTGTGTGTGTGTGTGTGTGTGTGTGTGTGTGTGTGTGTGTGTGTGTGTATACACATATATATATATTCTAAAATTAATTAATACTTGATGGATGACTAAAGCTTTTTGCTTTAATGATTAAGTTTCTTAAACATCCCGCTGAAAGGAATTTTTATTTACTGAGCACATGGTGAGGTATGTTGTGAGAGGTTACCCTAGATCTTACTGGAACATATGAAAATAATGATGGATGCATGGTCCATTTTATATACACATGGGTAGATGTTTATTAGCAATATATAGAATTATAAAACCTTATGGGTAGGTGGGATATAGATGATTTCCAGGCCTCTGACATTCATTTATATATTTAACAAATAAGTTATTCAGTGCTTATGATGTTCCAGTCCCTATCCTATGTAGAAGGTATTATGTAGTGTTAAAGATTCATGGTCCCTATGCTTAAAGAACTAAGAGGAAGAAATATATTTAGGAAATAAGCAAAAAGAAAAAATTACAAACTCTGATAGATATTCTGGTTTCTAAACTTAAAGGGCCATAGACAGTCCAATCATCTGGGCCTTTTTTCAGAAATACGTTGTTTTTGTTTGTTTTGTTTTGCCTTGTGTCTAAAAAAAGCTGGTTTGGTAGGTCTATGATAGGCTCTAGGCATTAATATTTTTTGACAAGGAACTGGAGTAATTCTCATTTAACCAGTTGCAATTCTTTCCTGAACTTTGCCCTACATATTTTTCTTTTGTAGCATTTACAAAAGTAATAATAAGGCTTCTATTTCTCTCTCTCTCTCTGTTCTTTCCTTCGCCATTTTATTATTTTTGTGCTAGTTACAGTTCTGTATGATTTCACTTCCGTTTCCTCATATTCTCTTTGAAAACGTATTTTGTTAGTTTTATTTCACATTAAAAACAACTGAAGTTCTGAAAAGTATGTTGTTTTCTTAAAGCAAGAGAGCTACAATGAACCCAAATGCTAATTTATCACACAGTGGTTGACTCAATAAGAATAAAAGTCCAGCACTTAAAAGGGTGATCTGGGAGATTCCTGATGGGAAAGAATTCATAAAAGTATAGACGTACCTCAAAAAAAGTACTCCTGTCAGTTTGGATATGTGCTGATGGTTTAACCATTCCAAGTAGCCCATTGCTAACAATATCCATGAGAACGGGGAAACAATTCAGTCTTTTGGTATTGCATGCTAATGAAAAGCTGTAATTCTAAAACATAAAAAACAAGGTTATAAATTCTCAGAGAGCTTCATATTTTTTTTTCTAAAGAGGTCAAAATTCAATGTTTTACTTAAAAAGTCATGTTTTAAAAATCATGTCAAATAATTAAAACAAACACTGTGTAAGTAAACGCATGATTGGCTGTATCTGATTTTCAGGACACAAGTTGTCTGGCTTAAGATTGGAATCAAATAGTATTATTATTATTGTTTAAGAACAAAACAGAAGTTTCAGAATATATGTATTAGAAAACCCTTGAGAAGAAATATGAATTCTTGGGACTTAAATATGCACTTGGATTGTACGAGGATTGTATAGTATTTTTATTTTGCTGATACATACAGTTTGTGTTGGTAGATAGTGATTGATATAGGAATTATTTATCATACTAATGACTACAATTCACTAAGTAATAAATGAAAGCAGTATATATTTTTCATTTCGTTTCCTAAATTGGAAACCTGAGTATATTGATGATATATTAGCTTTCTATACCTTTAGGAAAAATTACTAAATAGAGACCAGCATACCTTTTCATGACCAGACACAATGATGGCTCCATTATATGATGGATCATCTAGGCCATTTCTAGTTCCTGATATATCCACTTCCAAAGCTATGTTCTGATGCTCCACAGAATGTATAAAGTCATCAATGCTTGCTCCTAAATTGTAGTTAAATGTATTATGTGTCACAAAACTCAGAAAATCAATGTCAAGTTGTGCAGTGAAATTAAAATTAACATCCCTATGGACACTTACTGTAATATGGAGACTCACTGTAATATGGACTGTGAGGGTATTTTCCCACATGATAACATGCATGCCACTGTGAATTAAAAATCTGCTTACTTCTCATGGAATTTACTTTATAATATGTTTATTTGCTTATGATTACTGCCATATGGTGCATTTGGTACACATTTTTCCCCCTAGAATCTTTTGATGAGTGACCATACCAATAAGGTTTTAATGACGCAGATAATCTCTAATTAACTACCAAATTTGCTAAATCTCACTTCACTACTGCTAGATTATTAATTGATCTTCAAAATGTTTCTTGATACAGGAAGACAATCTGTTAAATGGCTACGTGAAGAGCTCCATGGACTTTCTCCCCAGAAAAACAATCATAACTAGTAAAAAATTACTAACAGCCCAACAAGTTAAAATCTTTTGATTGTCTTGAGGGCATATAGAAAATGAAAAAAACCCCTCCATTTATTTAAGAGAATATACCTAATCTGTGTAAGAACATTGAGAAACTGTGGAAAATACCTATACGTTCACGGCCCCCGCTTCCTTGATTAGCATAACAGAAGCTCCACTGTGAAATGTGCAGAGCCAAGACCTCAGAGCCAAGCCCAGGTTACAGTATCTTCCTGGGAGGAATTGGGGCAAGGATGATTTTTGGTCTCTTGTCCCTAGATTAGAGCTTCTACCCTATGAGTAGAAGATGAATGGAAGAAGAGAACTCCAGACCACTCGGCCACTCTTGCCTGGTAACAAGATTCTGCAACATGAAGGTGAAAGCAGTAAGAAAGATTGGTGGCCTGCCCTTCCCAGGAAGATAACGGGTATCTATTGAAAATGCTTCTCTTCTTCACGCTACACACAAAAATGAACTGAAAATGATCATAGACCCAACTGTAAGAACTCAAAGTATAAAATCCTGAGAAGAAAATAGAGGAACAAGCCTTTGCGAGCTCAGGTTAGGCAATGCCTACTTAAAAATGTCATCAAAAGCACAGGGAAGGAAAAAAATAAGTCAGAATTCATAAAAATGAAAACATTATGCTGAAAAAAGACACCAATAGCAAAATGAAAAGACAGTCTACAGGATGAGTTAAATACCAGCAACACATTTACAGCTGATTCTTATTATTCACAGTGGTCACCACAAATATTGAATTGATAAACTGAACCATTGTTCCCAGGGGAAACACAGAGTTAGGTTTCCTGTGAGCCTCTGGTTACAACAATTTTTCACCAATTGATACGTTGTTTTATTTTCTGTGTGCTTCTGCATATATATTGTTGCTTCATTAACACTGATCTCACAGCCAACAGCACTGTAACTCATGTCTGATTGAAGCTGATCTAACACACATATTTTCTCCGCATGTCACAGCCTTCTTGAGCTTAGAAATAGCATTTCAGCACTGTATTTGGGGGCCACTTTAAACAGCAAAATCGCCAAGGAAAAGCACAACAGTGTGAAAAATGCAGCACTAAACAGATTACAGAGAGGATATTGGTTTGCAGTATGAGATATTTGTTAACAGTGTTAGCTGGAAATGTGTGTATCAGGTGACACAAAATTTTCACATCTCTGAGCATATCTGTGAATGACGAAAGTGCCATGAGTATTGGTTTGGGAGCTACAAATAAATTTTAGAGAGTGGACAAATTTGTAAATACATAATCTGTGAATAATGAGGATCTATTGTATCTGATAAGAGACTTGTATATAGACTATATAAGAAACACTTATAACTCAATTAAAAAATATAACCCATTTTTAAAAGTGGGAATAAAAGACATTTCTCTAAAAAAGATATACAACTGGTCAATAAGCACATGAAATAAATGCTCAACATCATTAGCCATTAGAAAAATGCAGATTAAACCACAAGATACTACTGTGTATAGCAGCATTGATTATAATAACCAATTACTGAAAAAAAAAACAAATTTCCATTTTCTGATGACTAATAAAATGTGCTATATACACAAACAGAATATTATTCAACAATTTAAACATTAAAGTACTGACACATGCTACAACATAGATGAACCTTTAAAACATCATGCTAAGTGAAAGAAGTCAATCACAAAAAATCAAATATTGTATGAATCTACTTATATTAAACACCCAGAGTAGCAAATCCATAGAAGTAGAAAGTAAATTTGTGATTGATCAGAGCTGGGGGCAGAGAGAATGAGAATGACTACTAATGAGTACGGAATTTGTTTTTGAGATGAAAATATTTTAAAATGAATTGTAGTGAGGATTACACAATTCTGTAAATATACCAAAAATCATTAAATTATACACTTTAAATGAATAAATCATATGGCTTATGAATTATATCTCAAGCTGTTAAAAATGTTTTGGGGGTACAAACTCTTCCATTTTGCAAACTGCCACCAGATAGTTTATTCTCCTTGGCAAATATTTTTCTAATTCCTGCTCCATTTTGGGCTTGTATTCATCATCCCCAAGCTTCATAAATTGTACTGAACACATGCTGAAGAAGTCAAAAGCTCATTTACCTGGAAATGAGGTATTGACCACGTTATTACCTGTTTTATTGATGATTAATAATTGAGTGAGAGGATCGCATGGCTGCTGTCCAGGAGCAAGGAAGTATAATTGAGGAGAAAGTTCCCACGTGTAACTGCTTTGGTATATTTTCAAGATGATATACTCCAAAAGCACAGGGCAAAATCCAATTCCTAGAATCAATAGCCTGCACAGAAGAAAATTGTCAGCGTGAAGGCATAGTCATTTCCTAACCTTTTAAAACCATCTGAGCAGGTTATAATGTAATACGATCAAGAGATTATGAAAATTAAACATATAGCTCTCGGACTCATTTCTTGAGTATTTTGTCCTACCTCTAAATTAGAGATGATAAAAGTCCACATTTATCCTTCTATCCATTTCTCCTGTTGCTCTCTGTCCATTAGCCACAATTTCATGGGATAGATCTTTTAACTCTGTGCCCAGATTCTGCCTCTCTCCTGAGATTCCAATGTGATGCTCCCCTTTTCTGCTGGTTAATTCATCAACACTTTATACTCAATTATTTTTTATGTCCGATCCTCTTCATAGAGTTCCTATTTCTCTTAGTGACTGCATGATAGTCTCCAGTCTCAATTTTTCAATTATTTTTTACTCTTTATTTTCCATTTCAAATAAGTTGCTTTATTTTACTTCGAAACCTTCCTCCATTCTTGATTTCTAACTTTATGATATTACACCTTGTCGTAATTCATGCTAATCTTGTTACAGATTCTCAATGAATTCTCATTATTTATTTAGCAAGTATTTATTGAGATCCTATTAGGTGCCAAGCATCCCATGTCTTTGATGTTTAATTGGCCTACTCACAGACACGGTGTTAATTGACAGCTAAAGTATTATGGACACCAGGGTGCTCCTGTGAGGTGATATGAGCCCTAGGAGCAGGGATAGTGCCCATTACGCAGACAGGAATTCTGGAGAGTGAGCTACCATCACTTAAGAGGCCTGAAGGGAAATCGTGACATCTACGTAAGAGCAGGTAGGATTTCATGGGAGAGTCAGGACTTCTGGAAAAGAGTCGGTAGCATAACTATATAGCATCTAAAATAAGGCATTGGCATATGGATACTGGGAAAAAAGGTCCACATCCCAATGTTTTTGTCACTTACCATAAGAGAAACACTGAAAGACAGAGAATGTTAGAGGAAAACTTACATGACTAACTTTTCCCCTAAAACTGGCTCTGAAATGATATAAATTCCACTTGCTCGTCTACTAATAGGAACTACTAGGACCATGAGCGAGACTGAGAATTATACTTCATCTAGTTGTGCAGATGCAGAAATTTATTTTTATTTTTTGTTTGGCTTCTCGTTTTTAGACCTTATATATAGATTTTTTTTTTTAAATACATCGGCCGAACAAAATCTATGGCATTCTGATACTTACAGTGATAAAAGAGCTTTTCTTTCATGCTTTAACTTTAATAAGCGAACCCTTGCAATTGTGCAGATCTGCTGTCTCCACAGAGCCATACCGCCTATTATGTCTGTAGTCTCATTAAGTGAAGAGAGAATTTGTTCCATCTCCACAAGCCTTTCTGTGTCTGCAGCTCTTTCTGCTTGTACTTCTCCCAACGTGGCAATATCTGCAAAACACAAAATAAACAGTTCTTAAAATGCCACTTCAGACATAATTTATTGAGCTTACTATAGGAGTTTGTTTTACCAAGGATGTTATGGATAGTCTTCTGCACAACTTGTAGGTATTATGTAGTATTCTTGGCTATTGCCAGGAACAAGAAAAATAGATGAAAGATTCATTTCTTGTGTAAAAGGACTAGAAAGAAGGCCTTAGATACTTTGGATACAGACGATATGTTGAAGAGGTTAAAATAAATATGCCAGATGATCACAGCACCTAGGTGTGACTTAGAAACTTAGTAAAGGAAACAATTATCTTAGGTGTTCACCTAGAGAAACAAGCTACAAATTGACATGCTACAAACTGGGAGTTAACTGTAAATTGTTGCTACTGGAGGGATTTCAAATCTATCCACACTGTTTGAGGGTGCACTCATTTGTATATTCTCTGCAATGTCTAGATATCCAGGATGCTGCTTATTGTATGATGCTAAAATAAGCCTGGGATTAAGTCACAAAGATCACACACACATAAAGACACATGCTCAATCATGGACATAAAAACACATCATTTCAGTTATGAGTAAAGATGTAAGGATCTTAAACAAGATAGTGGTCAACAGTATATTAGAAGAATAATTCAGATATTTCTGCTTCAGTTAGTTGCAAGAGACTGTCGCCCTTCTTACCAAGAGAATAAATAACAGCTATTTTCCATCCATTGGATAGATTAGGGCACCCAAAAGGCTATAGAAAGAATAACAGAGATTCAAAGTAGATGGAATAAAAACTTACCTAACTTATGGGAGGAAAAGACAAAATTAGACACTTATAGAATCATAGTTGGGAGATTTTACTATCCCTTACTTGTAATTGATAGAAAAAACCAAATCAGTAAGGCTATAGAATATTTGAACAACGCTATCACGTAACTTGACTAAATTGATATTTGTACAACTCTTTACACAACTGAAGTTCTTTAAATATATATTCTACATGTATATACTTCTGCAAACATACACACATATATTCATTTATATGAATGTATGTATAAATGTTTTTAAGCGGACAAGAAATATTCACCAAAATAGATGAAATATTGGTTCAACAAGTTTCAATGAAATGAAAAGATTTTAAGTCATAGGTTGTGCTTTATGACTACATTAAAAGTTTTAATGTCAGTAACAATAACATTTAGAAAATCCACTAGTATTTTTATACTGACCAGCGTATTTGTAAATTATTGAGTATGACAATGTCTCATCAAATAGGGCATATCATCAGTGATGTAAAAATTATTTAAAATAACCAAATAGAAATTTTAGATTTGAAAAGTACAACTGGGAAACAAATCACTGAAAAATAAAAGCTCAACATATTTCATCTGGTAGAAGAGATGATTAGCAAATATGAAAAAGATAAATTGAGATTATTAAGTCTAAGAAACAGAAAGAAAAAAGAATGAAGAAAAATTAAGTCTCAGAAAATTGTGAGACACTACCAAGCATACTAACATATATTACCACATACAATAATAGGAGTTCCAGAAGGATCGTATAGAGGAAAGGGACAGGAAGCATAGTTGAAGAAATAATGGCTAAAATCTTTCCCAAATTCAATGAAAAGCTCTAATTTTTACATATAGGGAGCTCAACAAACTCCAAGCAGGATAAACATAAAGAGGTCCACACCTGAAGACATCATAGTCAAACTCTCAAAGCCAAAAACAGAAAGAGAGAATCTTGAAAGCAGCAGGAGAAAAATAACTCATCATACCAAGAAATTTTCAATAAGATTTGGGGCTGATTTCTCATCAGAAACCATGGAGACCAGCAGGCAGTGAGATGACATATTCGAAGTGCTTGAAGAGAGAGATTTAGAACAAATGTTTTGTCTAAGACTGCTCCTGGAAAATGGGGTAAGATGAGGGCTATGAGCCTTGGATAGAAGAAAATGGGCCACCTTTAATATCAAAGTAATATTGGCAGTAGAGGTAACAAATGTGACAGGGATGCATTTCACCTTTATAGATGCTTGTCTTACTCATGGACCCCCACATCGTGTAATCACATATTTGGAATGGTGTCTTCTTGAAGTATTTACTGCACTATGGGTTGCAAATATTTTACAAGATAATTTTTATGCATTTTATTTACCTGGTTCTTCAATAGTTGATTTTCCTTCCAGTTTGAGGAACACCTCATTCAAAGTTGTCATGGAAACACCATAATTCTCAATGCCAAGGCCAGGACAGCGATCAAGATCCTCATAAAGTTCTAAAGAACACAGATATAGTAGCAAATCAAAACAACAAAAATCACAAGTGAACCAAGGACAACTTTTGAAACTAAAAAGAGCAGATATATGAATTATACTTGCGATATGTCGAACATTTAAAAAACTAACATTACATGATAAGTAACATTCTTTAACTACATGATTTTTTATTTTATATTGTGTCACAGCCCATACACTAATCTTTTGATCAAATATTAATTTATATTTATACAAAGATTTTATTTTAGTTTTTTTCTGACTTACTTTTACATTTTAATTAATAGTAGAACTTCAGAATTTTTCAACTCTAAGCCTAATTAATTGAGAAGTCTTTTCCAGAGAACAGGTACAAATGGGAGCTTTTTGTGCTTTCACCAACAAAAGGGATAGAACTAAATTTTTGAGAATTAGATGGAATGTGCAGAATCTTCTTCAGTTCAGAAAATATCTGTCAAAGGAAGTATATAGGATATAAATCATTTCAAATTTTCTGCTTTCGACTATGGAAGAAAAAATTCACAAGATCTCATAGCCAGAAAATGAGAAATTGATTCCGAATTTTCTTGGAACAGTAGGAAATTGTGAATTGTGTCCATTCATTCTTTAGTTTGTGCACAATAACATTTTTTCATCTGTCATTGTTCTCAAAACAAAGAGCGAAGACCCTGCCTACATAGGTTTGAATTATAATTGTTAATCGAGTGGAATTGAATAAAAACCTAATTTTAAATCCTAGTATGATTATAGAAGTCCTGAGGCTTCAGCTTGGAGCTTCTCCCTGAGAAAAAGGATAAGTTCAAAGCTTTCTGTCTTGATTACAGTACTGTAGACAGAAAAGTAGGGAAATAACATAGCAACTGCTAATGAGTATTTTGTGTCATCTTCTGTTTCTCTAAAATTATACGAACCTCTTCTAAATTACAACTGTTATTGAAATCCATTAATTAGGATTCGATTAACACTTTGCCTGCTGGTTCTCAGGAATACTTGTGTTGTCACCATAAAATATATATTTGAATGACTTTGTGGGGTAATGTATGCATCTTTGTTACCCACACAGAAGGTGAGGTTAATGGTTTCAACCACTCAGTGCAGATTCTCTGAGTGATAAACACAACTAGTAAAGTCTTTTTTAATTAAACTACTTGGGGATAATTTTAAATTTGCATGAAGCTGTAAAAAATAATACAGAGGGATCTAAGGATCTACACATTCTACTCAGTTTCCCCAATGATAACATCTTAAGAAGCCACAGTACAATATCACAACCAGGCACTGATAGTAATACAATCAAGATAGAGAATATTTGCATCACCACGACAATCACCATTTATAGCCACACCCATATCTCTCCTGACTCATCCTCGCCTAACCCATGGCAACTATTAATGTTCTCTATGTTTATAATTTTGTTATTTCAAGAATGCTATATAAATTGACTCATACAGAGTATAACATTTTGGAATTGGCTTTTTCCACTGAGCCTAGTTCTCTGAACACTCAGCCAGGTTGTTGCGTATACCAGTGTATATATATACCATATGGCAGTAGCCTCTTGCTTTTCATTGTTGAATGGTATTGCACATTACAGGTGTACCACAATATATTTAATCATTCACTCATTAATGGGCATCTGGGTTGTTTCAGTTTTTGTTTATTCCAAATAAAGCTGCTGTGAACATTTATGTACAGGTTTTTGTGTGAACATGTTTTTATATATCTAGGATAAATGCCCAGTAGTGCGATTACTTGGTTGCATAGTAGCTACAGGTTTACAGTTTTAAAGAAATTGCAAACTTTTCCAGAGTAGCTATGCCAGTTTATATTCCCACTAGCAATGCATGAGTGATAAATTTTCTCCACCTCCTAACCAGAATTTGATATTATCGCTATTTAAAAAATATTTTAGCCATTTTAATAAGTATTTAGTGATGTCTCATAGTGGTTTTAATTTGCATTTCCCTAATGGCACATGATATTTGAAAATCTTTTCATGTGCTTGTCTGTCATCTGTATATCTTCTTCAGTGAAATGTCTCTTTATATCTTTTCCCCAATTTCCAGTTGCATTGTTTGTTTTTCACAGTTGAGTTTTCAGAGTTCTTTATATATTCTGGATACTACTCCTTTATGAGACACATTGGAAAATACTTTCTGCCGTAGCTTGTTTTTTATCCTCTTAACAGGATCTTTCATAAAAGCAGAAGTTTCTAATTTAGATGAAGTACTTGCTCCAGCACCATTTGTTGAAAAGGGAATTTATAAGTTTTTCCTTTTATGGATTATGATTTTGGTGTCAAGTATAAGGTCTCTTTGCCTAATCATATGTTCTAGGAGATATAGATTTTACCCAATTTATTTTCAAAAAATGTTTATAGTTTTACATTGTGTACTTAAGTCCAGGATTTATATTGAGTGAATTTTTGTATAAGATATAAGATTTAGGTAGAGGTTCATTTTTTTTTCCTATGAATGTACTTACTCCAGCACCATTTGTTGAAAAGGCACTGAATGGTTTTTTTACCTTTGTCAAAACAGTTAGGCATACTGATTTGGAACTGCATGGGTGGGTCTGTGTCTAGCTTCTCTATACTGTTCAATCTATGTGCCTGTTACTCTGCCAATACCACACAATCTTGATGATTATAGGTTACATCGTTCGCTGCCCTAGCTCACCACAGAGAGACCTAACAAAAACTGTAGCTGTCTGCTTCTCCCTGGGGAGCAAAAGATCAGAATCTCTGACCAGGCTGATTGGTACGGGTCTTCTCTTGTACAAAGCCAGACTATAATGACTGGGAGGGGTGCCTACTTTACCTAATGCACAGACATCAACACAGACAGGCAAGGAAAATGAAAACTCATTAGTCAAAGATGTTCCAAACAAAAGAACAAGATAAATTTCCAGAAACTGACCCTAATGAAATGGAGCTATATGATTTTCCTGACAGAGGATTTATAATAGTGGTTATAAAGTCAACTTTTATGTGTTGGCCTGAAAAATCCAAAATTGTCACAAAAGTCTTGCCAAGAGAAGAACCAGCCATATCATGTGGTTGTTTAATATAATGGTTAAGCCAGAGATTTTCAACCATTTGTATTCATGCATGGTTATGAATACTAGAGTATTCTGCTACACACTACAAAGGGAATAAATGCTCCTTAAAATGCTCCTTAAAATGCCCAGGTATTATAATGTAATAATTAGAATATAATATTTTCCACTGTAGATAAAATAATCTAGTGATACTATTCTTTGCATCATGTTCCAAATACTTAAATACATTGTAGGCTCTCAATAAACATTAGTTATAATAATTATCATTAACATTATTTTTACGAATATTATTTAGGTATTTTATTTCATGGTGTTCACGTACATTACCTGGAAATCTATTTGTTCTTTCTAAGGGCAATGTATAGACAAGTTTTCCTTCACTTTCTGCTGATAATTTGGCTTCAGGGATGTGCTGTTTAACAAGTGACGTTATTTTTTCTCGAACGCACATGTCATTCAATTGCAAACTGGGGTTTAAAAAATAATATATGTTATTTGACATCGTCTTCAATAGTATGAAGAAAATTACCAGTCTCTATGGTACGAAGAAAAATCAATTAAAATCTAATGCAAGAAATAAGCAATCCAAACATGTAATAAGAGGACAAAAAAATCAGATCATAGAAAGGTGATGGGGGAAAGCAAAGAATTACAGATTAGGTTATTCAGGGATGATGCCTCGAAAAGGTCGATATTGACTCAGGGAAAATAGCTACAGAGTGGAAAATGTTGAAGATCCTTCAAAGGGAGTTTAAGCTGGCTAAATAGGATTGTTGTATTGGGCAAGAACAAGGGACTTTTGATAGGAATAGGCACAGGCACAAGCAGATTCAGTTATTCGATTTAGTCATGCAATGCGAATTCGTTAAGTTCTTAGTATGTGAAAAATTATCCTCAGTGCTGAGGGGACAATGAAATAAAACAGCATTGTCTTGTTCTTATGGAGCTTAATGTCTAATGGGAGAGACAGAAAGAAAACAAGTAAACAAACAGACACGTAAAATGATCACCAATAGTAGTAAGTGCTCTGAAGGACATGAGGTTATAGATAGAAACGAATTGTGATAAATGTGTGTTTGGGTTGGTGGGATCACTAATTTTTGCTTTCTTTGCAGTGCTAACACCAGAACTTTGGCTAAGAACCAAGTATCATTGAGAAAATAAGTCTACTCATTTAAAAACACCAATGTAGAAAAACAAAAATCTATTAATCAAAGCTATAAAGTACGGTAGATAAAATACTGGCAATAACTTGACTTTGAAACTTGATTTTGCCATTTGAAATGTGTTATTTAAACTATCTGAACAATTTCCTCATTCATAAAATGAAATAATGGTCGATAACATCTAGGGTTATTCTAAGTGAGTACTAATGATGTTTGTACTTAGCAAGCCCTTAAAAAGTGGTAGCCATTTCATTTGATCAAATGCTTGAGTCAAAATTCTATTTACTCATAAGATATTATGAACATACAAGAATATATGCCATTTTTAGAAGCAATGAAATCAATTGAGGGAATGAAGCAAAAAAATCATCATCGTTCCCCATTGTTCTCCAAAATAAAAACAATTCAAGAAATATTTCTTGGCCACTTATAAGAATTTGTGCTGGGCACTAGAGATGACTATGTGAGCAGTACAAGCTTAGAGCTTGGAAGACGGGGCTCAGCAAACTTTTTCTGTAAATGACTAGATAGTAAGTATTTTAGGCTTTGTGGGCCAGTCAATTTCTGTTGCAACAACTACTCAACGCTGCCTGCCCTTGTAATATGGCTAATACCTAAACAAATGGGAGTGACTCTGCTCCAATCAAACTTTATTTACACAATCAGTAAGTGAGCTGGATTTGGGTAATAAGCCATAGTTTACTGACTCTGATCTAGAAGGAGAAATAAGGCAATTACACAATTTATTGTCCAGGAGACTCAAGAATTGCTCAGAGATCCTGACTAACATTTTTTATTTCGAGAACATGTTATGTTGCCAGGCAATGTGCTGGTCACCCTCTCATTTATTTTTTCTATAACCTTTACTTGCAATTAAGAATGATTACTCCCACCTTATAAGTGAGAAAACTCAGTTTCATAGAGGTACTTTAACCTCCTATAAGAGGTTAAAACAAAGCGCCTCAAGAAATCAGAATATTGGGACAATACAAGGAAATGTAAGATTGATAAGTCTACATGAAGTAGCATTCAAATAATTCCTTAGGACTTGAACAGGTCAAAATAGGGTCAAGAAAACTGCCAGTCTCAGAAAATGTAAGCCATGACAGGCAGGGTATGTGCAAGGAACAAGGAACAATGAATATTTCATTTTAACTAGAGGGTGTTAAATTCAGTTAGGGCAAATGACATGGGAATCATGATAGGCAGTCCACACCAACATTATTTCGCTATGTAGTTTGGACTCTGGTAGGTAAAAAGGAACTATTGGGTTTTTTATTTGTTTGTTTTTTCTTGTTGTCATATGTTTTCTCTTTCTTTCTAAAGTGTAGATGGTATAAATCAGAGCTGTGCTTTAGGTAAACTGATCGATTCATGTATAAATTAGAGAGTAATTTAAAATATGGATTTGGATACTAGACTTTGAAGTTAAAAATGTCCAGACTCAATTCCTGGCTCTGCCACTTTTATTTTAATCTAGGGAGCCTATAATTTCATCTGTAGAGTAAAAGTAACAACCGTTCCTACCTTGAAAAAGAAAAGATTTAAATAAAATAATGTTAAGTGCCTTGTCTCTGAATCACTCAATAAATAACACCTAGAACATGCTACTATTCAAAATAATGATAAAAATAAAATGAAGGAGACAGAAAAGAGAGAAAGAACAAGAAAGAAGAGAAGGATTTAGGAAGAGGAGAAGCAAGGAACCAACTCAAAAAATTATGTTAACAGTGGGTGAGAGATCATGAGGGTGTAAATATGATATGTCAGTTGAGAAATTTCCCTTAATACATACCTTCCTTAACACAACGTGTCATGCGTTTATTTTCTATCACATTTATCTAAACTTTTTCGTTAAGGCACCTTATATTCTCATTCTCTAACTATGTATATACAAACATCTGCGTAGAATAATACAGGGTTTTCTTGTGTGTTGTAATGTGTTGCTTCATGCTTGACTCTAGCCCATGACTTGTTCTTCCAAACTCCTCAGGTGGCTGTACCTTAAGTGATATCCGATCCCCCATTTCTTCTTCAGAAACAGAGAAGAGCCTGCACACTTCAGCTTCCCCTTGGAGAGAAACACTTTCCTGTCTGAAAGGGAAGAAGCAAAGAAGAAGTTGCCCATTCTTTCCCAAGAAAAGACAGGTAATTGTATATATGATCTAACTCTAATTCAGGAGTTTCTACATTTTCAAATAGAGTTTAATAAAGACTCATCGCAATAGACACATTTTAATCTTATTTATATACTTGAGGTGATTGTTATACCATTCAACCAGTCAGGGAGATTTTATGTGACTATATCTTCTAATATAGAGAACCCTCACATTATGCATTTTAATGGACCAAACATCAAAATTGTTTGGATATTTCAAGTTGATTTACCTCAGTTTTGAATAAAAAGATCAGTGCCTTAGAATATAGACTTTTACTTCAAAATAAGTGAGTTTTCCTGGCAGATCATGCCCCTGTGTAATCAAATGATACAAAATTCTAGGAGAAATATGGAAATGGTTGAGAGCAAGACTCTTTGGGCCCAGTTCATATCATCACCAGCTGTTCAGATTGCTAGATGCAGCTGGATGATCAGATTACACAATAAAAATGCTCAGAATGTAATCCATATTTCTCATAAAGTCTTTATCATGATACTTAAAGGAAGCTAGCAATCACCAGCCAGGAGGTCAGCCTCATCCATGAACTGGGTACTGAACAGGATCACATGGTCTGTTTTCCTCTCCTTCAGGAAGTTCCACACTTGGTGCCTTGAAAAAGGATCCAATCCAGCAGTTGGTTCATCCAGTAGGAAAATCTACAGAGGAAGGATGTAGATAAATGGGTTTTCCACTAAGGTATAGTTCTTCCAGAACACATGTTAAAACCATATTATTTATATTTAAAAGAGCATTGTGGTTAGGGATTTTGTTCTTATATTTAATGTCCCATCATAAATATTTTATCACAGGTGTCCTTTGCAAATAATAGGTTTAAACTACTACCAAAAGTTTTATTTTTAAAAATTTCAATGCATCCCTAAATTTAGTCTGACTTACCTGAGGATCTCCTAAAATGGCAATCGCAAAGGTGAGCTTTCTCTTCTGTCCACCACTTAAATTTTGAGCAAGGATGTCCTGAATATTAATCATTTCCAATTCCAGCAAAACTCTTTGTATCTAACCAAATGATAACATTTATATCACAAACTTAGATTTCTTTCTTTTTTCCTAATTTTTAAATTCATAAATACAAAGCTATAAAGTGTAATGGTTAAAAGCACGGAACCGAACTGACAAGATTTGAATAAACCCACATTAACTAGCTGTATAATCTTGGTCAAGTGACTCGTTCTTTAGAACTTCAGTTTCCACACATGTAAAATGAAAATAGTAATAGTACCTAACTTATAGGGTTGCTATGAGGAATAAATGAAATATTATATTTAAAGTTAAGGGTAATGCTTGGCACATTGTAAATTATATGCAAATGTTAGATATTAGCTAAATTCAATTTTTGTGTTCAGCTTTTATACATTGATTAGCACAGAGATAATTTAATGAAAGCAAAAAGACTCAGTTCAACTAGAGTTAATAATCTCGTTTTGACGAATACATTAGTTCTAACATATTTATGTACCTCTTTATCCATTTCATGTGGCAGAATCCCTTTTATTTTAGCGAACAGCCTGAGATTTTCTCTCACTGTGAGGAAGTCAAATTGTACATTGGATTGTGGGCAAAATCCAGTGAGCTTGCTGATGTTTTCTAGGTCAGCCATTTCTGAAAGTTTATTATCGTACATGGTGACTGAACCTGTAAGCAAGGATGAAAAGTTAATATCAGGATAATGCTCAAGTTAAGATTTTTCTAAATGAAAAATTTTAGGTATGTGATTGTATCTTTAAGGTTATACAATTCAAGTATTAAGAACTTCCATTTTAGTTGTGTGGTCTATGGGGCGGGGGCAAAGTCCCTTCTGCAGCTTTTTCCATTTAAATGTAGTCTATTTGTCTATCCTCACATTGAGGCTCGGCTATATAACAGATGGAATCTTAGCAAATATGATATAAGCAGAGACTGTGAAGTGCCTCCACACTGGGATTTGCCATCTCTTTGTTTCTGGGATCATAGATACCAGTGGGTGAAGAATCTCAGATTAGCCTCCTGGAAGATGAAAGTCCACGTAGGAAAAGAGGTGCCATGATCCTAACCAAATATGTGAGTGAGGCTACGCTACTTTAGCCCCAGCCACTTTAGTCCAGACAGAAAAACTGCCAATCAAGCCACAGAATCATGAGAAATAATAAAACATTTTTATTTTAAACCATTAGCTTTGGGGATGCTTGTCATGTGGCAAAAGCTGACAGATACAGTTAAAATGCCAAATGGTAACTAATGACTATTAAAAAATTGTCGTGAAATACTCAAATCCCATATATACCAATTAAATGTAGTGTATCTCCATAGCATAATACTATAAATTAACTTCCATTTTACCCTAGAAATCTCTGTGATTAATGATCAGAAGGACTTTAAATTAACAGCTTATTTATTTGTCAACTTGATCTTGGAAAAAAGCTCTTACCTTTAGTGGGAACAGACAACCCACTAAGAATGTTTAAGAGTGTTGATTTTCCAGCTCCACTGTGACCAAGTAC
This sequence comes from Pteropus alecto, assembly GCF_000325575.1. Lineage (NCBI taxonomy): Eukaryota > Metazoa > Chordata > Mammalia > Chiroptera > Pteropodidae > Pteropus > Pteropus alecto. The sequence continues at coordinate 9,331,412 of NW_006436283.1, read as the reverse complement.
TGCAGTGATTTGGCCTTCATATATGTCAAATACTAGATCTAGGAAGAAAAACGGAAAATAAAGAAGGATGGGAGAAAGGAGGGAAGGAAATGGGTGGGGAGTTAGAAAAGAAAACAATTAAAACTACAAATTTATTATGGAGCTAGTGATCTGTCTTCTTATTTCCTTGAATGGCCATGTTTTCTAAATGTGAATATCCTGGCTTGTAAAATAAAAAATAAAAAAATAAAATATCCTTTTATAAATTTATATGTTGATCTCGTTTTGAAATTTTGAAAATTACTTGGTTTAAAGGCAGGAAACAAATCTTATACTCCTAGATTCATTGACATTGCCTGATGCATGGAAGGTGGATGTTCATATTTTTTGACTGGAAGGATAGATTAATTAGTTCAGTAAATTGTAGAAAATCTTTTGAAGTATATGACTTTTTCACACAAAAGAAAAATATACAATATCTACAACAGCCTTGGAATCACATAAGAAAAAAAAAAAAACCCAGAATATCCTTAGGCCACCTCAGCATTACACAGTATATCTTTCCAATATATATATTAAAAAAAAAACAAAACAATATTTAGGTTATCTCAATATTACACAGTGTATCTTTCACATATATATATGAATCTAAAACGTACTTAATTTTTTCTAACTTTCATACAGTAGAAGTAATGCTTTGGAAGGGAAATTTTACCATGTGGCTCAAATAACTATTTCAAATCTAAAATACCACTAGTAACTGCTTACCAGGAGCAAAAAAAAAAAATTAAAATCAGGAAATCAATATCATTATAACTAAATGTTCTTTTTTTTTTTTTTACCTTTCAAAGCTTCTATTTTATCAGGCTTTCCTTTATATTCTTTTGTAACATTTCTGATTCTGAAAAAAGAAAAGAAAAAGAGACTTCAAGATATGACGATTTTCTTCAGCGTGCGATTCTAGGTTTGGTCGACAGGATTGGGTGAATCTTCTCTTCGGGATATAGGGAGATCTGAGATTTCATTTTCATGCAGTTATGCATGTGTGAGAGAATCAGCCAGAACAGCGGTTCCCAACCTTTTTGGTACCAGGGACCGGTTCTCTTATGAGAACCTAATGCCTGATGATCTGAGGTGGAGCTGAGGCGGTGAAGCCAGCACCGGGGAGCGGCTGCCGACACAGATGAAGCTTCGTTTGCTCGCTGGCTGCTCACCTTCTGCTATGTGGCCCAGTTCCTAACAGGCCATTGATCAGTACCGGTCCACAGTCTGGGGGTTGGGGACCCCTGATAGAATACTTATTCCCAGCCTATGCTGCACATGAGCCCCACCTGTAATTTTAAATTTTTACCTGTGCTTGGAACCCATCACCAGATCTTCTGATTCCAAAGACTGAGGTATGGTCTGACATTAGTATGGAGAACAAGGGTCATCTCTAAATTGCAAAGCCAAGGAAGCCAGACCAAGAGGTAACGCAGGTATTCAATAATGAAAGGCTCATTGTGAACTGCTGGCTCAGGCTGGAGATATCTTTGGTCACCTTGAGTTAAGTTCTCTAGAGGTTGATCAATAAGTGCAAGGGTAGATTAAGAGAGAGAGGCAAAGATCGTAGTGTGAGAACCTGGGTTTTACGGCCCTACCTAAGTGAGCTCATTCCACCTATGATATTTAGTAGCTCTGTTACCTTAACCAATGTACTTATTCTAGGTAAATTTCAGCTCTTGTAACCTGAAATTTTGGAGTGCTTTAGGGTTGTGTTGAAGGGTGAGTAAACTATTTCATCTTGCATGCATAGTGCTTGGTTCATGGTAAATAGTCAGTAAGCATAAAATAATATTAGTTAGATTATGGTAATGAAAAGGAATGGAACCAACATATGCTGGGTGCTGTTATAGAGCTAGAATCCTAGACACATCATTTTATTCTCTCAGGTAAATATATAATTCATAAGCTGGATCACAGAGGACTGACGTGCTGGTCATTGAGTAATATTTGAACAGTCAGGAAATTTGAGGACTTTCTTCCGGTATATATTTTTTAAATTTGGAAATAAAAGTTACCAGCACCAAACAAAGTACGTGTTTTGTTGTCAGACAGAGTGAAGATATGCATGACTCTAAAAGGCACTTCTTCCTCAACTCCCTATGTGTCTGTTTCTAGGTCTTTTCTCCTCACCCCGACTTTCAACCTCTTTGAAAAGGCAATAAATAGAAAAGAGAAGTTTTTAAAATTGAGAGAAAAACATAGGGAGTATAATAAATGAAGTAGGGGCAAAGTGTAAAGAAATGAGTCCAGACAAAGAATGAGTGAGGCTGAGGCTAAGGATGGAGAAGAGAAACAACAGATAAAAGATTGAGAATCTAGGGGAGGGTTTGGTTGAATTATCTTTGTGGGTACAATCTAGGTTTGTATTTCATGTAAATGTCGACACTATAAGACAGCAAGGGGTAAAGGATCTTTTCTTTAAACTTGAAGTGGAAAGGGATGAACGTAGCATGGGCGAGGTTAGTGGGAGCGATGCATAGGGCACAAAAGAGAACATTGCTTGTGTCAGGTGTAACTAGTAGCTTCTCAGCCTTTGGCCTGTTCTCCGTTGGCATCCTTGCTACCTGATGGCTTCTTTCCCGTGGAATTCTGGAGATACTGGTTCAAAGGAGTCATTAGATGAAGGATTGACATCCATTTCATCTTCAAAGGCCACCTCATCAGGCTTACGTTGTCGTGACCAAAATGAGGTCTTCAGGAAAAACAAGGGTGAATTGCGATGTCCGTATTCATCTACATGGCCAAGAGACAAACACTGGGTCAATCGCCATTTAAGGGGGACGGTCACCTTAATGCAGCCTAGCCATGCAAAATTTTTGTCGATAAACCTGAATGTGTGGTTGACACACACACAACGCACATGTGATGATACGCGTGGCTTCATGAGGGAAAAGAAATATATCCTAAGGTGTTTCTATTATAATAATTTTTCCCATAGGCAGAAATGAAGCTGTGATTTTTCAAAAATTCAGAATTATCTTAAATACATGTTAAGACTCTTTTTTAACCTCTGGAAAGCCAGATATTGCAATAACAGCATGACATACTCTGAGTGTGCTGAATTCTATCTAGAAGTCCAGGTGTCATTTCACTGGCAAAAGAAAAAGAAATTGAGAAGTGATTATAAGATATATTAAGCAAGTATTCCAAGAGAAGATAGAATAGAGTTCGACAAAAATAAGTGGCATACTGTAAGAAAGGGACAGAATAAGGCAAAAGAATTTATTCAAACTTAACACAGTGGAAATTTTTTTTAAAAAGCTATTTTGTATTTATGCTTTATCTCATTCCCTAATAATAACTTTCCTCTGAAGCAAATTCATGATCTGTTTTAAGTACATATTATCTATGGACCTCTTTCTGGAAACTAATCTCTACAACGTATTTGCACTTAATTGTTACTTCTGTTTTCCTACGTGTGAGGAGACATTATGAAATGGGAGCATTATATTTCTCTAACATTCTGCAGCTGGCCTCCGCTGTAAGATTGAAGAAACAAAACAAACGAACCAATGAAACGAGAGAGAAACAGACTCATAGATACAGAGAGCAAACTGATAGTTGCCAAAAGGAAGGGGAGCGCGGGGATGGGTGAAAATAAGGGGCATGAGAGGTACAAACTTCCAGCTATGAAATAAATAAACTACGGATGTAGCACACAACACACGGAATCTATCCAATAATATACTAACTGCATGGCGACAGATGGTTACTATACTTAAGGGGCGATCACATTGCAGGGTCTTTAAATATCAAATCCTTATGTTGTACAACTGAACGAATATATTGTATACCAGCTATACTTTAATACAGTTTTTTAAAGGATTAATGGGTTTTCAAACTTACATGTACCTTTCGCATGTTCAGTTGTTCATTCGTGCAATAAATATTTACTGAGCACTTTCTATATACCTGGCGAATGGTATATTATTAGACCCATCTCTTCCCCTTGGTTAGGACGCCGAGCAAATAAAAAAGCATGTAGCTATAATCGGATACATTCTGCCACAAGATTTACTAGTACATGATTCTGTCATGTCATTTTATCTAGTTAATTTCCCTCTCTGTCATTCATATTTCTTATCCTTAACAGAATTTCGAACAACATCATCCCTTTCGAAATCCAAGCTTAAGTGCAGCCGTAATGAATGGATGATACAAATAATCCTAACTGCATAATACGTGTATAGGCCAAAAACAGTAGATCCCGACATCTCTTGTTCTGGACTCTTCTAACAGGCGGGATAGTAGTTGTTCTCAGGGCACTAAGAAAATCAACGTGATTCAGTCACTGCGTCGAGATCTCACTGTGCATTTTCGCTCTTACTCCCCCTTCTCCCCTTGCTACAAGTGTTTACTCACTGATGACTTTGCTTTGATCTACTCAGTGTGTTTATTTCATTAGTAATTTTCCTAATTTTTCCAGCTTTATTGAAGTATGATTGACAAATAAAAAATTGTGTCTATTTAAGGTGTACGACGTGATGGTTTGTGAAATAATTACCAGCATCAAGCTATTTAAAACATATCCATCATTTCACATAATTTCCATTTCTCTGTGTGTGTGTGTGTGTGTGGTGTGTGTGTGTGTGTGTGTGTGTGTGGTGAGAACACTTGAGATCTACTATCTTAGCAAATTTTAAGCATACAATACATCATTATCAAGTATAGTCGCTCCCGCTGTACGTGAGATCCCCAGAACTTATTCATCTTATAAATGAAAGCTTGTAACCCTTGACCAACACCTCCCATTCCCCCCACCCCACCCCACCCTCTGCAGGCCCTGGTAATCATCATTCTATTCTCTGCTACTGTGAGTTTGACTTTTTTAGATTACACATGTAAGTGAGATCATGTCACATTTGTCTTTTTGTGTCTGGCTTGTTTCACTTAGCATAACATCCTCTATGTTCATCTGTGTTGTTGCAAATGGCAGAATTTCTTTTTTTAAAGCCAAGTAATATTCCATTGTGGACAATGCTGCAATAAACATGGGAGTACAGATATCTCTTTGAGATTGTGACTTTATTACCTTTGGCTATACATCTAGCAGTGGGATTGCTGGATTATATAGTATAATAAAGGCCCATGGCACTCTGTTTTGAATAGGAAATACAGAAGTGAAAGACACAGGCTCTGCCTTTGATTATAAAAGGAGAAAGAAATAAATGAACCAGTATTTCGGTCTTAAGTATTTACTGAGTCTATAGCATGCACCAGACACCAAACTGGTTGCTTGGGGTACATCTGTGAACAAAACAGATCCTTGTTTTTGTGGAACTCATATTCTTTTAAGTTGCAAGGTAATAAAAATCAAAATTGATGGCTTATTGATTTTCCTGTTTTGAAACTACAGGGAGATTTTTAAAAACATAGATGCCCTGGTCCCATCACTGATTAAATGAATCAGAATTTCTTGGAGTTGAGCTGGGCTTGATATTTCTTTAAAGCTGTCCAGGTGGTTCTGATGTACAGCCAGGGCTCAGAACTACTGAGCTGAATAATTAGGCAAAGCAGCTATAACTTTCCATGCCTGGTAAGTACCAAGACTGACCCACTTAGGAACTAGCTTGCTAAGCATCTCTTAGAAAAGAAACAAGCCAGACATTTAGAGTGACGTTCAACCAAAGGCTAGGGATTCTGTAAAGAAAATTCAGGCTTTAGTTCTGACCAAATAGCACGAAATAAAGAACAGATTTGGTCAGAGACAACGACCCTGTTCATTTCCTTCCTGTTGATGCACAAAGTAGTTCTTAACATATAAACAACACATGTGTTAGGAGATTAGTTTTAGGAAATAAAATTATTAAAATGATGTTTGATTTTAATCAAGTCGCTACTCACTCGGCAAAATTTTTTCAAAATAAATCGTCAATGCCAGATAGAGGAAAATATCAAAAGCCAACATCAAATTCGTTGCTATTATTTCTCTTGAGTTGTTTGACGAATTGGGAAACGCATTAGAATTCAAATCATAGTCCACATGTAAAAGCTGAAAATTAAAAAAGTAATTAATTAAAGGAAGTTAGGTTTATGATAAATTTTAAACAGATTTAGCATAAAAATAAAATAGCTAGCTACCTTTTGCCTCATACCAGGAATGTAAAGTTTAGTGAGACTGACTACGTTGCAATGCATGAGCATATGACCAACTATAATGCAATTTAGTAATTGCTATGATTAAAAATATGTTCCAAATGAAATCAGAGCAATAGGAGGAGGTAGGGAAGCATGTGAAAAAATGACATTTGACCTCAGTCTTAGATACATTTTTACCAAACAGAACACAGGAAAAAGGCGTGGTGTTCCTTGAAAATGGCTGCGTCAGAGAGAATTTATGCTCTTGGAAAAATCACTAGTGTGTGTAAGGAGAACCAGCGGCAAAAGTAGGCTGGTCTGTGATGTTCAAGTTAATGAGCACTAAATAATGGATATGTAGTGATCGGCATTACCACTTAATTGGAGGGATGGCAAAGTCAGTTCAAGGTGAAAATCACATAAAGAGAAATGACATTTCATGAACGGAAATGTAATTTACTAATCAACCGTGCTGTTTCCAAGGTGTTTTTAATTTTTTTCTTTTACTTTATGGTTTTTATAATTATGTGTGCTGTTCAATTACTAAGCCAAAATATGAACTGGAATAGTTATTTAGAATTAGGTTTGTAACGTCAAGTCCATTTTTAATTAGTAGCCAAAGAAAACACTTTGTCCCTAAAGAATTATATATCGACTTTCCATTTTTTTTCACTCACCATATGGCTTATTTTGCTGAGCTAAATACGTCCAAAGCTTTTAAAGGTTCATCTCTGCAACCTCACAATAGTCTTCACTGGGGTTTAACTGTCTGTAGTCATTTCTATGCTCAGCATTGTAAGGTTTACAATGCTGAGCATAGAAATGTAAGGTTTACAATGCTGAGTATAGAAATGACTACAGACAGTTAAATTCCAGAGTGAAAAAATGTTTAAGAAATGTCATTAATAAACATTAGATTGCTTCTCACCTGGGCCATTCCGAGCATGAAGGCGAAGGGGCTAAGGAAACTTAAAGTCCACTCCAAGGATGCAGGAAGCTGCCTGTACAATGCCATGAAGCCCAGACTCCCCCAAAAGACGGTGAGAAGGAACACGACCAGTCCAGTGAGGAAAGAGTTCTTTATCAAGACGCTCATTAGAAAAGCCAAAGCTATCTACGGTGAGAGAAGGTCCAGCTGGTTTATGTTTCTCTAGAATTACTATTTGCATAATAAAATAAGAAATCTGATATACAAAATTAATTACATTATTATTTTGTGTATAAAATACAAAACGACATTCTGCGAATTGTACTACAAATTGGTATTACAAGGCACGGCAGATCAAATGGTACCATTCTACAGACTCGTGCAGATGGAGCAGAGAAGAGGGATATGTCACACAATAACCTGTTTGGAAACCAACACTTGAATCTTAGGGTAAGAGTTAGACGGAAAAATATTTAATTCCCCAACTCACCAAAGACAATCCGTAGAGGAGAAAGAGGATGAAGACCACCGTGAAGCCAGTCAGAATGACAAACTGGACAGATTTTATAGTAAGTGCCAAGAAAAAGGCTGTAATGAAGATGAAACCAGCATAGAGCAAACCCCAAGAGAGCCTAATATGGAAAAAAAATGTTATTTTAGTATTTTGCGTTCAATTGGAACGAACCTACAGTGGATTCTAACATCATTCTTCTTTCATTCATTTATTCATTCATTTATTCAGGAGATATTTATTAAGTGTTTAGGATATATAAGTACTAGGTAAATGTTCTGGAAATAATTCCTAAGAAATGAAGAATATTCTTTTTCCTAAAATTAATTCCCGAAATATATACACACAGACACACAGACATACACACACATGTGTGTTATTATGAAAAAAGGAAAAATAGGCTTCCAGTCTGATAGATTTTGGTTCCACATTTTCTCTGCTCTATTCCTACTCTGGGACCTCTGACATACTCTGTAACCCCTTTAAGTCCTTTCATTGCCTTGGACATTTGGAATAAATACCACAGTGAAGATTCAGAGGCCAGCCATGTCTTTGTAGGACCTTGTCTCAGTACGTGGTGACCCCTCAGTGACGCTCAGACCCTTTCTCCCCTCTGGGAGTGAGGAGATTCACAAATTTCCTTGGATATAAAAAATTCTTCCTTGTGTGTAATTCTCACTTCTTTTTTTTCCCAAAAGCTGTTTTGTCTTTCTTGGGATGTGTACACCAAATAGTCTACATTCTTGACCTACAACGTTATTTATTTTCTGTTAAGATAGGATAGTCACCAGTAGACTCAGTGTCCATCCCTCATTACTCCTGCTTTGCAATCACCCAGCAGACCCAAACCTGATAACTGTTCTTCAGATAGAGAAGTATAATAACGCTCAGCCTTAGCCTGGCAAGCATTACACCAACCTCGATTTAGTCTATTCATAGGGAAAAGTTAGAAAATCATTAGCTTTGAATCATGACGTTTTGAAGAAGCCCACTTTTCCTGAATTCTTGCATTTAGTTATCCTACACTTCACTCACCAGAACGCTGAATTTTGAAGGCCCATCATTGTCATCAAGCCCTTCATCCTTTTCCTCTCTCTTGTAACATTAATCGATGCATAGTAAATGAATGGGGAAAAGGAAATAATGCAGAAGAACACGAAGAAATCAGTAATTAACCCTTCTTGACTAATGAAGGGATGAATCTTCATATTTTTCCCAGTAACTGACATTAATTCCTCCATCACTGAGTGATTTGTTGTGATCTGAAGAAACATATTAATACATAAATTTTATCTTAATGATGGCAGACTCTGTTTCCTTTCAGTCATCTCTTTTTCCATCAACACACAATGGGCCTAACCTAACTTTTCACTTCTGTGTTCTGCCACGGGCCCACGAGGAGACTCCACTCCAGGCATTCTGAGCTATGCACAGTTCTGAAAATTTTCAGTGTGTTTTATCACCTCCGTGCCTAACATCGCCTGATGATTCACTTGAAATGTCTTCATAACCTCATATATTCAGCAAAACCCTTTCCTCGAGCTTCGGTTTTAAACATCATTTCAATTAGGAATCCTTCCATGGCATTCTAAGCTGATAAGCTTTTGTTCATTTACCAATAACGACTTTATTAAATACCTCTGTGATCTCCAGTGACTTCTCTTCTCATAATTTTCTTATTATCTGTCTGGCTTCCTGACCAGGCTTTCTCCTTGGAGGAGAAAATTTCTCCTCTATTTATGTCTACATCCCCCATGGCACATTGAAACTGAAGTAAAATTTGTTGTAAAGAGACCAGTGAGTAAATGAAAGAACAACGCGATCTATTTATATTTTCGTTGACAAAACTTTCAATGCCTCCTTCATCATTAATCTGCGTTGTCCGTTAGTTCGCACTGGACATTTTGTACTCACTTCTATAATAGCAGCATTGATGGCAGCTTGAAGAGCCACAAAACCTTTCTTCCAGAATTCTGTAACACCGCAGTCAACATCACTGTTGTTTATTTTATAACAGTGAGCTTTAAGGGGGGGAAAAAAAACACCATAACTATCATTATGGAGTATTTCGGTCCTGATTATAGGTAACAGTGGATGTTATAATGGCCCCAAATTCCAACTGTTCTCTTTTTGACTCAGAGCTTGTGAAAACATAAATTATAGTAATAATTTTCAAAGTAGGGTGGGTTGAGCACTCTTGGGAATGTACTGCATAAAATTATAATACACATTCTACGCTTTCTCACATTATTGTCTGTGCTTCTTTGCCCATTAAGAATTTTGTTGAGCTTTTCTCTGATTTTGTATTGTGAAAACAGTATCTTTTTGCAGTTTTCAAATTTAGCAGTGTCTAATATGGGGTGAGAAACAGTACGCTGAAGCTTTGTCTAACAGTGTACATAACGCAGACTTAACGAGCGAATGTAAGTTGATGAGATAATTTATTATGTTCAAGTCACATCAATCAGAACATCTCTTGAAGAAAAAAATATACTTATAAAAAAAAGATCTACCAATCTATTGAGTATTAAACTGCACTAGAGAGATATTATTTAATATAACAAGTTAAAATTGAGTATAGGAATTAAATGCATGTTCCATTAAAATTTTAAATATTTTAAACATCATTTTGAAATGCTTTAGATATAAAATGAAGTAATAAACACATCTATGCCTATGATCAAATTATAAAAATAAATACACCATTACAAACACAGCTGAAATCCCCTGTATATCGTTTGTGGATCTTACGTTTCCCCTAGTCTAAGGTTATATACGTGACTTTAAACTTTTACTACATATATAATTTTTAAAAATGTTAAGCTTTGTTTAAATATGATAACTCATTACATTCATAATTCTGCACTTTGCTTCTTTTGTTCTATATTATGATTCTAAAAATTCTATAAATGACTCTTTTTTTCTTCTTCTTATGATTCTATAGAATCCCTTTACAGGATTGTGATTCAATATATTTATCTATTCTCCTGCTGATGGCAATTTTGGTTAGTTTTCTTTTTCTTTTTACTATTACAACAATAAAAAAGCTGCTGTTATGAAAATCTTTACCTATGTTTTCTTGTGAATATGTGTATTAAGTTAGGATAGTCTACTACGTGCTGCAGTAACACACGAGCCCCAAATCTCAATGGCTTGAGATGGCAGAAAAAGTCCATTTCTCAGTCAGGCTATAAATTCCACATAGGCCTTTGGAAGTAGGGGTGGAGTATCCTCTATTCCACGTTAAACTAAGGGTCCCAAGATGATGGCATTTCCTCCACCTGGTAGCTGCACTACCTGTTGGGCATGACTACCTAGTTTGCAGAAGTAGGTAAGAAAAAGTTGTAGAGAACTCACGTCTGCTTTCCATAGTCTTGGGTCTGGGTATCTGATTATAGCTACCACTTAATTACTCTACACCCTCAGGAAGGAGAACAAAACAGGCTGCAAATGTTTAACACAGGCATGAGACTTTCAATAAGATTCCCATGATGCTGGGTTATAGGTTACATACATCTTCAATTTAAAAATAAAATTTCTCAAGTTTTGTGGAATTTAAAACAGTTCATTGTGTTGACTTCTCTCTGCTCATCAGTGTTTTGGACCGTTCTATTCACTGTCTGGTAAATGTGATATCACGAGTTATTTCAACATGCATTTCCCTGATTGCTAATGCAGGTAAGCATCTCTCCATGTGTTTATTCTTGATTTGTGTTCCTCCTTTTATGAAATTCCTATTGATTTCTCTTTATGACTCTCTTATTTCTATACCCTTGTCTTATGTATTCGAAGTAAATCTTCATGTAATCTGGAGATTAGCTTTTTGTTAGTTTTATTTGTTATTAATATATCATCAAAATTTTACCTTTATTTTTCACTATCTCTATGGTGCTTTTTGATAAAGAAAATTCCTTAATTTTGATCTTCTTAAATTTACCAATCTTTTCTTTTACAGTTTACGTATTTTATGTTTTGTTCACTAAATTTTCTTCTATCCTACAGTTATAAAGATATTCTCCTATATTGACTTCTAAAAGGTTTATAGGCTTGTTGTTCTTATTTAATTCTTTACCTGGATTGGTTGTTTCATGTGAGATAATTTAATTTTCCCAGCGCTGATCTGGATGTCTTCTCTGTCATATGTTAGTTTTCATGTTTGTGTAAGTTTCCCAAGGTTCTCTCTTACGCTTCATTGATCGGTCTGTCACCACAGCAACAGCATACTGTCTTAATTACTTACAACTTCATTCTTTTTAAAGAACTTCTTGGCTATTCTGTGTCTCTTTTAAAGGCATATTTTAAAGTGAATGTGTCAATTTATATGAAAAGATCTATTATGATTTTGATTAGAAGTAAAATAGGTTCCTAAAGAAATCTGGGCAAATTCACATCTGCAGTAGACAGAATTCTAAAAATAACTTCTGCTGACTCTTACCCTTGCATCATATCCTCTCCTTTGTGTATGTACAAATGCATATGTATATACACATATGTATACATTTAAATATAAGTATATATGTGTATATGTGTGTATGTTAATATATCCAAAATCAATGCACACTTTTAAAATGTATTGACTGGCCTCTTGACATTACCATCACAGATAGGGATTTGAAAATTCGCTGTACTAACATTTATTCCCATATATGGCTCATGACAACATTGATATAGAAAGTAGTGGAATTATATAGCTGGAAAGCTACCTGTATGGTCTCCGTGTTCCTTCATTGTTGGAATTCTGCGTCCCAGTGAGAATTTCAAATGATATGAGAATGTATTAGTAAAGATGACTCTTACTATTTCTCCAGGATAATTTGCTGTTAATTTTTTAATACTTTCTTCATCAGACAGTCCCAAGACTTCTCTGTCTGCCATCACAAGAAGAGACTATTATTGTTAGTAAATTACTATGAGCCAAACTTTAGGTTTCATGTTCAGTTGCTTTTACTAGCATTCTTTATGGAAATAAAATGAAATCGAATGTTAATTTGGAGTACATCAGACACAGTAAAGGTTGGGGAGAGACATTTCTAAAGTTTTATCTAGATAGTGTACAATCAGAAGGCATACATTAAAATTAATTCTTTTCTTTTTTTAAATTAGTTATTTTCAAATGTTATAATTATTAAACCAATTCCAATTACATATAATATCATAGCATACAAATTAAACTATTCACAGAAGAATTAGCATTACAATAAATCTAAAATGGTAGTAATATATATATTTAAATCACAATTAGGTACTGGTTTACATTAGGTGGAAATAACTATAGAACTTCATTTTCCTTTAATGACCCTCACAATATAGCTAATATGTTGGGGGAAAAAAAGAGTGAAAGTTAAAAAATATATTAAGTGACTATGTTGATAAAATCATCCCCTCCCTTTTTTTTTCTAATACTGTGTTCAGTGCTAAACAAATGTTTGTAACAGTTGAAAACATGGGAAAGAATATAAGGAAAGTTCTAGATTGGGGTGGGAATGTTGAAGATAAAGTGGAGGGAGCAGGTGGCATGTATTTTGATAGTTTTACCTCTTTTTTACCCCTGGACTCTATTCTTTAAATCTGTATTATCATGAGCAAGTCACTTAACCTCTGTTACTTAATTTCCATATTTGTAAAATAAACATAACAATATCAATTATTAGTAGTACAGAATATTAATACAGAGCACAGACAAATATAATGCAGAATAATATTATTATTCAGAGCCACAGGTTCCCCTTACAATAATACTCGTGGTAGGAAATCGTGGTGTTTAAAATTAATATCTAGTACCTTTTAAGTCATGTTTTCATAGTCTTTTTTATCCTTTCAAATTGTGCGATTTCATGGTTTTCAATATATTCACAAAGTTAAGTAAGCTCTAAGCTGCTTTTAAATTATATCTCAGCTCACATTTATTAGGCAGTCACCATGTATTTTAGTTATATTTGTAAAAAAAAATTATTGTTTTTATTTGCCTGCCACCCAGTCCTCCTTCTAATAGAAACCCTAAAATTCATTGGAGACACTGTCCTTCTTCCATTCACACACCATGTGGTATGGATGTGGTTCACTGGGTGACCTGGCAACCCAACCAATGGGCAATGACAATACTTTATCTCCCTATCCAATGAGATTAGTTCTTGATGGATACAGACCAAGACTAATCTAAGGTAGACCAATTGTTCCAATGGGTATAATCTCTGAAATTATTTTGAACTGTTGGGAAAGATCTGTACTCTTTCACCGGAGTTGTTTATGTAGGAGGGCTTAAAGCTGGAGATTTCGAAGACCATCTTTGCTTCTGTTTGGGGAGAGCCAATCTGTGAATGGAGTCAACACAACGTCACTATAGACCTGAGAAACAGAGACATGTTTCTTCCTCTATGGCTGATATTCCTCTATCTACCTATCTGTGTGCTGAGATTCTTTTTCTTTAAGCTAGACAAAAGATGCCCCTTTTCCTTAAGACAAGATGAATTGGGATTCTCTCACTTGCAACTTAAATACTCATAAAAAATATAGTAGTATCTTATTTTGATATTGTGCCTTCCAAGTGGTAATCCCTTGCTTGGCAAGAAATACATTCACAGTTTTGACTTAGATATTAAGTGATGGTCTCTTACTTCCAACAAAGGAAAAATATATTTACATTTCCCATGATCTAGAAATTTTGACAATTGACTTGGTTTCTCAACTGAAATGCAAATTAAATGTGCACATCTGCGGTCAAATAAACCAAATATTAACATTAGAAATTCCTCTTAGGATGCTAGGAAACTCACCTTTCATAAAGGAGGTTGAGGCAACTTTATCCATTATCTGTTGGGTTGTATTGGTGAAAGGCGTGTATGCAATCGTAAACGTAGATTCGCTAAACGAATCTACCCGTCCCAGGTCCATGGTAGGAAGTGAAGAAAAATCATTAACTTCATGAATATTAGGATATAGGTACAAAAAAAGTAATAGGAGTAGTGAGCTCAACCATTCCTACATAATCCAAGAGAAAGAATAAAAGAAATAATGATTTCAAATTAGTCATCCACAATTCTTTGGCCATACAATTTGTCTCGTTCACTTTTCTAATTTTGATATATCCCACATTATGAACCATTTAACATATGTACAGTACAAAATTCAGCAATCTGTGGCATTCCAATGAGCTATTAATAAAAATTCAAATTTATTCATCCACAGCACCAATCTAAAGCATGCACTGATCATAAAAATATAAGAGGTGACAGTGGCAAGCTGTTATAAATTACTATCAGCTGGTATTACTGTGGTTACCTACTCTTGCTGTACAGGCATACCTTGTTTTATTGTGCTTCACAGATGGTGCATTTATTTATGAATCAAAGGCAAGACCCTCCACCAGCAAAAAGATCATGGCTTGCTTTATTGCGATACTCACTTTATCACAGAGGTCTAGAACTGAACCCATAAGACCTCTGAGGTATGGCTGTATTTGATTCTGCCAAAAGCCTATGTTACAAGATAATTTCAAGGCATTGCTCACTTAGTAGTAACATATTGGTTACATGCCAAGATTCTGGTGTTGTAAACTCGACAGAATACAGATTACCTGAGAAACACTGTCTGGCTAGTTATCAATACTAGTCACTTGAAAACTTTCAATAAGAAGTTTTCTAAATGCATGACTGTAGAAAAAAAATTATCATAGATATATGGTAAAATTTCAGTTTGTTAAAAATGCTATTAGCTATATCTATCTGATTTTAAAAAATACCAAAGTTTAACCAGGACTTTTGTTACATGGTAAGATTATAGGAGCTAATACTAATTTTCTTCTTACTACCAACCACGTTTCCAAATTTTCTGCTATTTTTGAAAAGAATGATTTACTTTTAAAAAAGAGAAAGAGAATCAAAAGAGAAAATACCAGTTATCTATTTCTGTGGGTTGATTTGTTTATTATATCTTCGGAATATCAGTACCTTAACCCAAGTCTCTATGCGTGGGAGCACCAGTAAAAAGTGTGACCATAGATTTTTCAAACATTTCTCAAATTCTCTATTGCTGACCACCTTCCATGCTTTTCGGCCTGAAATGATAGGCCTATGTTAACTGCAATGTCTTCAGACATATTTGTGGTTCAAGGAACAGCTTCTTCTAACTTCTCCTGTTGTATAAAGGTGTTTTATTTCTTTGGAGGGGAGATAAACAAAGCGAAGCTACATTCCAAGGAGTATACAATTTTTTTTGTCGTAAATACAAAGTGACATAGATATTGAACCATACCATTAAGGACTCTCTTTTCATTCTCCATTTTTTAAGGAAGTTCTTGCATAATAAGGCCCAAGTTTGTTGACACGTACTTATCTCCCTCTTATTCATCTCGCTTAATAAGAAAAAAAGGGAGAAGAGAAAGTAAATGTGAAGGTCTTAATGAGAATAAATATCCTGTAAACACAAAAACAAGTAGCCTGATAACCCTAGTGTTCCGATTTATTTCTTAGCATCCGAGGGTAGCATTTTATTACTGCTCCGCTTCCTTTTTAACCCACTCTTTACTCCATCATTGGTTTTGTTTTTATACACTGTGCTAGTTGTCAATTTTATTGACTCTCCGCTCCAAATTCTCTTTACAGCCCGTTCTATAAAAATGGATCCAGGCCCTTTAAACATTTTTCTTCGCCAGCTGGCATGATGTAAAGCTTTGTCAGTGGAGAGGACTAGAGACACTTTGCAAAAAGCAGCTTTCCTTCCTGTTATCAGAACAGTTCCTTTGCCTGATTCCCAGAGCGTGTGTGGTTTTTTTCCCACTGCTCAGACTAAATGATTTTCTCCAATGCAGATGCCTGGACAGGGCAGATTTCCCTGTGTGTTTTCCCTCTAGCTTGACCCAGGGAGCAGTGGTGTATCTGGCTTTGTTTCCTTCAACTCTCCTATTGCAAAGACGGTGCGCTCTGGTCTTTCTGCCCTTAGGTAGCTTGCCATTCAGGCTTCTCTGCCATGCGGTGGACTAAAAGCACATCTTGTCCAACTACACTTTATTCAACACCTTATCTCCCCAGTCAGTACTCATAAAAATGATGGGGGCAAAGCAAGAAACTGGAGTGACTCCTCAGTGTCCCTCAGGCCATACAACCTGCCCACCACTCAGAATATTTTCTCCTACGTGCAAAAGTGTTCAGCCCCACACAAAGACCTGCTGTTGCATTTGGAGAGGGGTTGAAGCAATAGCCAACTGCTATTGGGGGGTGGCAATCTGTAAATCCTCCCACCTATCTCTAATCCTTGCTGTTCAGGGATGCACAAACATCCGTCTTCCCTGGAAGAGAGAAAAGAAAGCACCTTCTCTGGACATGACCCTTGCACCACATAAAAAGCAACAGCCATCTACCACTGAGGGCTGGGTGGGAAAGCTTTCTGTCCCCATACCTAAGCAAAGGTGGGTTGTTGCTGAGGTTTGCTGTGGGGACCCAGCATTGACACGAAGAGAGATGGGCTATCGCCTAAGGACAAGTGAGGAAGCTCTCACTTATGCACGGCCTCCCAGCAGACACAAGGGTGACATATATGTTAGGCCACAGAACAAGTCTCCGCGAAGTTAAGACTGAAATCATACTGAGCGTCTTTTCTGATCGCAATGGTATGAAACTAGAAATCAGCAACAAGAGGAAACCTGGAAATTTTACAAATATTTGGAAACTAAACGACAACACACTTCTGAACAATCGGTAAGTCAAAGGAGGACTCAAAAGGGAAATCAAAAGTACCTTGAAACACATGAAAATGGAAACACAACACACCCAAATCTATGGGATGGGGCAGAGCAGTTCTAAAAGGGAAGTTTATAGTGATAAATGCATGTTTTAAGAAAAAAAATCTCAAATAAATAACCTGATTTTACACCTCAAGAACTAGGGAAAAAAAAAAAAATAAGCCCACACTTTGCAGAAGAAAGGAAATAAAGATTAGAGCTGAAATAAATCAACCAGAGACAAGAATAACAATAGAAAAGATTGAGGAAACTAAGAGGGTTTTTTTTTTTTGAAAGATAAAATTGGTAAACTTAGCTAGTCTGAGAAAATAAAAGAGAAAAGACACAAATACATAAAATCAGAAATGAAAAAAAAGACATTACAACTGATACTAGAAATACATAGATCATAAGGGACTACTGTGTCCAGCCATTTACCAACAAATTGGATAACATGGAAAAAATGTATAACTTTCTAAAAACATACAACCTACCAAGACCGAATCATGAAGAAATAGAAAATATAAACAGACCAATAATGAGTAAGGAGATTGAATCAATAATTAAAAACTTCCTAACAAAGAAAAGCCCCAGATCAGATGGCTTCACTGGTGATTTCTACTAAACATTTAAAGAGAAATTAATGCCAACTCTTCTAAAATTCTTCCAAAATAGTCAAGGGGAAAGAATACTCTCAGATTTATCCTATGAGGCTAGCATTACCCTTATGCCAAAGCTAGAAAATGATACTATAAGAAGAGGAAACTTTAGACCAATATCTCTAATGCATATAGATGCAAAAATTCTCAATAAAATATTAGCAAACTAAATTTACACAGAAAGGATCAGACACCATGACCAAATAGGATTTGCTCCTGAGATGCAAGGATGGTCAATAAATGCTATACACTGCATAAATAGAATAAAAGATAAAAATCATATGGTCATCTCAATAGGTGTAGAAAAAGCATTTGACAAAGTACAATACCCTTTCATGATAAAAAACCTCAAAATATTAGGTATAGAAGAAATATACATCAACATAATAAAGGTTATATATGACAAATGCACAGCTACCATTATACTCAATGGTGAATGGTAGAAAGCTTTTCTTCTAAGATTAAGAACAAGACAAGAATGTTCACTCTCATCACTCTTATTCAAGACAGTGGCCCCAATTCTTCATCTCTACTTGTGTCCACACCCATGGTCTGGTAACTTTGTAGTCTCTTCCATAAAGTCAGACTATAACTTTGACCAACAGAAGGAGGTGGGGGTGTCAATGTTCCATTTCTGAGCCTAGACCTTACAAGGCTTTGAGTGTATCTGCTTGCTCCTGTGGCTCTGCCATTGCTATGA
Source organism: Pteropus alecto (assembly GCF_000325575.1). Taxonomy (NCBI): domain Eukaryota; kingdom Metazoa; phylum Chordata; class Mammalia; order Chiroptera; family Pteropodidae; genus Pteropus; species Pteropus alecto. Next base: position 9,312,797 of record NW_006436283.1, on the reverse strand, counting down.
ACATACCTGGGCGCACCTCTAAGGAATGAAAGCCACATGAAACAGAGCTGAGTCATTCCAGTCATCTCAGTTTAGAGTTGCCTACATCAGACGATAGCCAGCTGAGCCCCAAAAATGTGAGCAAGCCTATCCAGGATCACCAGAGCCTCTTAAAAGAAGCACACCAGGCATCTCAGATATAAATGCTTGGTGTTGTATGTTATTTGTTGTTTTTTCTTGCCATGAAATGTAAACGCAGCAATAGACCACAGATATGTTACTTAGGATTGCCTATTGAGCTTCTATAATATTGAAGTTTCTTTGGTTCTAGCCACTTTTTATTTTCAACTTCTAACTTGATCACGTTGTGGTCAAAGGAACTCCTACTTGTAAGACATTACTTCTTTGAAATTCCTTGAGACTTCCTTGGTGGTGTGGCATGTTTTAATATTTAGAAATATTCCATGTGTGCTTGAAATAGATGTATATCACCTTTTAGGTTGTTTTGTAAATATCCATTTAATCTTTTAAATTTTGTTCTTCAAATCTTCAGCATCCTTCCTTATATTTATGAGATTAATCGTTTCATGATAGAATTCTATTCAATTTTCCATTCCGATAACAGGTTTGCCAATTTCTTATTCTATCTCTTTTAGTATTTAGTTTAAGGGTTCAAGTTAGTTGCATAAAACATTGCTTCCTTGCTCAAGTTTTAATGGTAGGTTGCTTCTATTTCTGATAAAAGCACAGAGACATGAGGTTTCTGTAGCTTAAAATTTGCCTAATGTAGTTTTATCCATACCTTTATCTTTTAACCTTTTGCTAAATTTTTAAATGTTTGCTTAATGTATAGAAAACTCATGGTTGCTATATTTTTAGGAACCCAAACTGATACATACTATATTTTTAAGAGGTAAATTTAATCGTATATAAATTCCAGTTTTGGAGGCCCTTTCTTTGTTTTTTCTTCTCATGTTAAACTTGCTTTTCATTTGCTTCTAATTATGTCACTTCTATTGAACTTTATCCAGTTTGCCCTCCCCCCATGTTTTCCTTCCTGTCCCCAAAATATAAAAGATATTTAGATTCCTTTAACAGTTACTCTTAAATTTTGGACTTTCTTAGAGAATTATCTTTTTTTTTTTTTTTTTAATGAAAACTTATCATTTATTATCCTTAACCTCTTCATAAAACAAAGACTTTCTAGATACTTTACCTCTGCTGAATTCCAATCCTGATCATTCTGGTTGTTATTATATAGAAATTTTCCTCAATCTTTAATTTAAAGTACACGAAAATCAGATTTATTTTACCATGTATTCAGTTAATTATTTTGTCAATATAATATACAGGTTCCTGTGGGGAGGCTGTCATATACTTGAGCTTGTGTTTGAGATGGAGGGTAGAAATTCCACCCAAACTGGGCTTGTGTAAACTTTAGCTGGATTAAGAACCCAAGACCCTCTGACTGGTGTGTAGGCTAGTTCATTATGAAAACATCCCATGGACTCTACCTAAAATCGTCTGCAGAGAACAGCATTGGTCTCTAATAGATATTGGACCAGGAGGACAGCAGCGGACCACACTCCTCTTCCTGGTAGAAGCAGCAAGTCACAGTTGCAGCATATTCAACCTTGACAAAGAGCATATGTATGAGTGTGTGTGTGTGTGCATGTGTGTATGTGTGTGTTGGGGAGCGGTGGTGGTGAGGAGGAGGCAGGGGAATTTATATACATCCCTTTTTTTTCTGCAGCAAGGACCCCAAATACGTCCCAGAAGGGGATGCCTCAGTGAATGATAATAATGTCACATTATTTCTACAGTACCTAATCAACCAATATTATACAATACGATTTGCCAAGTCTCTCCTGAAAATGGTGGTTCTCGAGTGCTCTCGAAGGTCTTCACTGCAGGAGGAAACACTACCTAAGCTGATCTGTAGAAAGAAGAGAGATTCTGGAACGGTCACCAGTTTTCTGGGAAGCATGCCAGCGGTGTGACTTGAAAGGATAGGTCAGGACTTCTGAGCACAGAGCAGCATCTCCACTCTGAATTTGGCTCTTAAATCCTGAATTTGGAGCAAGTGGTCTCCTCCTATGTGTATCCCACGTTGGCCAGGGATAGAAACTACATGGTTGCCATGAGCTCCTCCATCGTGATAATGAGTGGATATGCCTCCCCTCACTCCCCCACCCCCAGCACCTCCTTTGAAACTCTCATTCATTCATAGAACAAGATAATGCTCGGGGCTGGGCTATTTCCTTGAGACAAAGCTCAGGTAAGATGTGCAGGGGCCAGTTCCACCAGGTGGCATAGTAGCCCAGACAGCCTCAGACAGCATTGCCAGAGGAAGAACCTACACATGCTGCTTAATGAGACTGAGAGACAAATCTAGGTAGCAGCGGACTGCGTGGAGGGGTTAGAAAGCCCGTGGAGTGACAGTCAGAGGGAGGAAGATAATTCCAATCATTAAAAGCATGAAGTCAGACTCCAGAGAGAGGGGGCTGAGGATCCCTGTAGACGGTTCTTGGTGCTGAGAATTCAAGGTGGTCACTTTCAAGGGGACCGTGCAGGGCCGTACAGGGGGGTAAAGCAGGCCAAGAGAGTGACCTCCTCACTGTGGAATCAGCCACCTCCCCATGTGGCATGAAAACTTCTGTCTTGCTCCAACCCCTCAGATTTTCCGCTGTGAATTAGTATCGCCTACTTTATTTTCCCCTAATTCCATGTAGATTCTGTCATTTATCAAAGGTCTAACAACCACATGAGTTCCTTTTTATACACATCATAAATCGTTTCAAACTGTAATGACTCTGGTTTTCCTCCTGTCATAAGTTGTTAAATTCAGAACAAAATGCTTACACTATAGGAACACGAAAATTCTGTTTACTGAAAATAACGTGTATTTTGAAAGAATATTGAGATAAGGAAAAGCTACATATTTCACATTCTGATTCGATCCATGGTGTACACAGAGTAAAAAAATTTGGGAGATCATCTTACATTTCTAAAATTCTTAGAGCCTGAGATTGAGAGACGGGAACAATAAAAATATCTCTGTTAGTGCTTTTTGGTAAATAGTCTCAAAGTCAGGAAAACAGTTCATCTGGAATGTCCCTGAATTATTGTGCAATCAAAATAAAGAATTTCAAAACAATCCAGGTTTACAAATAAATTCTCAATATTCTTAGTTCTTTACAATCTATTAGCAAATTTCAGCTTATTCTCACCCTTAGTTTCTGTCTTAAACCATATAATAGTTGCATCATTTTTTTTAAAACTTATATTTTAACTCAATGCTTTAATTTTTGTAATATTAAATACCAGATATCCAAAAACATCAAAATTGCCCATTAATTTTCAAAATAATTGCTCCATAGAGAAATTGGCACTGAATTCCTAAAGACCTATGTATAATTTTGTGATAGAAAAAAAAAAATAAAGGAAAAGGAAAACCCTCAAAACAGAACAGAAAAACAAAATGAACTTACTTTTGAGAAATTTGAAGCAAGCAATCTAGAAACACATTTAATCCACTGGTCTCCTTATTTAGAAGAAAATGATTCACATAATTTTTTCCTGGTCTTTACCGCATCTCTAGAATCTGTTTTAACTGTTTGATGTCTGTGAAAAGTTCCTGTGGAGACAGACCGCTTTCAGAAGAGGTTATGATTTCAATTCTATTGGCCCTGCCAAATATCACGTTCACGTGATTACTCTTGGACTTTTTTTTTCTTTTCATTGGCATACAGCCAGTTCCTGCAGAGCTGTGTCATTTATACTTTGTTGCCCGGACATATCTTATTACAAAGAGGAATCATAGAGAGGAAATCCAATATTTGTAAGCTTTTCTCTATTATGTCCAAGATAATTGTGGCTAATATCAAAATTTTAAGCACTATCTTTAAATCATGAGAAAGGAAAGAGTTTTATCAGAGAAAACCTGCTTTCTACACAGAGCTCTAGACTGGCTGGCTGATATCATTGCCTAATTGATATCATCATTTGGATAATCAGGATTTTCAACCCCCTATATCTCATTTTCAGTCAGTTCAGAATATTTCCTAATCTCCCTTGAGACTACTCTTTGACCCATGAATTATTTAGAAATATGTTGTTTCATTTCCAAGTGTCTGGAGATTTTCCTGTTATCTTTTGTTTATTGCTTTCTAGTTTAATTCTGTTATGGTCAGAAAATTTATTTTGTATGTCAGATTTGTTAGGATTTGTCTTATGACCCAAGATATGATCTGTCTTGGTGAATATTCCATATGCACTTTAAAAGAGATGGATTCTACTATTGAATGAGGGGCGTAGTATATAAACATCTATAAACATCTATTAGATCTAGTTGGTTGATGGTCCTGGTTAGTTTTTCTATATTTTTGTTGGTTTTCTATTAGTTCTGTTGATTATTAAGAAAACAGTATTGAAGATTTTAACAAAAATTAGAAACTTTTCTTTTCCCTTTCAGATCTAACAGATTTTTGCCTTGTGTAACTGGAAGCTGTGCTGTTAAGAACACACACATTTAGGATTGTGATGTCTTCTTGGTGAGCTGGCCTTTTTATCATTATGTAATGTCCATCTTTATCCCTGGTAACTTTCTGTGCTCTGAAATTACTTTGGTGTTACTATAGCCATTTCCACTCTCTTTTGATCAGCTGACCAAATGACTCCTCTATCATTTCAATATTCTTTGCCATGATTAATTTTTTAGTGAGTGCATTAATCAGAACATGCTACAATTCATTTGCTTTGATTCTTTGTTGACCCATACGTAGATGATTTATAGATGATCGAGCCACTCAGTTCTGAGTGCTATGCCCTTTTGCAAATATTTACAGACCCACAAACTTCAAATGGAAGTTTTCTGGATGCTTCTGACTTGGGATAGGTTGGACCAGATTATGTCAACGTTTCTATTGTAACAACTATGAAAAAGACAGGTAAATGTCTTATTAGAAACCATGCGAGCCAATAGCCAATGGAGCCACATTGTTATGGTACAGAAAGAAATTAGTCCACTCAGGTTGATAAACAAGTAAAACTATCTACCAAAAATTAAGACAAAATAAACACTTTTCAGAGAAACAAAAACAGCTGAGAGAATTTGGTAAAAAAAAACCAAACAACTGTTAAGAATATGTAATGTCAACCCTAGAGTAGCCAGTAAAAATAAATAAAATAACTAAACAAACAAATAAACAGGCTAATATGCCAGTAAATAATATCAAATGGTATACTAAAAATATAAAATATTACTTTTAATCCAACCATTTCAATAATTACACTAAATACAAATAATCAAAACACCCCACCTATAAGAGAGTTCCAGACTTAATTTTAAAAGTGTAACATAAATATATCTTGTCAACAGAAAAAGAAAGCCCACTGTAAATTTAAAGACTGAAAGACGAAAACTAAAACAAAAAAGACGGGAAAAGATGTAGCATGGAAACACTAGTTACTGGAAAGCTGGAGCAGCTATATTAATAAGGTACAAACTAGACTTCAGGATAAGAACTATTGCTAGAGATAAAGAGGAATTTCCTAATAATATAGTGGTTAATTTATTAAAAGACACGAACCACGTAAATTGATACAGAACTGATAGCAGAGCTTAAAAATTCATGAATGAAAAACAGTACTGAAAAGGCCAGCTGATGAGTCCACAGTTACAGCTGGAGATTTCAACATGTTTATTCCAGTAATTGATAAAAATCACTAGATAAAAAGTCAGTAGGTGTATAGGATATTTGAACAACACAATCAAGCTACTTGAACTAATTGGTCCCTATTGAACACTCCAAGCAAACAAACAAACCAGATTTTTTTTTTTTTTTACAAATGTACGTGGAATATTTACCAAGATAGATCAATGTTAAATCATAAAACAAATCTCAATAAATTTAAAGAATATATTTTAAAAATATACTTTGACCAAAAGAGAATTAAGTTGAAATTAAGAATAGCAATACAGCTAGCAAATGCCCAAATAATTTAAAATTAAACAACATTCTTCTAATAACCTTTATTTCAAAAAATATATTTAAAGAAAAAAATAAAATATTTTGATAAAAAGGAAATGCAACGTATGAAATTTTTGTGGGAAGCAGTTCAAACAGTACTTATAGGACAATCTGTGGTTTTATATGCCAGTATAAGAAAAAAGTCTAAAATTAATGATCTAAGCACTCACCTTAAGAAACTAGAAAAATAAGAGCAAATTAAATAAAAAGTATATAGATGGAAGAAAAGAAAATCAAAATAAAGATAAAGGCTAGAATAAAAAATAAAAAAGTAATAAATAAATTCAATGAAACTAGAAGCTGGTTCTTTAGAAAGACTGATAATATTGATAACCTTTAGCTAAACTGATCATGAGAAGGAAAAAAAGACAAATTGCCGATGATAGAAATGAAAGATGTTTGGCTAAAAGTATATCAGGTAATTAGAAATAATAAATCATATGTAGCAATGCTGATATCAGGCTAACTATAAATTAAAAAAATTAAACATAATAAGGAATTTATAACAATTATATCTATTCACAAAAAACCCAGCAACAAATTTTAAAAAGCAAAAATTACAAAGAGTCTATAGCCATGCCACCCTGAATAAGCCCGACCCCATCTGATCTCAGAAGCTAAGCAGGGGTGGGCCTGGTTAGGACTTGGATGGGAGACCACCTAGGAAGACCAGGTGCTGTAGGCATAAAAAAAATAAATAAGGGATTGTAAGCTGACAAGTTCCTTGCAATCTGTGAGGTCAACCAAGGGTTGCCTCGCCTAAAAGAAAAAAATTACAAAGAGACACAAGAGACATAAATAAGAGCATAAGAGTGAGTTATTTTAACACATCACCTTCAGTACAAGTTAGAGAAACTGGAAAAAACATATATATAGAAGATCTGAATGACATAAAAGGTACTATATATAGATATAGATACTAAAATTATAGTGTCTTATATATATATTTCTATGGATCTATTTTAAAAAGCATAATCAACAAGGTACTATATATATACTTCAGTATGTGTTTATATTTGGCTTATATGCAAGTATGCTTGCAATTTTTCTGTAAGATTGAATTTATGTCAATATATCATTGTCAATCTAAATAACTTTACACCCTGATAATAGAGAACACACCTTCTTCTCTAGTGCACATGAACCATTCAGAAATATTGATCCTATGTGGGGTAAGAAAATGACCACTAAGTTCTATATAAAATATAAATATTATAAACAATATTCTCAGAAAACAGTGCAATAAAACTAGGAATCAGCACAATTTAAAAAGGCATTCTGCTTTGAAATCGAATAACTTATTAAACATCTTTTGAGTGGAAAGGGAAATAAAAATTGAAGTTAAAGAATATACAAAATATAATTATAAAACACTGCATATCAGAATCGGTGAAATATATTTAAATAGGTGATTAAAGTAAATTCATGGCCTTAAGTACTGTTGGCTCACGAGCTTGAGATCTTCCTAGGTGAAATCAAACACTGGCCCCGAATACAGAGGGCAAAGATAGGAGAGGCAGACCTCTTCAGGTTGGTAAGTGGTGGTTTTAAGAAGCAAAGGAAAGTACCAGATCTGTCCTAGGCACCATAAGCGGAGGAGACCTCTGCATTCGCCGCCAGAATCTTAAACGTTCATATTAAGACCGTACCAGGATTCAGTCATAAACACCATCCAGATGTTCTCAACAACACATTGCTCTTCCAAGGCCGCATCCTTGAAAATGGCGTCCTTGAAAATGGGAACAGCGAGTGGAACTTATAGTCCAAGGACAGGGGAGTGGGGAGAGGCCTTGATTGCCCAGAACAGCCAGAGCTTCTATTCTCATGGAGTTGAGGTGTGTCACCCTCCTGGTATGTGCACGTGTCCACCAACCTGGAAGCTCTCCTAAACCATCCCTCTGTGTTTTCAGGAAGGCTTCATCACAAAGTCATGGTTGATTAAATCATTTACCATTGGCAACTGATCCGACCTCCAGCCCTCCCCTCTTGGAGGTGAGGGGGTGGGATTGAAACCACATGGTTGATTCTCATGGCAACCAGCCCCCAACCTGAGGTGAAGGTCCTAGAGGCACCTCATCAACATGACAAAAGAAACCTTTACAGCTTTCATCACTGAGGGATTTCAAGGGTTTTGGAGTTCTGTGTTGGAAACAGGCATGAAGACCAAATATATATTTCTTATTATAAATCACAATATCACAAACAGAAACACAAAGTGTCTCCCACAGGAAAAGCTTCAGGGTATAGTCAACTATCACGTCTTTTTGTTGTTTCCATCAACGAATCCCATATAGGTACGATTTTCTGGGCAGTCCTGAAAATTGAAAATGTAAGTGTTCCCAAAAGGTCTTAATTACATAAGAAAATAGATTTCTCATTCTGAATTACCAAAACGAGTTATTTTAGAAGTGTGCCAGGGGTGTGGCTTACACGGATCTAGACTTGTAGGTGCAAAACCAGCAGCTCCATTGTGGCCAGCGTCAGTTGGCTCTTAGGTCCTGGCATTTGAGAGGAGTGACCTCCTCTCTTGACCACCCGCCATGTTGGTCAGGAACAATCCAAACAGTTGTACTAGCATATTGCATGGAGGTGAGGAGTGGGTATACCATGCCCACTCATGGAGCAGGATGACACTCAAGGCTGGGCTATTTCCCAGAGACAAAGCTCAGGTAGGACGTGCAGGGGCCAGTTCTAGTGGGTGGCATAGTAGCCCAGACAGCCTCAGACAGCATTGCCAGAGGAAGAACCTACACATGCTGCTTAATGAGACTGAGGACAAATCTAGGTAGCAGCGGACTGCGTGGAGGGGTTAGAAAGCCCGTGGAGTGACAGTCAGAGGGAGGAAGATAATTCCAATCATTAAAAGCATGAGGTCCGTGTAACACAGGAGCTCCCTGCCAGGAACCTACATCAGGGATTTGGCTATTCCGAGAAAACCACCAGGAGGACCAGAGGAGTGAGACACGCTGTTTATTACTCACGATGCAGGAGAGCTCCGTGGGTGGCCGGTAGGAGCTGCCTAAGCTGCTGCTGGCCAGGAGCAAGCAAAGCTCTAAGCACATAAGCAGAGCAAGGGATTATCTCATTGGGGGAGCAGCCTCCTTCTCAGGCGGATTTGGGCAAGAAGTGGCGCTTGGTTACAGGAGCAGATAATGTCCTCGGGGGCAGGCACTGCCTTCCTTGGCTGCTGGCCGGGCCGCCATCAGTCTTCTGAGTACGTGGATGGCTCTGTTCTGAGCTAAGCCCATAGTCAGAGTTTCCAGGAGCCGCATGCACTGCCTCTAGCCACGTGAACACTTAAAAGGATCGTACAGGAGGGTGAGCTGGCCAAAAAGTCATTTCCTATCTATGGAATTAATATAGAAAAGAGGCATAAGAACTACACAAAAAGACTAAGTATCCAAGCAGGTTGTGTTCAGAGCCTGCCACGGGCTGCTAGACGTGGGACCTGGATGTGACCACCCACTGCGTCCGGGCCTATAGCTTCCTTGACAAAAGTCATTCTTGACCTTAAGTGAGCCTGTAGATTGTCTTTGTGCATCTAAGATAACACACCCTGAGAATCTTATTCCCAGACCCCTCACGGCACATCCACAGAGCACAAGACCACAGAACCCCTCAAGGTTATCTTGTCCTCCCCACCCCCTGTACCATCTCCATATGCTGTAAGTGTTCATTATTAACTCTCCTGGACCCACCAGGGTAAAAGTGTCCCTCTGTTTCACTTTGATCCCATCCCAGAGAGTCCCCGCTTGGCTTTCTCCCACCCCCTTCATCCACCACCAAGGATTCCATGGAACCCTCCCAACGTCTCCTCCTTTGATTCTAATGGATAGAATAAGCTGCAAAGCTGCCATTCTTAGGAGCATGTTATTATTCTGCTGAGATTTTGCTTCCTGACAACTGCCATCAGTTTGGCTCAAATAAACTCATTAAAATTCTTTACCGGTTTGAATGTTCTTCATGTCGACACAACTTTATACCCATACCATGAAAGGAAAACAGGAAAACAAAGACTTTAAACTGTACCTTACACAAGTTAAAAATAAACCCAACCATTCATTCCATTCTTTATTCCCTAGTCAGTAATTTTTCACAGAAACTAAGAAGCAGATATAAATCCAATTCTCAAACACTCAGGGGCTCATTCTCTGACTCTGAGAGAAGACCATGCTCTGCCTATGGAGCATTATTCCTTCTCTAGTAAACTTCTTGTTTTTCTCTACTTCTGGCTGGCTCTTGAATTCTTTTCTGCACAGTGCCAAGGACCCTTCCTCTCTCAGTGTAGGACTTGAGTCCCTACTCGGGGGCATTCACCCCGTTCTGCATCAGAATCAGTCACAGCCAAATGTAGCTCGGAGAACTGAGTCTGACTCCAACTCTCTGAGATTTTCCATTGTGAGTCAGTCTTGCAGTAGAAACGAATTCATTAACCTACCTCTCATGCTTGTTTTTTTTTTTTTTTCCATTTCCAGATTTGTGTATGCGCTATAGCTCATATCCAAATAACAAGTTAACAACATAGGGTTGTCATCATGAAGTTGTAGTTTGCTTCTAACCATAAAGGTTCTAATTTTTCTCCTGTCATGTTTATGTTAATGTCAGAAGAAAACTGTTACTATTCAACATGAGTGTGAAAGATTGTTTGCTACAACTATTTGAATAGCAAAGGATGTGGATTTGAAATAATTCCCATGTAATGAAAAGTATATATTACTCAATCTGATTGAATATATTATATCCAAAGAATAAAAGAAAAACATCTTACATTTATAAGAAAGCATCATATATTTAAAAAATTTAAGTCTGACAGTGAGACAGAGATAGTAAAAACATTTTTTTAAATGCTATCGATAAAAAAGGATCAAAGTTAGAGAAAATATATCCCAAATGCCTGTAAATTGGTATGCAATAAAATCATCAGTATGCTCATTTATGCATATCTATCTATCTCTCTATACATTGCCAACTCAGGCTTTCAAATGCATTCACAAGGTTCACTTAAGTTCCTTCTGATCAATCCGTTAGCAAATTTCTAGCTTATTTACACACTATTTTTTTTTGGTTTCAACATGATAAAAGAGTTACAAAAACTTTTTCAGTTATTAACCCAGTCTTTTTTTTCCCCCGTGGAATATAAATCAACAGCTATTTCTAAACATTCAATTAATTATTATAAAAATAATTTCTCCAGACGTTTGGCACTTGGTATGTGGGAATCTTATTTGTGATTGCATAACACAAACAAAACAGAAAAAGAAAAAAAGATGAACTTACTTTTGGGAAAGTTATCTAAAAATCTCAGTTTATTCCTAGGTTTCATTATTTCCTGGAAAACAGTTCACATTTCTTCCTGGTCTCTACAATATGGGTGTAGACGTAGATGTGAATAAAACCAACACTAACTCTGGGTCCAGTATTTCCTTTTATTTTCATGCCAGGACCTTTGACCAACTTCACTGCCCTTCGCATGCATATCAGAGCTTTCTAGTTGATGATTATCTGTGAATGGCATGACCACCGAGATAAATATCAAACTAGTAATAGTATCGATTATAAGCAATCGTCTATCACAAGACCGCCAGAGTATGGCCCCTGGTGCTACTTCATTCTTCTGTCTCTTTGTCTTGTCAATCATTAGTACCTGAGTTATACTATTTTAAAAAGTATTGTAACAGGGATCTGGCAGCAGAGAATAATTTGTGCGAAACAGCTGGCCCCTCTGTCTACTCTGGCCCAATCTTCCTGTAAGTAATAATAAGTTCTGTTACACCCTGTGGAATTGCCTGCTCCATCTTTCAGTCTGAAGATATCTTCGCATTATGGTGGCCATCGCCCCTTTGCCCTGCCATCAGATATGTCTTCCTTATGGTTGAACTGTTTCTCCATTTTGAAAATTCTCATTAAGACTGCTTTCTAGAGGGGGATGATGATTGCAGTTCTCTCGGCTGGAGAACACTAAATTCACGTGATCACTCTTGGATAAACTGCTTTTTGATTGACCTCCAGCCAATTATCGTGGCAGAGAAGGACCAGCTGTACTTGGTTGGCTGGCTGTATCATATTATAAAGGGGTATCTTACAGAGGGAATTTAATGTTCTCTTCTATGTCTCAGAAGAAAGTGGATAGTTTCAAAGTAAAAAACATTATCTTTAAACAGTAAGAAAGTAAAAAGCTTAGTCAGAGAAAAGCCTTTTTATCTCTACTCACAAGTTCTGGATCTTTTGATTGACATGTTGATTCGGGTAATCTAATCAGGGTTTGAACATTTTAAAAGGCAAATTCTGGATTCTTCTCTGCTTCCCATATCACACCTTCCATCTCGACTTTTTTAAAAATCTCAGGAAATAGTAGTACCTCCTTTCTCTTGCTCAAGATAAAAGAAATCTTGACTAGCCTTCCTTCACTCCTCCAGCATCCCCTTCACACACAGCTTTGCCAAGATGATAAAATTACCAAGCAGTTGGTTTAAAGACATGCAATTATAAAGCAGTGGTGGTGATCTGGACAGTCAGTGTCATTTTTGGTTGTCACACTCAAGTGCAGGTTGCTACTGGCATCTAGTGGGTAGAGGGCAGGAATAAATTCTATAAACCACAAGACAGCCTTTCCTCTCCCGCCAACCCCCAATAAGGGATTATCCAGTGAAAAACGTCCATAGTGCCAGTGTTGAGAAACACACTTAGTATAAGAATGGAGCCAGTATCATTAAAGTTATTTATTTAGAATCACTGTAATGTTTTCATTCATTTTGCCCTTAGAACTATTTTTATTTTTTTCATCAAATACTGCAAGCATTCAATGAATACACACTTTATATGTCTACATTAGGTCATCTTTACCTAGTGTTTTACAATATAAGGAAGGCTAGACTCACCTGAAAGTATCTTGGGTGTCTTGGGTTGGATTGTGCCCAGTGAGGGGTTTTGAAGAGACATTAAAATAGTTCCAAAACTTACAATGAGAGTTCCATTTCAAGACTGCAGTTTTAGCCCAAGGTTTTAATTCTCTTACATTGAAATGGCCATGGATATAACTCAATAAGTATCAAAACAAGGGAAACATTTACATTAGCAAGAGCAACGGAAAGTTCCGATTGTTTGGCTAAACATTTAGAGGACAGAGTGGTGGAGACAAATTGAGGTTGATGGACACATTGACTTGTTACAGAGTCAACACAGATAAACAAGTAGGAAGATATTGGGAAGGCTCACTCCTGCAGAATCCTGATGCAGGAAAGGACTGGGGACAGGCAGCTTGGGATAGTTCGAAGGTCTTTGGCAATTACATCAGTGCCCTGTATTTACTTCAGGTTTTTGTCCCACATCTTTCTTGGCATGATCTACTACATTAGTCAATGTAATGTTAACTGTCTGTTGTAACCACCCCATAATCCCAGTAATCTCAGTAGCTCAAGGCCACAAAGTATTTTGCAGTAGTTTAGTTTCTGGTTTTATTTTGGAGTATGTGTGGGTGTGTGTTTTATGTCTCAGCCCTGCGAAGGCCAGGTGGCTCCTCTAGGCAGCTCACCTCCAAATGGTGACTCAGGGACTTGTACTTTCCATTGTGGGGACTGCCATTTCAGAGTCCCTTATTTCCTGACTCATAAATGAGAAAAAGAAGTCACACTGAAATCTAGCGGGAGATTTAGGTAATGGCCCAAGAGTTGCATACATTATTTCTGCCCGTATTCTATAGCCCAGAGCTAGTCACATGGTCTCAGAATAACTCCAAGGGACTTTAGAAAAAAAAGTCTCCCAGTCCGTTCAGAAGGAGAAAATTGGATTGGTGAGCATCAACGGGTATTTACCTAAACAACATACAAAATTAAGTAGGGCTGTCATTACCACAGATTCTTTGTAAAGATGCCATGCCAGTTGGAAGAAACAATGCCCCAGCTGATTTCAAGATAATTCAATAAAAGAGCGCAATTTCATGTTATCTCCAAAGTGTTTTCAGCACCATTTAAACAATATAATCCATCACTGTGACACTACTGAAAAATGAAATGCAATTAACTTTCTTACTGATCAGAAAAAAATCTCTCAATATCAAGATTTTATATTTTTGTTGCTATGTGCAATATAGACTGTAAGCTTGACTTATGTTTCTCTTTGAAATAATAGTTCAGTGTCTGGAGTTGTTATGCTAGGAAGACGTGACTTCTTTGATGTGGAAGGGATTATGAAGAAACTTTTTTTTTTTATATTGGTAGGAGCGGGATAAGGACTGGTTTAACTCTTTTCCCAGAATACTCCTCTCATCATTTTGACTGCTACTGATGTGGCTCTCCTTATGATTATAGAAAAATAATTTTTAAATTTATAAACCTGTATTTTGTTATCCGATTCTCACATCAAGTCAATGAGTTAATAAGTCAGGTATTAATATTCCCCTTTTAAGGTGGAAAAGAGACTCAGCATGTTTCAATCACTGACCTACAGACCTATAACTTAGAAAGTAACCACGAATGATACAAATATAACTTTGCCATTTCTGAGATTTGAGAACTAAGAGTTTGAATTTCACAACCCACACAAAGGACACACTTGGAGCATCTGGCTTAGGTGATGAGGGAGACTACAGCACTGGGTCCCACAGGACACATAGTACATAAGGCCATCTTGCCAAGACTGGGAGATGTAGTAGATCTACCTAATACATAAAAACAAACACCGAAAAGCAGCCAAAATGAGAAAACAAAGAAATATGTCTCAAATGAAAGAAGAGGAGAAAATTACAGGTAAAGAACTAAACAGAATGGAGGCAAACAATTTATAGATGCAGAGTTCAAAACACTGGTTATAAGGATGCTTAAGAATCTTAGTGAGAACTTCAACAAAGAGATAATAAGCATAAGAAAGGACATAGAAACCATAAAAAAAGAACCAGCCAAAAAATGAAGAATGACTGAAATGAAGAATACACTAGAAAGAATCAAGAGCACATTAGATAAAGCAGAGGGTCGATTCAGTGACTTGGAAGACAAGGTAGCAGAAAACACCCAATAGAACAGTGAAAAAAAAAAAAAAAAGGATAATTTAAGGGACCTCTGGGACAACATCAAGTGTACCAAAATCTTCTTTGGGACTCTCTGCGCTTCTTGGACTTGTATGTCTATTTCCTTTGCCAGATTAGGGACGTTTTCAGTCATTATTTCTTCTAATAGGTTCTGAATTCCTTGTTCTCTCTCTTCTCTTTCTGATATCCCTTTGATACTATATATAGAGAACCCTAAAGATTCCACCAAAATCCTGTTAAAACTGATCGATGAGTTCAGTTAAGTAGCAGGATACAAAATTAATACTCTGAAATTAGTTGCATTTTTATACACTAATAATGAATTATCAGAAAGGGAAATTAAGAAAACAATCTCATTTACAATTGCATAAAAAACCCTAGGAATAAATTAGCCCAAAGAGGTAAAAGACTTGTGTTCAAAAATTATAAGACATTGAAGAAAGAAATTGAAGAAGATACAAATAAATGGAAACACATACCATGATCATGGATATGAAGAATTAACAATGTTAAAATGTCCATACTACTCAAAGCAATCTATAGATTCAATGCAATCCCTATCAAAATACCAATGGCATTATTCATAGAACTGGAAAAAATAATCCTAAATTTATATGGAACCATAAAAGACTCTGAATAGCCACAGCAGTCTTAAGAAAGAGAAACAAAGTCGGAGGTATCACGCTACCTGATATCAAACTATATTACAAAGCTATAGTAATCAAAATAGCAGGGTACTGGCATAAAAACAGACATGTACATCAATGGAAAAGAACAGAGAGCCAGAAATAAACCCGCATCCATATGGTCAATTGATCTAGAACAAAAAAGGCAAGAATATACAATAGAGTAAAGACAGTCTCTTCAATAAGTGGTGTTGGGAAAACTGGACAGATATATGCAAAAAAATGAAACTAGACCACCTTCTTATACCATATACAAGAAGAAACTCAAAGTAGATTAAAGATTTAAATGTATGACCACAACCCATGAAACTCCTAGAAGACAACATAGGCAATAAACTCTCCAACATTGCTCTTAGTAATATTTTCTTTTCTGATATATCTCTTCGGGCAAGGGAAACACAAACATCAAATTAAAAAGGGTTTTCATAGCAAAGGAAACCATCAACAAAATGAAAAGACAACCTAATGAATGGGAGAAAATACTCACCAATGATACATCTGATAAGGGGTTAATACTCCAAATTTATAAAGAACTCACGCAACTTAACACCAAAAAAATTAACAATCCAATTAAAAAATGGGCAGAGGACCTGAATGGACATTTCTCCAAAGACATACAGATGGCCAATAGACATATAAAAAGATGTTCAACATCACTAATCATCGGAGAAATGCAAATTTAAACCACAATGACATATCACCTCACACCTGTCAGAATGGCTATCATCAGTAAATCAACAAACAACAAGTGTTGGTGATGCGGGGAAAAGGGAACCCTTGTGTACTGTTAATGGATTTGCAAATTGATGCAGCCACTATAAAAAACAATATGGAGTTTTCTCAAAAAATTAAAACCAGAACTACCTTATGATCTAGCAATTCCACTTCTGGTTACTTATCTGAAGAAATCCAAAACACTAAGTCAGAAAGATATATGCACCCTTATATTCATTGCAGCACTATTTACAATAGCCGAGCTATGGAAGCAACCTAAGTGCCATCAATAGACAAGTGGATAAAGAAAAAGTGGTACATATATACAATGGAATATTACTTAGCCATAAAAAAGAATAAAAAATTACCATTTGTGACAACATCGATGGACCTAGAGGGTATTATGCTAAGTGAAATAAGTCATCAGAGAAAGATAAATACCGTATGATCTCACTTATATGTGGAATCTAAAGAATAAAATAAATGCATGAAAAAAATAGAAAGACAAAAAGATACAAAAAACAAACTGATGGTTGCCAGATGGGTGGGGCATTGGAGGGCCAGATGAAGAAGGTAAAGGGATTAATAAGTATAAATTGGCAGTTACAAAATAGTTACAAGGATATAAAGTATAGCATAGGACATACAGACAATAATATTGTAATAACTATATGTATGAAGTTAGGTGGGTACTAGAGTAATGCAGGGATCATTTCTTAAATATGTGTCTAACCACTATGCTGTGCACCTGAAACTAATATAAAATAATACTGAATGTCAACTGTAATTGAAAAATTAAAAAAGAAAAAGGGGAATAAGAGGTTCAAATTTTCAGTTATAAATTGTCATGAGGATGTGATATACAGCATAGGAAAGATAGCAATAATATTGTAATAGCGCTGTACGATGACAGATGGTTACTAGAGTTATCATGGTGCTTACTTTTTTAGGTATATAAATGTTGAATATCTATGGTGTACACCTGAAACTAATATAATATTGTATGTTAGCTATATTTTAATTTAAAAAAATTTTAAAGAAAAAAATAATTATATTGTGATGACTTCAAGTTGCTGTGTTTCTGACATCAATTGCATATAAAATGTAACAACCCTGAGCTATAACAAAACATAAGATTTGGAACACTTTTCAAAATTATATGGGAGATATTTATATTAAAAAATTTACAACTTGGTCATTTGAACTTACTACAATAATTAGGCTATGTTTAAGGCTACTTACCATAATAACTGGCTATGTTTAGGCTGCAAAAACAGTGTTTAGCTTCAAATCCTTGAGTCATTATAGTTGACACCATAACAATTAGAAGTTGATTATATAGTGTCTATTGTGTTCTTTAGTTTCACTTCCCAAAAGGTAACAGAAACTTGAAGAAACATTCTTTATATCTTCATTGCAACCTCAATCCTGCGTTCAATACTGCTTGATGATAGCTTAAAGTAGTTGATAGCTTAAAGATAGCTTAAATCAGACAGACTTCTAGGTTTGAATTCTGGGTTCCTGTGACCTGTAACTTTGGAAAAGACATCTTTTCTAAACACCACTTTATTCATATGCCTATATTAGATTTTTATTGCTGCATACCAAATTACCATAAACTTAGTGCCTTATGCAACAATGAAAGTAGATAACCGAAACTCAACTAAATATGAGTGTACAAGTAGATTGTGTTGATTTTAAAGTGCTTACAGTGTCATCAGTTAGATAAATCATAACATGAGAAATTAAGATGACATTTTAGTGCTTTACCTAAAGGTAGATCCTTACATCGTAAGAAAACATAAAACCAGAAATATGTTTCAAAATCGTAAGCAAGATATATATTTTTTCAACTTGATTATTCAAATTCTTACTGCAATTGTTTATTTTAAGAGGTTTCAAACTTTCTTTACGATCACAACAGTCAAAACATGGACTCTACAATCTAAAATCTGAAAAATGACAGAAAAGGAAAATCAGTAAATTAAGAAAAAGTAAAAAGAAAAAGTGAATTACAAAAAGCAAATACTATGCCGCTGTGTAATCAATGAACTCTCTTCTCCTCCAAATCAGCATTGTCTTAATTTGTATTTCTATCACAAAGAAATTATCCAATATTTTGAAATTCAGAGAAAGAAAATTAAGCAAACTCTGTATCATCCTCAAAAACATAAACAATCCTATAATAAATCCTATAATAAATTTTTTTTTATTGTTTACTACTATATGAAACATTGGGTTTGGTTGCTGGTTAATGAGCTCACAGTTTGGCTTCCTCATTGTTCTCCCTGACTTTATTCCTTAGTCTCACTATAAGTAATATTATTGAGAAAAATGATGATATGAGTTTCAAAAGTACCTTGTACATATCTGAGATAAGGTATATCCATGCTATAAAATATTATCTTAAAAAGAGTCACAAGCTTAAAGAGGAACACAGGCTATTAGGGGCTTCAAGGCTCTTCCTGTGGGAGCAGCTTCCACTTCACTGAGTGGTGAAGTTCATCATCAAAATCTTCCAGCTCCTGCTCCTTGGAGAGCTCCAGGAAAACCTATAACGGAGAAAAAATTTAAGAGAGAGGGGCGTCACACCACTTCCTGTAGTTCCAAGTGAGTGCAAAGACTATGCATTTATTACACATTTATATTCCATGGATGACATACAAATCTCTACACTGACCCACCTGCTCCAGGGTTGACTGTGAGAGGCTGTACTCCTCCAGGTCAAAGTTCTGTTTAACTGCACAAGGATGAACGTGTATTAGGAATTCATATGTTTTTTATTCAGAGAGTTTCACCAGTCATGTATAAAAAGTACATGCAACTAGATCTTAAATATAAAAGATAAGATAATAAATATTCTTGGAGTAAATATGAGAATGCAAATTCACTATCTAGTCCCGTAACACGATAGAAATATTTTCCCATTAGAGTTTGGGCAGAGGTATCACAAGACCAGAAAAAAACAACGGTTCCAGAGCATTTGTGTAGGATAAGCTAAGGGACGGCTCCATCTGCACTGGAACACTACCACGTGCCCCACTACATCTGTCCCCACTCGTCCCTACCCTGCTCTCTGCTCCAGAGACTGATTTAAGAGGCTCCTTCTGTGGGTTCCACCAGTGGCAGCCCAGGTGGAGGGACAGAAGAAAGGGGAGGCCACGGCCTTTATTCCTTCACACCCTCTGTAACACCAGCTGTGTCCCTTGATTGAAAGTCACTGTTTCTCTCAAGGTGGCAAATTCTACGTGACCACACGCCCACGTTCCAGTCACTGTTTTCTCTCTTAGTTCCTTTGGACGTAAGAATGATAATGCTTCTGCTGGTTTAGCCTCGGGGAACTGCAATGTTCCTTGCACCTTTACAAACAGTTGCTTTGTAAACAAACCTTCCTTGAATTATCCCATTTTTGAGTTTACAATCTGTTACCAATCCGGACTGTGACTGAGATCCCAAATATGCAGACACGTAAGAGGAGGAAATCATGAGTGGAGAGGTAAGACTGGAAAGCCAGGTTATTTGATGCTGTGGTGGGGCTGGCCTGCAATTTGGGGACATGGGGATGGGTCCTTGACTCACGTTTGGAAATATGTCAAGAAAAAACACTGTGGATGGCCGACAGTCCTGCACTTTCAACGTTTAGAGAAGAATCTACCTGTTTCTCATAGACTGCAAAGTGGAAGGTACCCATAGAGGATCTTCTGGAAGGGTAAAGGAATTCCAAGAAGGGGCTGAGAGGCAGGAAGGTGTTCGCTAGAGACCAAGAGGACAAGGCATCACCCACCCAAGCAAGCTGTGGTCAGAGGCTACAGATAGGAAGGGAGAGGGAGTCTTCAAAAAACCCACAAACGCACCCCATGGGAGAAAAGTCCAGTGATTGTTCATCTCGACACAGAAGCCATGATGCCATAGCTCTAACGATCAAATCAAGCCTGGCTGCCATATTATTCCCTTCCCCACCCCTTACACTCCAGCCTTGAGGGGCCTAAAACATCATCTTATGAGTAGAGGAGGGAACAGGGTAAGAAGAGAGATAAAACTGACCGTTCCACCTTCCTAGCTTCAAGTCTTCAAAACTGGGGCAAGGAGGGGGTACGAGAGGCTCCAGTTGCTGGCGTTTGCATTACCCAGAAGCCCTCTGGCGGTGTGGGAGAGTGGATCTACCCGGCAAGGAAGGCATAGTCACGGGGCATGCATTTTGCTTCCACGCGACTTGACCTAGCTCATGATTTCGATAAATGCATTGCAACTGAGGATATCACTGTGCCTAACTTTACATGTGGAAAAACAAAAAGCTAGCTTATATTTCAATATTTTTCACTTTGCGTAATCTTCACATAATGGGTTAAGAAATGGATAAAAAGTTATTTTTTCCTCCTACATGAGAACTCCGGTTTCAGCAAATTAAAGATACTAGAAGGAATTTAAGGAAGGAGGGGGCGGTTTTGAAAGCAGAAACACTGGAAGGCTCTTAAGAAGAGGCTTCATTGTATTGTAGGGAGGCAGCCTTTCTGAAGCATCTCCCTCTCTGCTTCTAATTAGTTATAAAACCCTTCCTCTTGTGGGAATCCTTTCCCCTGGAATGGCATAAAACTGAACAGAAGGCCAAAACGGTTAGTGTGAAAAATAGACCTGCAGACCATAGAGTGAAGGTGACCGACAGAACCAGAAAGTGAAAAGAAAACCTATCTGGGGCAACCTTAAGCTCGTCTCAAGGGGAAGAACCTCTTTAAGAAGTAGGATACCTGGGGCTTCTAATGACAGATGACAGGCAAAAAGTACAGATCAAAAGGAGGGGGAAAGTGTTCAGCTTTTTATCAGATTTCATGCACTGATGTGATAGGCAGCAGCTTAGTCCACGATAGATCCATGCAGTATGCAAAAACAAAAATCTTAGATCAGAATCGAAGAGCCTAGGAACTTCCTGATCAGCGTCTAGTGCTATCAGAGAGTACGCAGGTGCAAGACCAAATCTAGGCCCAGATGCCAATGGTCTCTTCCCTCCAGAGCCTCATTCAATCGGGGCCAGTTTTCTCAGCCTTGGCACTAATGACATTTTGTTCCAATCATTTTTTGTGGCGGGAGGGAGCTGACCTGTGCGTTGTAGGATGTTCAGCATCATCCCTGGCCTCGATCTATTAGATATCAATTGTACCCCCAATTCCACCCCTAGTCATGGTAACCAAAAATATATCCGGATATTGCCAAATCACCCCTGGTTGAGAAACAATGGATTCATAATTAGTCTTAATAATTTATTTGTGGTATAATGCCACAATTTTATGTTCATGTGCTTGCTATAGTGGTTTTATGCAAGATCTGCATGTCGCTCTTACCTATCTCTAATTTGAAGAAAGCCTGCGATAAAGGTCGCACATCCTCCACGGGCAACTTATAGACCATCAGGGAAGAGTACCTGCGAAGCAAAGAGTGAGGCTGAGCTCCAGGTGTCAAAGGCACAACCACTGAGGGGTACACGCCTAAAATGGAGTGACGAAGTCGACGACAACTGTTTACGTGTACACATCTGCACAGAAGGCCGCAGTGTGAATGCTCTTCAATCAACGAGAAGTCAATTTACTACAGCAGAAACATTAGAAGGCTTAAGAGAAGGCTCCATCTTACTTTAGGGAGGAACGGGGGCTAAAGGAAGGAAACCTGCAGCGTCTGGGTCTCATGAAGAGAAGAAGAGGGATTTCTTATCCTGCTTTCTCATTAAGACAAGAATAGCCTTTAACTAAAAAGAACTAGGTTTACCTCCTGGCTCTACCACTAGTTATTCGGCATCATCTAACCAGCCTGAGCCTCAAGTGCTGTCACTGATAATAACAGAAATGTTGAGAGACATCATTCGCTGAGCTTTGACTGATGCCTGGTACTGAGCATAAGCTTTATACAGGTGATCGCGTTTACTAAGGATTTTACCCTTCAGAGAGGACCACTGAGAGGGACTAGGTACGTGCCCATGTTGGTATGTACCTGGCACATCACAGAGGCCCAAATGCTAATTCCCTTACAAGAATCAGCTTCCAAATCAGCATCCCTTGGATTTGGGCCTTTCTCTAGTAATTAAAGCATTCACAATTGCCATAAAGTTAAAAAAAGAGAGAGAAGATAAAGCTTTTACTTTTCATTGGCCATAACAGAAACACAAAAGAAAGACCGAGATGAAACAGAACTCCACCTCTGTTTACCTTTCCTGCCGAGCAGCCTGGGGGAAAAGCCTGAGAATTTCACTGTGGAGGGGCTCCACCTGGCTAAGGGTCTTCACTTTCATCTCCAGCAGGTAATCCTTGCCAAATTTGCTTTTCAGGTGTTGGATAGAACCGATACATCTGGAGGGAGAGGATGAGGTCAATCGGGAAAAGGGAGAGAGAATGCTACTTACTTCTGGTGATTTTTCGGGTGGGACCAGGTAGAGCTCGAGCAGCCAGCTCCCCCCAGTGATAACCATGTGCAGGGAAATGTGGTTTGAACAGGCCATACCTGGGGGCCAAGTGCGGGCACCCACCTCAGCCTCCCGGACACCATGATGGCCACGCGGTCACACACGGCCTCGGCCTCGGCCATGTAATGGGTGGTCAGGAGGGCGCCCCTCTCCGTGTTTCTAAAGGTGGCCCGGATCGCTTGCCTAAAGTCAGGTCAAGGGAGATGTTCGCTGGTGGGAATGCTCCGGGCAGCGTGAAAAAAAAGTTTTTTAAACTAGTTTCGATTGGCACATATGAAACTATTAGTATATTCAGATTACACAAAGAAAAGATTTCGGAGGGACAATGGGCATGGAAGTTACCAAACTATTGATTAGGGTCTATAATTCACAGCATGGTTTGGGCTGAACGTAGAGAATGATATTGGGTAAAAGGTTGTTTAGAAAAATGCTGAATTTCAAGAACATTTCTGAGACGGCAATAGGAAGAAAGATAGAAGATGAGAACTTTTTAAAAAACGAGATAATAATGACATATACCCTAAAATGCACAATGTCAGATTTCAGAATATTCCTAAAATAATTAAAGACTACATTTTGGATTTGGCGTTTTTTCTTCCACAAGAATTATATATCAGGTGAGGTTGCAGAAAGCTTCAAAACTTAATACAGGTTGGTACGATTGCATATAAAAACGGGTCATATGAATACTCAGACGAGCTACGGTGACAATGAACTTCTTAGAGGATTAGATCGTTAGAATCTTTTTCTCAACAAAAATTGGCTGTGATACACTATCAGATTTTCCCCCTTAGACGTCGCTTTTCCTGATAATGCCCATGTCTCTCACTTTATAAGACAAACAGTTTTGAAGGTTGGTGGTTACAGGATTAACGAATTCACTTTGGGTCGCTTGTGCTACGTCCTCACCACATCCGCTGCTGCCCCTCGGGGTCCATCCCGGTGGACGGCTCGTCCAGCAGCACCACCGGCGGGTTGCCCAGGATGCTCAGCGCGAAGCACAGCTGCAACCAGAGGAACAGCGCGTCTGGCACCGACCCGCGGGGGGCGCGGAGGAAGCCCGGGCCCCGGCCCTACCTTTCTCTTTATTCCCTCCGACAAGGCCTTCACCGGCCGCTTCTTGCCCCTCGGGGTCCATCCCGGTGGACGGCTCGTCCAGCAGCACCACCGGCGGGTTGCCCAGGATGCTCAGCGCGAAGCACAGCTGCAACCAGAGGAACAGCGCGTCTGGCACCGACCCGCGGGGGGCGCGGAGGAAGCCCGGGCCCCGGCCCTACCTTTCTCTTTATTCCCTCCGACAAGGCCTTCACCGGCCGCTTCTGCTGGTCCTGCAGCTGGAGCGCACCCACCAACCTGCAGGATCAGTCGGTCCGGTCAGGCTTCTGGACAGCGGAGGGAGCCGGTGGGAGAACGGGGCCGCACGGGGCCAGGATGGGGAGCAGAGCTCAGAAATGTGGTTCTGAGAACAGACGCCAGGCCATCCTAAAACTGACTTGGTTCGATCCCCCCCAAAAGATAGTTTTTCCTTTTAAAAGAATATAAGCACATGTCATGATCTCCAAATAGCTGTTCTGTGCTAGCTTATACCTAAAGTTTAGTATTGAGAAATTTTACCAACGAATAGTGACTTTTTTCTTTCCATGTTTAGTATGAGAAAAAAGAATAACACTTTGAAATCAGGGGAAACAGTTTCTAACGGCCGATCCACCCAACGTGTTCTGGTCAGCATTTAGAGTGTCCGGTCCTCAGTTTCCCAGGAAGGTCGTCACTCCCAAGCGTCTCCGGCACCCTCAGGCAGCGAACAGGTGTGTCCCCCCGTGTACCGTGTGATGGCGACAGCGGCGTCCGCTTTCCTCAGGCCTTTCACGGCGGCGAACACCTCCAGATGTTCCCTCACCGTCAGGTTGGGCCACAGCGCGTTCTCTTGAGGACAGTACCCCAGAAACCCCAGGTCGTCCCCCTCGCTGCTCCCCTTCAAAGTCACCTACACGAGAAGTTCATTCTCACATTCTGTCCAAGATTGTGTGTGTACGTGCATGTAAGTATGAATTTTAAAGACGTCCTTTTAAAGTTTCTCTTCTTCATTTGATAAAAGGCATAGTATAGATAACATGTAGCCCTTTTCAGCACCTCATAACTATTTTTGGAATTAGGGAAAAAAGTTTCTATTAATCCTCTTCATTCAATGCATAAATTACATTGATTAAGGGTCATCTATGTATTTTTAAGATTGTCATCAATATTCATTGTAAAACATTTGATCAAGGCAGCATTAATGATCATATTTCTTTCTTTCTTTTTTTTTTTTAATTAAATAACCGTATTTCTGTCTGTGTTACTGACCTGCCCTGAGGTTGGTTTTTTGTCTCCTGTTATCATCTGAATTGTTGTACTTTTACCAGCTCCATTGTGTCCCAACAGACCAAAAACTTCACCTGAAAGACAAAGCTATGCTCAGAACGACAGCTGCAAACGATTACAAGAACAGTAAAAACAAATGCCATTTGAGGGCTCAGCTTGTGTCGAACTGTATGTCGAGCGCACTATGTACATTATTTCACTTATTCCTCACACACACACACAACCCGAGTGTTATTACTGCCTTCATTAAACAGGCGAGGAAACCAAGGCATAAAGAGGTCGTGCAGCCAGTAAGGGGCTGAGCTGGAATTGAAACGTTTTGATTCCAAAGCCCATTGCATTTAACTGACGCTTTCACAAAAGGTGCTGTTTGTTAGAAATGAAGCATGAGCCACGATGCCCCGACAAATTCCCTTCCGGGTAGCATTCCCTGTTGTGAAATTAGGTTTATTACTTAAAAAGCTGTAGCACCCTTTAACTTAAAGACAGCTTCCTTTCTGGTGGCTCCTGTTTGTTTGAACAGAACAGATAGAACTGTCTTCCTAGGCAAGGAAGAAACCTTCTTCTAACTAAGCCTTTAAAGCAGGATGAATCAGCGACAGCCAGCTGATGAGTTGGCTGCTTTTTGTGTTTATCAATGGGGTGGCGGGGCAGATTTGGATAGTATTATTCCCTTCAAAAGACCTCAGCTTCAGGTCTTAACAGAACTACTATTTCCAACCTTTTTTAACACAGAAAGAGACGTTTCTTGTGGCCACTTTTTTCTTTTTCTTGGCAAAGCAGTTTTTCTTTTTTCCTGCATATTCCTTCCGTAGACAACTGGCCACGATGACTGGTTGCTGGAAAGAGAAATAAATAGCAACAGGGCTTGAATCCCACCTTGAAATGAGTGAGTGCTCCATACTCCCTCCGACCAAATCTTCCCCTATACAAAATCATGAATCAATTCAGTTTTTCTCCTAGAAACTACCATTTTAAAGTGAACTCTCTCAGTCTATATTTCTGCAGCAAAAGAACATTTGCACTAATCATATGATTTGTGCTTGCCTTTCCATAGAAAATAGGAATTTAGACATTCATTAAACCAATAGGTCTACAGCATTTCTCAGGTTTTGTCATGGTTAGCTTTACTCACCAAAACTATGACTCTGAAAAATAAATTAACGAGTGTATGTAGGTGTGTGTGAGTGTTCTCTTATCTTTGTTGGAATGGCATATTTACTGAAGCTGAGTAATGAGCTGTATGTATAAGAGTGAAAGAAACTCAAAGTGTTTTTTTTTTTTTTTTTTCAAAAATTAAGATTAGAAAGTCGCCCGCTTTCTCTGACAGACCATAGTGCTTGACGGAAAACGTTTTCCGAAGTGCTACCTCGCCAGAGGCTGCGGCGGTCACAGCATTCGCGGTTCTCGTCCTCTCCATCTGGACGTCTTCATCTTCCGCTTCCGGTTCTTCCGGGTTTGGGAGGACTTTACTGCTGCTTGGTGAAATTCTAAAATCCAACCAGGTTTCCAGGTGAAAAACTGGTCGCAGAAATAATGACCTTTATACTGCTATCGATTACTTGAATGGACTGAGTAACCGTGAGGATAATATAACCTCCATTTTTCTGCGCTACACTCTCTGCCTGGCAGACAGCCATTTTCGTCAGTGATTCAAAGGACACCACTTACACATCAACCTTGCTTTTTGCCTAAGTTTCATTCTTGTTGGTTGTGACTTCTTTTCGAAATAAGAAAATGGTACACACGCTCTGGCCAAAAAAAAAAAAAAAAAAAAAAAAAACTTAAGGGCAGGCTTTCATGAGAAAGGAATCTAGGAACTGTAATTTTGGCACAGTTGTTTTGGAATTCTGAAGGCTTTGTGAGAAGAATGGACCAAAACATTTGGAATCAGAGGTGTGTCCCAGAAAAGCCAAGGTGATATTATCACCAGTTCCTGAACACTGTCACTCCTGGGAACATGGGTCAGAATCACGCTCTCCTGACTGCTACCAATCTAATTCTTTCCTTCATCATCCCCCTGCCCCACTGACTACTCCTGATTCCTCATGCCATCCTAAACTGCTGATTTCCTAAAACATGGCTGTCACCTCATCGCTCCCTTGTTCCGTCACTTCCTTGCTTCCAGGGTCACTTGGTGACCTGTTAACCTGTGCTTAGCTATAAGCCCAGACTTGAGCTTGATTCGAGTTTTCTGAGTTAGGCAAGGTTTTCAAAACACACCTGTCTGTTTCCTATTGTGTAATTTGCAAGATCCTCCCTATGGTTCCCTATTCCAAGACCCTCCAATATCTAGTTTCATGTTAATTTTCCCTTAGCCTCCAACATTAGCGTTCAAGTTCCTTCCAGCTGCCTTCTTGAACCTATAGGAAGGTAGCATTTATTCCAACTTTTGTCATTTTCCTCAGACTACTGTTCCTTTCTAAATGGGCTATGCTTATCGAATTGCTTCTCTATACTTACCCATTATTTTTAAGATACTACTTCTTTGTAGATAACTTTCTTCTCCTATGTCAGTGACATGGCCTGCCTTAATTTTTCAGTGTCTTATGTGTGCTAATGTGGTTTCTCTCACTAGATTGCAATATTATTAAAGTACCAAGAATTATAATTTTGTATCCTATACAGCCCCTTAAAAAGCAATCCTGTACAGTACTATTTGCTCAATTAATGTAAGTATATTAAAATGTCTTTAAACAATGAATATCGAAATAAAATGTCAAATTCTATTTGAGTTCTCTCAACCTGAACACAGGATCCTTTCTCATTGATTTCTTCCTGAAGTTTGTTTCCAGACATCGTAGCACAAAAACGAAAACGAAAAATTGAAGGTAAGGCTAGGGAGAGAAAAAGACAATCAACATTAGCATGACCATGAAAACAGTTTTCATGTTGCAACTGTTTTAAGGAGTTTGATCACATATAAAGATAGATTTGATATCATTTTTACAAGATCGAAAGACAAAGACAATGTATTCAATCCTCTATGAAACTCTCAGAGTGAATGTCACTGCTTTTCGGAGAAACCATGACAGAAATAATAGCAGTATGTTGATTCTAGCATTATTCACACCATTGACGGTGTAGGCTTCACACTCAGTGTCAGATGATCATTGTAAAGATAGTGGTCCAGAGTTTAAAGCCTCTGTTGGCATGTGTGTGTGTGTGTGTGTGTGTTTTCAGATGCCTACAGTGCTGAATTTTTAAGCGCCAAAATTAAAATTGTGTGTGTGTGTGTGTGTGTGTATGTGTGTGTTCTCAGATGCCTACAGTGCCAAAGTTTTAAGCGCCAAAATTAAATTTTTAATTTAATGCAAAGCATACAAATGTGTCCCCTTAAGCACGAACATTTAAATGGAAATGTCTTCTTACTATTAGCAGTGCCAGATATAAAATATAATGCTCTGAAGATCCTACATAATCCACGGAGTCAGGAGAAATCTGTAAAATGAGGAAAAAGTGTGTTTAGATGAATCTTCATCTGCCCGTGCATCTCTTCTCACGTAAGATAAATGAACGCCCATTAAATGACCTCGCCAGCCTTCTACATAATTCTCACTTGTGATTCAGGTAAAGGTCAATTTCTGACTGTGCAGTGTGTCTTCCTTGCTTCCGGTGTCACGTGATACTCTGTTAAGCTGTTGCTTAGCTATAGGTCCAGATGCTTTTATGTTTAACACTGAGTGAGCAGGATTCACCTTCCGAGGAGAATCCTCAGTGGTGCTGGCAGACCCGTTGAAGCCGTGGGCGAGACTTGTCTTAAGACAACCCTCTCCTCTAACTTCACATTCCTTTCTCTCTGCATCTGCGCTCCATCCTTCTCTTCTTCCCCGAGAGCCCAATAACCATTACGTTGTTCTGTCCATTGCTACACACTCTTGAGAAAAACCGTGAAAATCCCTCATGCTGAAGACAAAGCCCTTCACCTGGAGTTTCGCACGCATACACCTGAGTGCACGGTTTCCATAAGATTTACAGTACATTCTAAAACATCCCCAACTCTTTAGTGAATAAAGAGTACAGAGCCAATTTTGTTTCTTAAGCTATATTTCCCAAGACTTTTTTTCCTAAGCAACTTTAAACTGATGTAGAATCTCAAACCATCACAGCCATTTAAACCTAAAAAAAAAGTTGTTTTTTTTTTTTTTGCGTTATGGGATGATTTGCCAGTATCCTGATATCATTTCAAATGAACTTCTTCTCCTAAGTGCTTTGGTCATTTCCAAAAACTGTACCAGATTCAAAAGCAACTTCCGGGGGTCCCGATCTTTGCCCTATCTGCCACCACGTTTTATTTTTTTCAGTTTTCTTACTCTAATATTCTTGCTCCATAATTTGGAGTTGGTGAACCTCCAACCCACCGAGCCCATCACTCTTCACAGTCCATAAACCCCCTCAGTTCCTTCACTTCTTCCTTCCCCGGCTTGGAATCCATGGTTCATTGTTATAATTCCTCATTATACAGAACCGCTGCTCCCTCATCCTTTTCTTCGTCAGACTCATCTTGAAACACTAACTGTGGTTGAACCCAACCTTCCACTTGCCCTGGTCTGCATCCGAGAAGCTGACTGTGATAACAGAAACACTCGACTTAGCTGACTTCATGGGGAAAACAGGAGAGGGGGTCCTTTAGCCTTGCCTGGTAATTCTGTTGACTTTCTCTCTTAAACAGTATTTTATATCTTTTCCTCTCTCCTCAAAATCCCAACAGGTCTCTCCACCTCACTCTTACTTCATAACTTCACCGCTATCCCTAAAAAAGTAGAATCGGTCAAAGACGAATCATTGCATCTTTTTCCCATCAAGCCACTCAACTATCTGCTTCTGTATTCACATAATCTGGTCACGGTCTTGACAAATAGATGAAACGTTCCTATTTTATGAAAGTTAAACCTCTGCTTGTGTACAGTGTGCTATTTTTTCTCAGCTCTTCCAAGACGTGGCACCATACGTATTTCATCTCTCTTTTCATCAGAAATGTCTCCCATATCATCATAATATCTCCTGTCTTAAACAAAAATCTGTTCTCCCCATGTACCTATTCTACTATTCCATCTCTCTGGTATCCTTTTTAGCAAAACTCCTAGACATACATGTTCATACCCTCTGCACTACCTCTTCAGCACATTCTCTACTGTGTTCACTCTTATTAGGTCTTTGTGTTCGCCCTTTCAGTGAAATTTGTCTTATTGATATCACCAAGGATTTATATGCAGTCAAATCCAATGGTATCTTCTCAGCTGTCAACTTTCTAGCCTTCTCATTTTGACGGTTGAATCACTCCCTTTTGGAAACATTATTGCCACCTGGCAATCATACTTATATATTGATATTTTAAGTGTCTGAAGAGAGTTTCTGAGAAGAGATTCTGGTACATGACAGTCCCCTATTTTTTCTTCTGCCTCACAGGCTCCTTTTCAAACTGATTTGCTGACTCTTCCTCTTCCCAATCTTTAAATTTTGGAGTTCAAGGCCGTTTTTTCTTTCTAACTATGTTTACTATGTAGGTTCTATTATTTAATTCCATGGCTTTAGATATGACTTATATGCTGATGAATCTCAAGTATTTAGCTTTAGTCCCAAACTTGATATAACCCTACATACTGAATTTTAGATTCATATGTCTAACTGGCTACTTGATATTTCCCATTGCATGTCTATGAGGAGGCTTAAACCTAACATGTCCAAAATTAACAGAAAAAGGGCATCTCATCAGCCTCCCAGTAGGGTCATTTATTCCCAGGAGTGAGGCTTATCGTGAGAACTCTAAAATTCTACTACTATGGAGCTGACTTTAACCTTCACAAACCAAGGCAAGACTTCCTACCAAACGAGAACATGATTTTTGCCTATGGTAAGTGAATTAGCTTTAAGAAAACAGAGATCTCAAACTC
>NW_006436283.1:9075173-9276045 GCF_000325575.1 Pteropus alecto | reverse complement strand
ATGTCAAACAGACTGGAGTAATCTTGAGTCTAAAGGACATGTCCAGCTTTTGGGTATGAGGAATTATCTGCGTAGATTACACTGTAGTTACGTGATATATTAAGAGACAAAGAAGAATAGGATCGAGGAAAGGATTATATTTTAGATATGTGAGCATCAAGGTGTTTTTTAAATATTCAAGTAAAATTATAAGTGGCCCATTGAAGGTAGATGTCTCTCATTCATGGCATAGTTAGACCTGGAGATATGTCTGAGCTCATAGTTTATAAATGGTGTACACCTATATAAACAGTACATTTTATCTACGTCTATGATTATCATAGAGTAATTAGAATTTTCTAGAGAGTAATATTAATCTACCATCTGCATGATATAAAGATTAAAATATATGTTCTTAAAATTATTTAAAGTGGTTCAAAAGTGAAATAATACACACTATATTCATACTTACAATTAAGAAAAAAAACGACCAAATACCACTATTTTTTCTCCCATTGCGAAAAATGAATGAAATCACGTATGTCAAGAAAATAAGAGATGAGACATATCCAATACTACACAGGATCTGAAAATAGAATATTAAAGTTGGGTAAGGTAAATGTATCTAGGAAAGTAAATAAACCTCAACTTTCCAAATTATGCTATAACAAAAGTAATTTGAAGTTCTTTGGTTTAAGATGAATAATATTACAGCATTCATTAAAATAATCTAATAAAACCATCTCATAATTTTTACACTTACCTGAATTAACAGGTTTTGAATTATAAACATAATTTCATCCGGGTTAAAAATGTAATCCATTATTTGCATGAGAAGGAGAATCAAGAAGTACAGCGGACTGTCTACCAGAGCCTGCCCGAACCAGTAAGCCGAAGGATAGAGGCCTGAAATCCACAGCTGGGAGTGAGTTTTTTTCTGATTAAAAAACCAAACAAAACAACAACATCATCAACAACAACAACAACAACAAAATAGAAGAGTCATCGAAAGGTCGTGATAGCTGAAGCTGAGAAATTACAAATATGTAGTCACAAAAACGTTCACGTTTCTCTATGTCCCTTTTATATATTATACTGATTTGTTAAATGGGTTTCACTTGCCACACTCCTGCTTCAGGGGGATTAATAATGCTGTAAACCATATGACAACTTCATCATCTGAAGGGAAAACACACCAACATAATAACGAGCTTGCATTCCACCACAGCGACTGGGCATTGTTTCAGTGAGAAGATACCCATTCCTTTCTTTCTAAAGCTACTCTTCCCTTTGATACCATGAAGACCTGCAAGATGTACAAAGATTCCGAAGGTGCAGGTTTACGATTTCCTGTAGGATTGATAAATTCTATGCTGAAGGTAAATAGTGCATTTATAATTGGCATTTAATTTGGAGTCTAAGAAATAATCATCTAACTTGTTAGTTTCATTAAGAATTCTTTAGGTCGGCATAAGAAGACTTCCGTTAAAATGTTAGACTTCCTGTCTTGAAGTAAACCATACTTTTCATTATTACATATGGAAACTCATAAGTGGACTTAAATTTTGTGGCCCACTACTGGCCGTATTGTTGCAGTGATCATCTTAACGCAAGCTCTTAAAACATAACTTGGACTTTTCTAACAGTAAAGCACAAAAACAATTACAATTTTAAATCTAAAATTGAGTGTACGTAAAGAGATGAATTAAGGAAAAAGTTGGAATGCAGATAAATATTCTGGAGAGGAGAGTACATTTGGAAGGAAGCAGGAGAGGGAAAGACAGTGAAGACACATTAGAGAGCTGACATTTCATATTCATTCATTTGCTCAATGTATATTTACTGTGCATATACCATGTGCCTGGCTTTGTGTTGATCATGGAGCTCTTAGGGAGTTTAGTGTGCAGAGGGAAAGGAGACAAAGGTGATATGCAAATAATTAAATTAACGATCAAAATTATTAAAATTAAAAATGAAGGAAGTAAAATTAAAAGTGTTAAGAAGGTTAAGGGTCACGTGAGAGCCTTTAGAAAAGAGATAAATTGTAGTTAGGGGGTCAAGTCAGTAAGGGGGTTCGTTTGCAAAAGGGTGAGTGAGGGTCTAAGCAATGAGTTATCCAGGCAACAATTCGGGAGCACTGCAGGCAGAGAGATCAGCAGGAGAGAAGTGAGGAGAGCTGATGTTCCGGGGAAACTGGAAAGAAGCCATTATGGCTGGACACGGTTAACAAGATGCTAGTGGCACTGGATCAAAGTGGAGAGAAACACCTGGGTCCAGATCATGCATGGCTTTTCCGGCTATGGTGAGTATTTCATTCTTGCTCCTTAGTTTATGGGGAAACACTGAAGGGATTTAGGCAGGTAATTAAGATGGTCAGATTTGTGTTTTTAAGATATTGCTCTGTCACATTGTGTAGGAAACAGATAAGAAGACAAATGAGAACCCATAGTGAGCAGTTAGGAAGGCTGTTGTGCTCATCCAGAAAAGAAATGACAGTGGCTCTGCCTGGAGGAAGTGCTGTGGTGAGTTATTTAGGGCTTTTAACTGAGTAACTTTGCTACCATGCAGGAAGTGGAAACCATCATTGAGAGATGGGATGTCAGTAGGTGTCCAGAAATAAAACTGTACATGACATACCAGATAAAATTGCCATTTCCTGTTAGATGATATCATCTAAGCTGTCCTTCCTGAAGTCTCACATTCGTTTGAGAAAAATGGCATGCTCTTTCTATTTGCCAAACTTTTATTAAAATGCTTGATCGTTCATTGTTTCAGGCACATAAATTAGGTGTACCACTTACATATGAATTTATGGTCATAAGATGGGGAAGGGCTCTCTGCGTATTAAGAACATGTCAAGAGTTTGCTAACTTTTCTTACTTTATAGTCACCGATGCTGCTCATCGCAATGTAAGGAGTAAAACAAGCTGCCACAGGTATCCAGAAGAAGGCATTACTCATGTACCCATACTCATCAGACGTGTGCTCCTGAAATCACGTAGAAGAGCATGAGTTGATTGGGTATACCGTTCATTTGTACTTTCTTAACTAAATCACTCAAATAAATCAGCCTGACCCCTGGAAGTACTTCTCCAGTTTCTATTTGCAACATCTTATCCACATTCATTTTCAATCATGAGTCGCAATGACTTGGACACCTTGAACATGCATCCTGATTTTCTTTTGAAGAAGCAAACACCACCAGGTTGTACGAATCGGCTAAGGACCCACAGTTAATAACTTGTGAGGTAAGTATTTTCTTGAAAAATTCTTATGGCTCAGGATAAGTGAGATAATATTATACTTACTTCAAAATATGTGCTTCTGTCAGTCTGAATGCGTTCTGAAGAATTCAAAATTCCAAGTAGCCCATTGCTAATGATATCCATGAGGACAGGAAAGCAATTCAGCCTTTTGGTATTACATGCTATTGAAAACCTGTGATCCTAAAATAAAACCAATATGCATTCTAAATCCTCGGAAAGCCAATACAAAATTTAATGAAAAAATACGGTAGAAAATCATTCATATTATCTACAATACAATAAAGCTAAAGCACTGAATGCGATTAATATTACCATCACCATCACTAATATTATTTGATTGTCTTAATATACTGCAAGAAATCTAGTATTTTGGTCTTTACTGACCATAGCATCAGCCATGTTGCTATTTATGCCTAAACTCTGGCAAAACAAAATAGCTCACATGATCTTTAGCAGCAACACTAGAAAACTCCATAATGCGACCTCACTTCAACATGCAGTAGGTTTTGTCTCAAAATGTGATACATTCATTTTATAACTGAAGAATGTATGGATACTCAGAAGGCAGGAGGCAAGCATCTGTTGCAATAAAAACATAGGTTTTCAAAATACTGAGCTCTCAATAGCAATGTTGCATGGAAAAATGTCTTTTAAAATGACATTTTATATTATAATAACTATGTATAGTACCAGATGGGTACTAGACTAATCGGGGGTGGGGGTGGATCACTTTGTAAATTATATAAATGTCTAACCACTATGCTGTACACTTGAAACTAATATAAAATAATATTGAATGTCAACTCTAATTGAAAAATAAAAATTAAAAATAGAAAATAAATAAAATGACATTTTAAAATCATTTCACAATATATGGAAGTAATTATGCTGTACATCTTAAACTTATAAGGTGCTGGGAATTATATCTTCATAAAACTGGGAAAAACAGTAAAAATGATTATATACATGTAAAATATATATTAAGCACATATTACGAACATAATTATTTCTCCTCCAAATAAAAACAATATGAGTAAATTATTACCTATATTAGCTAAAATGTGGGCAAGCTTTGAGCATACATTTTTACAATCACAAATAAAATAAGTGAATTTTGTCTAACCTATTTACTTAAGGCAATGTTTATTGATATTAAGGGTGCTGTTTTTATGAATTATTTTTCTGCGTATACTAGAAACTAACCTAATTAAGACATATCAAGGACTAGCTCGATCAAAGGCAATTTCTGATTTTATTTTTCACCTAGAAATTATTTCTGAAAATGAACACTGACAAGCTGCAAATGGTCAAGCTTTGTGACACTGAACTACTGATTTGTACATTTAACATTGTCTTCTCATCTTTTTCCATTCATTTACTACAAGGATCTCTATCCAAGCTCCTACAGGGTCTAAGCAGATAATATAAATGAATGAAGCAGTATGGAGATACAGCAAACTGAAAAGTCTGGGTATAAACAGGGCAACTGTTCTCCTATCCTAACTGCAGACTGCCAGAATTGGCATATAAAGGAATTTTTCAAGAGAAGCCAGAAATTTAAATTTTGAAGTAAAATATACCAATCTTCGACATTGCCAAAGAAGGTAGTCCTTCTCAAACTTTAATGAGCCTGCTGCTCCTCTGCAGAGTCTCTTGTTAAAGTGTGGATCCTGACTCAGTGGGTCTGGAGTGAGGCCTGCGTTTCTACATTTCTAACAAGCTCCTAGCTGATCCAATGTTACCAATTCATGAAACACACTTTGCAGGAAATTAAGGCTTTTTAAAAAGCATCAGATAACTGAGCATCGATATTTATCTAAAGATTTGACCTTCTGTATAAAGTTTAGCAGGTAGAACTTGAGCTTTTGTCCCCATGAAAACCACACAAAAATCTACTGTAAAAAATTAAGAGTTAATATTTATATTTAGTAGCCAGAGCTGAAGTTCACAATAGATATTAATCAAATTTATATTTGGAGGATTCATCAAAATGTCATTTGAGCTGATATCTTTTTGAGAATAAGATTTAAATTAATGATTGGAATGGAATACAATTGCTAATAAGATTTAAATTCGTTATTGATTATAGCTGCATATACAATGTAATAAGGAACAAAATCAAACAGTATTTTGTTATACGCAGTTATATGGAGGCTGTGGGCAAATAATTACAATCCAGCTTCTCTAAAAAAGAACTATTCCATCTGTTTGTGTCAAATTGGCCTTTTACGTTAGTTGATATGTATTATTCAAATTTCGTGTTTATACTCCACCTTTGGTGAGCTGTAGCAATTGGAGCCCAACATACCTTGTCATCACCTGACACCGTGATGGCACCATTGTATGATGACTCGTTTGGGCCATATCTAGTTCCAAAAGCATCCACTTCCAAAGCTATGTTCTGTTGCCTCAGTGAATGTATAAAGTTTTCAATGCTTGACCCTACCATGAAAGTAAAGATCAAAAGAAGCAAAAATGCAGTAAACCAAAGGTCAAGTAATATTTTAAAAAATAATGTCACTCAAAGCATACCATAATAAAGGAATGTCTAAGGACTTCCTTAAAAAGGCAGAATTGATGCTGTGATCCTAAAATCCATTCTGATACCAAGAATATGACAAGTTTATTTTACCTAGAGGCTAGGCAATTACTCTTAACTTCCGTTAGTGTAAAAATACTGTTTAAAGTGAACATTATAATCTTTGTAGATATTAATCTTCTATTTTCTTAGAAATCTAGAACACATATTTTTTCCAGAGCCCAAGAATGCATAGTACGTAAAAAAATGTTATGGAAGACCTCAGAGGTCAGTCCGTGATTTGCCTTCCTAAAGCACCTTTTATTATTTTGTTCAATAAGCTTTAGGTTTTAAATACACTTGCAAAATGTGTTTCTAAAACAAACTCCCTGTATTTTTCATTTATAAATTAATTTCCTGTTTGGATTCATATATGCTTTCTAAAACATACAGAATTTATTTTTCCTTCATGGTTTGTGCTGCCTGGGGAATCTTGCAACAAGATCTACGTTTCAAAGTTGGATTGGGGCCCCATGTTCACCTGTTTTATTGATGACCAGTAAGTGGGTCAGAGGAGCTTGAGGTGGTTGTCCCGGTGAGTGGAAGTACATATTAGGAGACAAGCCCCAAGAATAACTCTTTTTATATAGCTCGTAGAATAGATGTTCCAAAAGCTGAGGGAAAAAGCTAATGCCCAGAAGCAATAATCTGCATATAGAAAAATATAAGAGAAAAAAATTCATGTATAGCAACCTTTGTAGGTCTTTACATATGAGCAGATAATGGATGTTATAATAGAAATAAATTATAAACACTAACCAAATATATGAACCATGCTTTTTCTCCTTTTTCCTTCTTTCTAAAATGAGATGGTTCCTAGGGATCTATCCTTGGTCTTTCTGTCTTTCTGAATAACCCTTCTCCTCATTACATTTCATTCAAGCTTATGAAATCTGCTGTTCATGTCTTAGATCTCTCTCTCCAATGCCCACTCCTTTGCTTGGTCTCAGTCTTGCACTTCTTCCTTTATTGGGACCACCGCAAGCCGGCACATGACCAATACCCAGACTTACCACACTATGAAACTTTTCCTTCTCCTGTTCCCAGTTTCCATAACTTACAACATTTTCTCATTTCCTTGGGCTCTGAAGCTCAATCATTTTATACTCATTTTTTCTCCCGTATGTCTCTTTTCCAAATGATTAAAAATTTCTATCTATCATAATATCATTCTCACTTGCCTCTGTACCTTCTCTCTTCCACTTTTCAAGTTTGGACCTTAATTATCTCCTTCCTGACCTCTTTCAAAAATGTCATAAATGCCTGTTTTCCTTGTCTCTAATGTCTACTATTCGCAAACCATTTACACTGTTGTCCTATTAAGTTTCTTGTCATTCTGTTCTAATTATATCAATCACCTGTTCAAAACAAACAAACAAAAAAACCTTAATAGTTCCTTATTACTCATAAAGTCCA
The DNA here is from genome assembly GCF_000325575.1 of Pteropus alecto. Classification (NCBI taxonomy): domain Eukaryota; kingdom Metazoa; phylum Chordata; class Mammalia; order Chiroptera; family Pteropodidae; genus Pteropus; species Pteropus alecto. Next base: position 9,268,806 of record NW_006436283.1, on the reverse strand, counting down.
AACTCTCTAGCTCTATGTAATATATTATCAAAATTATTTTTAGTTTTTTGGCACTCTCTATATTGCAATTAACTCAAATTAATGACAGTCCTTCAGATTCTCCATGTCCATCCATGCTCAGAACTTCTCCCTGTCTGAATTTCCATCCCTCTTTCTTTTCTTAGCTAAATGTTCTGTTTTCCTACACCAAATTCAAATTCTTCCTCATGTAAATTTCTTTTTTGATGTCTCTGTTTGCACATAACCTCTCTCGTACTGAATGCTATAGTAGACAATGTCGTCTAATGTTGTACTATGCCTTATTAGTGTACTTCTAATCACTCTCGACAGCTGAATTGCATGTCTGATTTATTGTGATGAGCATTACAGATATTTACAAGAGTGTTCTGCAGAGGTGCTCACCCCTCAGTTTTGAATGAATGAGTCTCTGGAGAGGAGGGTGGGGCTTATGCAGGCAGGTATTACCCAGGAAGAGCCTGAAGCTATAGAGAACTATATGGTGTGAACCACCTGGTAGGTTCCAGAGAGTGACCTAAGGCCTTGGCCAAGATACTGCCCAGCATGGAGGCAAGTCTTTGGGGTGGGACCTAAGTGCTAAATTTCATGCTCCTAAAAAACTACCATAACCCTTTGGCAAGAGCAGATTCTGTACAAAATTAAAAGTAAAATTCCATACTTTATTTGGTTCAATTATATCCCCGCCTACACAATTAAAATTTGGCTTCCATGTTAAATAAAAGAACCATATACAGTTGCTGGAATTTATTTATCTGAGGGTTTTTTTTTCTTCTTCTTTTCTTGAATTTATTTTGAATGGAGTGACCAAACATATCTGAAACACCCAGGTACTCACATGGTCATTAGAGTTTTTTTTTCGTTCTTTAACTTTAGGAAGCGAACTTTGGCTATCGCACAGACCTGCTGCCTCCAAAGAACCATGCCTCTGACAGCTTTCTTTGTTTCGTGACAGGAAGACAAAAGTTGTTCCAGCTCAACAAGGCTTCCTGAGTCTTTTGTCCTATCGCTTTGTAACTGTCCCCAAATTCCGCTATCTATAAAACATAAGATCGGTAATTTATGAAGTGCCGTTTTAGATGTGCATTATTTGGATTTTTCTATAATCATCTTTTTACCAAATGGTGTCAGGGTACATGGTCTTGGACAAAGATACAAATAATGAAATTCATGGCTTTACTTGAGCAAATAAGAAATAGGAATAAAGCAAAAAAAATTATATACTGCAAGAAGAAAAACATGATATAATAAAAGAAAATTTTGTATTTTCTGAAAAAAAAAAAAAGTCCTGTGTCTGCAGCTTCAAAGGACTTAATTCGTTCCAGGGAAATCAATGAAAAGAAAGCCATATTGAACCTAGAAAAATCTATTCATTGTAATAGTTAAACTAACTTAGTACTTCTGACCAGGTGGAAGAGTTAATACATATAGCTACCTCCACTTTCCTCTCTAGGAATATGAAATTGGTAGAGACAATATTTTTTAATATAGCCATGGGTGAACACAAGACAAAAGTTACTTCTTTTGGAAAAGGAGCTCCGAAAAACTGATCAACTCTAGACTTTCAGAGAGCTAGATGTATATTAAAAGTTAAGTGTAACCACTATGGAAAAGGTATCAAGTGTATAACTTCGGAAGTAGATGACAAGGATAAAAAAAACACACACTTGATCAATCAGGAAAAAAAGAAAATTAAAAAGTATAGTAAAGAGTAAACATAGTAGGATGATAGTAAACCAGAAACAAGGAAATAGAGTAATTAGAAAAGGCAGAACACTTTCCAAGGAATAATAATTAGACTAACAGAAAATCTTTCAACACCAAGGATGGAATCCTGACGGCGTTGGAATAATATCCCCAAAATACTACCAGAAAAGTAACTGTCAATCTATAATTTTAACTTTCTTTTCTCTATAGCTCTTATATTCAAGGAATATCATATTACATATTTGTTGTCTGCTCCCTGAGGACCTAGCCTTATATACTGCTGTACTCCACAAGCTTAGTAAAATAAGAAACTCAAGATGGGAGACCAACATGGAGAGAAATAAATAAAATAAATGCATTTATTTTATAAATAAAATAAAATATCACACGGAAAGATAAAATTCAATTTTTTTTACCTGACTCATCCATAGCTGATTTTCCTTCTAATTTCAAGAACACCTCATTCAAAGTTGTCATGGAAACACCATAATTCTCGATGCCCTGGTTAGAACATCTATCAAGATCCTTGTAAAGGTCTAAAAGTAGACGTAAAAATCCATCAAAAAATATGATCTATAATGAGATTGACAATAACTATATTTTTCAGAACTAGAAAACATTTGTGACAAACCAAATACATATGTCAGAAACAAAGTTATGATACAGATATTCCCCTGTTTATAAAACAATCTATACAGTGGATTAGTTTCCATGTCTTGTTGAGTATAAAATTTTAAACATTTATTTATTTTTCATTCTTAGAAAACGACGCATGTGAGGACTTTTGAAATTACTGTTTTATTTAACGTGTTTTTAAATTTTTAATTAGATTATAAAGGGTGTTATGCATAGACTGAATGTTTCTGTCAATCTAGAATTTATATTTTGAAATCTACCCTTCATGCCATGGTATTAGGAGGCGGGGTCCCTAAGAGGTCATTCAGATTAGATGAGGTCATGACGGTGGAGCCTTGGTAAATGCAATTAATGCTTTTCTAAGAGTAAGAAGAAAGCTTGTTTTCTCTCTCTGTTCTCTGACATGTGAGAAGAGAAGTCAGCAGTCTACAACCCTGAAGATACCTCTCGCCAGAACCCAACTGTGCTGGCACCTGACCTTGGATGTCCCAGCCTCCAGAACTCTGAGAAAAAAATGTGTTTGTAAGCCACCCACTCTATACTATCTGTTATAGCAGCCCCAACTAAGACAAGAAATATTTAATTTTAAACCCCCATTATTTAAGAAATACTTCCTGGAAAGTAGAGATTTACGCTTTTATGTTAGGGATAACTGTTAGGCAATATAATAATAAATGCAAAAGAACTAATGTTAACTGTAACATCATTGTAAGTCATCTGTGGTCTCTACATTCTGTTACCTGGAAATTTGTTCGTCCTTTCCAAAGGCAAAGTATATACAAGCTTTTCTTCACTCTGTGCTGTTAATTTGGCATCAGGGATGTGCTGTTTGACAAGTGATGTTACATTGTCTGGATTGCACATTTCATTCAGATGCAAACTAATGTTAAAAAAAAGTAAGTTAAAGTTATTTTTCTCTAACATCTTCTCTACAAACAATTGTACTATGTACTTGTCACTTCTTGATATTTATAAGACAAAGCATATATAATAGAATGGAAGAAGCAAGACATAAAAATACTAATATCGTCCAAACCATATAATCTATACAACATGGCAGAGGAACTAGTGTATTAGAGACAGATAAGATGACTCGAGGATTGTTATTTGGAGAAAAGATCTTGGCTCGGGGTGCCCAGTTTTATCTACAACTCAACTTGGAATTCTCTGTTTGCGGTAAAGCATGAGTTCTGCAAAAACTACCACTAAAACATGGTAGAGACAAAAATGGAGGTAATTTGCTGCGGATATGATGAACGTGGTTCTAGTGTCCCACTGATTCACATCCCAGAGCACAGGTTTAATGTACTTGGGCATCGGTTTTCTCCTCTGCGAGATGAAACAATACCAACCTCTCAACGAATTTCAAAACACAGGATACAACAAAGTATGTATGAGAGAGTACTGAGTAACCTCCCAATATATGTTAGCTAATTTAATCTTTTTTGGGGGGAGGGTGCAAAATTTATTCAAGTCAAAGCTGGTCTGCCTTCTCATGAAACAGATGAAGTTCTTTGTCAAATCATTGGAATTTAGAAACCCCATTATTAGTTACACGCATTGAAATTTACTGAAGCTACAGAATGAGGGCATCGCAATTATTTTTGGTGACACAAACCTAAAAATCAATTTTAGAAAATGCTCTTCTGTGTTTACAAGGCCCTATGCTAAGCAGTCTCCTGGATATCAAATAGGAAGAATACAGAGGCTTCCCTAAAGGAGCTTGTAGCAGAATATAATTAATGTAATAAATATAATATAATATAATATATAATATAGCATATTATAGAATAAATGAGAGAGGGAGAAGTTGAGTTAAATCAATTAAGTACTTTGCACATTGTCAGTTACTCATTTGTTCAATATTTTTGTCTTAAATGCAAAGTAGTTATAAGTACTGCTATTTCATAATTGAAGTTCCTGAGGATCGAGGAAGTTAATTAAGTTGCCTAAGGCAACAATTCAAAATAGTGCTCTTGAGGTTCCAGAAGAATGGATGCTTTTTAAGGAGAAAACATTCAGAAAAGACCCTTCAAGAATGAATAAGGTTTAAACACAGTTAAAATGGGGTGAGGAGGACATGTCAAACAGATGTGTCAGCTCGAGCAGAGACGAGACACTGAGTGAGCTGTGGGACATACCTAGAGAACAGTGAGTGATTCCTTTTAGTTGGAAGGTATTGATCAGTCAGAATGTGCCAAGCAATCATGATGGAATGATAGATTTGATCAGGTTAAACATTTGACGTAAATAATGGGGGATTCATTTAACCACTGGAGATGAAGTGATTTGAATTATTTTCTTAAGAAATATTAATAACTTAGTGGGAAATGTAAGAAGAGATTCATATTACACCTGTAATCTTGCTCCAAAGATTCTATCACTTATAAATGATGTGAGTGGGCAGATTATTAAAACACTCTGACAGGTCAAAAGAGGATAATCATACCATCTTCTTAGACTTATTTGGAAGATTAAATATGTTTAATCTTAGTACCTGAAACATAGCCAATACTTACTAAGTGACAGACATTACTTAATAATGATAATAACTATTATCTGGAAGAGAAGGAGACAGAAAAGAATGGAAGAGCAAATGAATTCAGGGAGAACAGGAAAGAGGCTATTGAAATTGTCAAGATAAGCCAAAATAAGTATCCAGAATATGATAAGGAAAAGGGCTAGTTCATCAGTAAATTTCTCTAAGCAAACAATGAATTGTGAAGATATTTTTCAAAAATTTTATTTAAACTTAGCTTAATCATCCTTATTTCATTAATGTCTAGAACCCCACATATCGTTCATTTTAGCTAAGAAAGAGAACAGTTGTGGCATAGTTCTAATACAGCTCTCTTGAAATGAAGTGACTGGTTGTGTTGCCTACTTCAACATGCCAACACCGATGTCACCTGCCCTCAACATTTCCAACATGTTCTACATGTTCTAATGTGTCTCCAACAATAACGGTTAGACCTTAAATGGTAGCCAATGCCCCATTTCTTCTTCAGGAATAGAGAAGAGCCTGCACACTTCAGCTTCCCGTTGGATATAAACACCTTCCGATCTAAGTAGAAAAAAGCCAAAAAACAATTTGTATTAAGGAATTATTTTTTCACTGTGTATAAAAGAACAAACCTGTTAATAAATGATGTATTTTAGAAGCACGACCCACTAAAACAGATGCTATCGATTTCCAATCATATCTAAGCCACTGTCTTTGTCATCTAATAACTAAAATGATTTTATCCAATGATAAAATGATGTTAGTTTAGTCTCTAGTATATTTAGAAAAATTTTTATACATTGAAAGGATCTGTTTCAAGCCAAATGACATTCACATGGAATACAACAGTTTATCTTTGAGAATACGCTATATATCTTACAACCAATGAGCTGCTTTGCAAGAGAATCAGAATATTTCCATGAAACAATGTATTGAGGGATGTTGGCACTCAAATGGGTGAGAGAAAGATTCTTTTGTCTTGGCTCGTGGCAGTCACACACAAGGCAGCTGTGCTGGAAGGCATCTATACGTATTCCACACGTGTCCCTATTTCCTCACTAAGATACAACAACAAAACAAAACAAAACAAAAAACTAAGAATCACCAGCCAGAATGTCAGCCTCATCCATGAACTGGGTGCTGAAGAGAATTACTCTGTCTAACTTCCTCTCTTTCAGGAGGCTCCACACACGGTGCCTTGAAAGAGGGTCTGATCCAGCCGTCGGTTCATCCAGTAGCAAGATCTGCACAGTAGGAAAGCACATAAATTCATTTCCCCCTTACAGTAAGAGTCTTTTAAAAAGCAATATACTCGTAGAAGTACCTGGAGAAATATCTTAGTATTTAATTTTTCATTAACGGGTCTCTTTACATTTATCACTTGCAAATTAACTCTGATCAAATACAATAACTTCACAGTCCTCAATCTGATTTTACCAGTAATTTTAGTTCCATTTACCTGAGGATCTCCTAAAATGGCAATCCCAAAAGTTAGTTTCCTTTTTTGTCCACCGCTTAAATTTTGAGCAAGGATGTCTTGGATACTTTCCATCTCCAAGTCCCGTAAAACCCTTTGCACCTAACCAAATAAAAGAGAGTTAGTCCAAAACCCAGAATGTTTGTTTTAAAAACACTCATTTTGCTTTTCATGACAAAGGGCCTTTTTGCCCTTTGATGATGAATCTATAGAAATAACACAAATGAATGTAGAATTTCCTAGGTAAACAGTTTCATTTTCGGGGCCATGTGACCTCTAATGTGTTCATCTACCTCTTGCTTCACTTCATGTGGCTGAATCCCTTTTATTTCAGCAAACAGCTGGAGGTTTTCTCTCACAGTGAGGAAGCCAAATTGCACATTGGATTGTGGGCAAACTCCGGTGAGCTTGCTGACAGTTTCCAAGTCAGCCGCTTCTGATGGTGAGTGGTTATAGATGGTGACTGAACCTAAAAGGAGAGGGTAGAGAGTTAGCATCAGGATAATGTCCCACGCTTTATTTAAGATATTTTAAAATGAAAAACAATGTGTGTTAATCACTAGAGTCTGTTAAAGAAATCGTATCTATAAGGGGTACACTATTGACTGCTTCAAAATTTAATGTTCCCAATACACCTGATCGAGCTGGAATGCCAACTGATAAGTGTAAAGCTACTCATGAAATATGTAAACCACAAAGGTTTTTCTAAATAAATAGAACATAAATCTACAAAAGAATAACTTGAAAAAAACTTCTAAAACTTCTAAATACCCAAGTGTGACTAGTTGTTAATGAAACTAAAAACTGTTGAAATTAACGAAACCAGTTAACTAGTGAAATGCACAGTTAAGTCATTTGCCCATGATCTTGTCGTTGGATAATTGTCTTCTCACCAGATGTTGGGACCGACAGTCCACTGAGCATGTTTAACAGGGTTGTTTTCCCAGCTCCACTGTGACCGAGGAGGGCGGTGATCTGGCCTTCATAAATGTCAAATACCAATCCTATTTCAAAAAAAAATAAATAATTACACTCAGAGCCTCTACATAGTGACTTCACAGTCTCTGAAATTTCTGTAAGTTCTTATAGCATGAGTATATTTGGCTAGCAGTATTCAAAATAAAATCCATCTCAAAATTCTTTTCTTTGAAATTATATCTTCTATAATACATGTTTTATAGATGTAACGTTACCATAATATATTATTATGTGATTACAATATTTTGGATCAAAGTGGTTTTGTCATTAACGATAGACTCACTACAATAAAGATAGCTTTAGGATTAGGGAACGTGATGAGTTGGAAACAAACCATCATGATACTTTCATACATCTTTCAAACCTATAAGGTATCAGGGGTGTATCTGACTTTCTAAAATTGTTATGCGGTTTTTCATTTACTTAGAAGGAAACACAATGTGTTCAAATAAAGGAGAGTCATGATATCTGGAATATCCACTCTTAATCTCTACCGAGACAGTATAACAGTGAGACATAGTCACTAAATCAACAGCCGTGTGACTATGATATCATATTACCTTTTAAAGCTTCTACTCTTTCATTCTTTCCTTTTTTATATTCCTTTTTAAGATTTTTTATTCTGAAAAAAAAGAAGAAAATGTGTTTTGAGGAGATTGTGGAGGCGGACAGATCAAGTCCCCGAGGCTGTGGGGGAATCTGGGGGTCTCATCCCTTGCACAGGCCCAGCTGACCTGCAGCAACATCCCCGATCACAGGCTGGACAGGCTACTCCACGGAGGCAGCAACGAGTGCGTGGAAATGGAATGCTATAAGGACTGTGACACGTGACTGAATAAGAGGAACGCAGGGGATGACACCAGCGGTGGAAACACTATGGTAGGAATACTGGGATGGAGAAAAAGAGGAGAAGCAGCAACACCCCACAGAAAGGTGGGGGCTGCGGAGTGAGACCCTTCTGGCTCAAGCCCCAGTTGTAGCGCTCACTAGCTCTCTTATAAATTCTGCGGACTCGAAACTCACGGATTTCAGTTCTTCAGCAGTAAAATGTAAATGCTGACAACGTGAGAAAACAAAATCCATTAAGGAAGAGTGTAACTTTTCACGTGTGTAGACACTGGGATATCGGTGCGTACAAAGAGGCACTGAAGAAAATCTCTGTCACATCTATGTTTTGCCCGACAGGTCTCTGGTCTCTGATCTGTTTTCCATTTGCAGCTCCATGGAATTTCGTGATTACCTGATGGCTTCTTTCCCACGGAATTCTGGAGGCACTGGTTCAAAAGCGTCATTAGATGAAGGATCTAAATCTAGTTCGTTCTCAAGGGCCACATGGTCAACCTTTTGGTGTTGAAACCAAAAAGAGGATTTCAGGAAAAAGCAGGGAGAACGTCGACGACCATATTCAGCTACGTGAACAGGAGGCAAAATTAAATATGGGGTCAGCCACCACTTCAAGGGTTACCGTCACCACAGCAATAGCATTCGTCATCTAGCTCTGATACAAGCACTAATGATGCAATTATCCTCGATCTCTTACAAGTGTCTCTTTTTAATAAGAAACAATCTAAAGTGTTACCGTAGAACAAGATCTTAGGGGGAAAAAAAAAGCTTGCTAATTTATATTCAATACGTTGTAGATAGTTACTTAACAGAAATGCAACGAATGAAATTGTGTTGAGTCATAATCATGGTACTACTTACTGGGCAAGATTTTGTCAAAATATAGTGTCAAAACCAAATAGAGAAGAGTATCAAAAACCAACATGAAAAGAATAGCTATTATCAGGTTCAGGTTGTTTGAAGAATCCAAATGGATGTTAGCATTCACATCATAGTCCAAATGTAGCAGCTGGAAAAAAAAGACACATGCATTGAATTTTAAAAGGATAGATAGAGCATCAAGAATTATTGTCTTAATTCTGCTAGACACTGGGATTAAAAAGATTAACATAATTCCTATCTTTACAGACCTCTAGTCTATTGGAAGATATAACAAATGAAACCATCTAACTACAAAGCAATTTGGGAAGTTAATGCAGGTAGGTATTAAAGGCTTAGAGATCCACAGGCAGCAGCAGGCAAGTCCTCTAAGCAGGAGTAAAAACTTAAGGAGGTGATATAGGATTGCATCCGGTTTAGGATGGGGAAAAAGGAGGGCAATGAAGACGGGATAGGATTTGAAAGTAAAACCGTGGAGAAGTGAATACTTCAGTAGTTGGACAGAAGACAGCAGACTAATTACTATACTAAGATACAATGCGTTTTCATATGTAACTTAACTTTCCATTCTTTCATTTAGCATTTGTAGTTATGATGTCGCAATTAGAATTAAATTTTTCCTGAGAGGAGGTTCAGTTTCATTACAATTGGCCAAGCAAAAAATAAAAATTTACTTCTATGAAATTGCTGGTTTTCAAATATTTGTGATACTGTTAAGGATCATGTTTCCTGAGCATTAAATTAGATAAATCTTCCCTGGGACAGCCCATCAAAAGTAAAAGCTACCACATCAGTAATGGAGTATCAGCTAGTAGTTAGTGACTCAAAAAAAACTAATTATGCTGAGAGAGAAAAATAAAAACACACATCTTCTATGTCTTTAGTATGTATATTTGCAAAAGAGGATGGGAATTTTAATGTTCAGCACGTGTAGCATGAATTATTCAGAGAAAATCTGTTTTAAATGTTTTGTTAAAAAAAATGAAATAATTAGATTAACTCTTACCTGAGCCATTCCAGCAGTGAAAGCAAAAGGGCTGAGAAGGCATAAAGTCCATTCCAAAAAGGCAGGAAGATGTCTGTACAGCGCAGTGAATCCCAGACTTCCCCAACAGACAGTGAGGAGATAGACCACCAAGCCAGAAAGGAAAGGTTTCTTTACCAGCACGCTCATCAGGAAAGCTAAAGTGATCTGAGAGAAGAGAAACACTCCTCTGAGAATCATCCATAGCATAATAAAAAGAATTTCATAACACCAAGTATATTTCATCCATTTCCCCCACCCCACCTCTAGATACTGTCTCGTGCAAATTCTCAAATACTACAAACAGAACAGAGCAGAACAGGTGTGATCAGAATCAGTGATAAATGATTGGTAGGTTTTTCTGAGAGAGAGAGAGAGAGAGCGAGAGAGAGAGAGAGAGAGGGGTGTGTGAGAGAGAGAGAGAGAGAGAGAGAGATATCACCAACTCACCAAAGACAGGCCATAGAGGAGAAAGAGGGTGAACACCACCGCAAAGCCAGTTAGGACGACAACATGGGTAGACTTTACAACAAGAGCCATCAGAGTAGCCATAATAAAGATGAAGCCAGCGTACATCAAACCCCAGGAGAGCCTGGCGTAGAAAACAAAACAGCAGTTTCAGAGTGCTCTTACTTTATCACTCATTTATTTATTTGGCAAGTGATTTATGAAGCTTCTCATATATCAAGAGTAAAGAGAATACCAGTTAATAAATCGAAAAACTTCTCTGCCTCTAAAATTCATAGTCTACAGGAGAAGGTAGGCAATAAACAAGTAAACAGGTAAAATTGGTAGCTAATTGCAAAATAAGAAAGAAAGAAACTGGGTGATATTTGGGAGAGGTTTGGGGGGGTGACATTTGTGAAGATTTGTCAGTTCTAGACTTCTCCTTTCAGATAAGTAATTGTATGAATACCATGGGCAAAAAAATAGATTATGAAGCAGGGATCAGCAAATTTTTTCTTTGAAGATCCAGATAGTAAATATTTTAGGCTTTTCAGACCCTTGGTCTGTTCCGATGACTCAATACTGCCTTTGTAACACAAAAGTAGTCATAGATAACGTGCAAATGATGGGTATGGCTGGGTTCCCATAATGATTTGTTGACACTGAAATTTGAATTTTATGTAAATTTTTGTGTGCCATAAAATATTATTGTTCTTTTGATTTTTTTCAAGCATTTAAAAATGTACAAGCCATTTCTAGTTTACGGATTGTAAAAAATAAATGATTGCCAACCTCTGATATAGACAATTAGATATAGATTAGATATAGAGATAGATATAACATAGACCTAGGACATAGTTACAGATATATAGATGGATATGAAGATATGTTAATCCTTGCTATCAATGCGAAAGAAAGAGGAAGAAAGTTTTTTATAGGGAAAAGACAATAAACTATCCAATCAAACAGATGTAGGTTCATGTTTTCTCTACTACACTGTAACTATATGATCCTGAAAGGTAGTTACTTAATCTCTTTAAACTTCCTTACCCTTTACTGAAAAATAATAAGAGAATTAAATAAAATCTTGTATAAAATGGGTTTAATATGGTAACTACTCCATAATAGGTCCGTAATGAACAGTTAGTTTTAGTCAAAGTAGAAAATGCCATCATATTTTGAAAAGTCTTGCCTAATTGTGATGATTCCCTTTATACAAATATTTCTGCTCATCTGAAATTGTTCATCTGTCTGCATTCTATAAACCTCTCCTGAATTTCATTTATAGGCCACACAACCAGAATGTCACAGCCTTTTCTTAATGGGGAAAAATTATGACTTTTTTTTTTTAAACATTTCCTTCTTGGATTTGTTTGATTTCTTTCTCTCTCTCTTTTTTTAATCATATTGGTTATTTTTCTCTGACTCAAAGATTTCCATGATTTTTAAAATTATAGTGACCAAAATTTCCTTCAGTATTGAATTATGCAATTTTAATTCCAAAAGGGGCACCAGAAAAAATCTCCCATTCTAGACCACACCAGCAATCCATTTTCGCTACTTCTGCGCTCACTTTATTGAACATTCATGGAGGAAAATAAATAAATTTGGTGTAAATTGGCAGCGTTAAAAATGCGTGGTCTTCCTACTCGACGTTATCTAAAGTTCTCTTATAGACTATGTGACATATGTCTAGAACTATTCTACATATTCTACAAATCTTGTTTAACACGAGACTACCACAGTATGTAAAAGGCAAATTTAAACTACTGCTTCTTTGCTCCAGAACTTACGCTTTTACTGCTATGTGTCCCAAAAACATCTTTTGGCGAAACTCGTTAAAAAAAAAATTGTTGCCAATTGTAATTCAATCCTTGGTTTCCTCAGCTGCGTGTCTCAGGTTGTGCTACACCCCCATGCGGAGTGCTACCTCATACCGAGTGTTTAACTTTTCTTAAGCGCCATGCATGTCACTTAAGTACATTTTCTGCTTTCATCTTCCTGACCAATAAGAAATAGACATTTACTATCAATGTTTTATGGAAAAGGAAACTGAGATTTAAAGAGATTAAGTAACTTGATCCAAGTGACCCATGGCTTCCAGCCTGGGTTTTTACCATTTTGCTACGCAAACTCCGCTAAAGAAAGCTCGGGGCTTAAAGAGCACATGGGGGTTCCTTTTCTTCAGTGTCTTAAGAGTAATAATTCATTCACCGTGAAGTCACAACCAATCATCCGTTCTAATAAAATACCTGAGATATACTTCATCAAATATTAGAAACCTCAAATTTATACATATACACACACGCACATGTGTGTGTGTGTGTGTGTGTGTGTGTGTGTGTAGTCACACATATATGGTCATTAGTGACTGGCAGTCATCCTTTGTATCGGTTAGTGATTTGGGTTTCAGCACTCTATAGAATTAGACTTTCTTTAATTCAATGAAGTATGAAAAGTTTCATTTACCAAGCCTATGAGTCTATCTACCTCAATCATTTGTAATGCAGACTTTATGATAGGATACTTTACAGGTCTCGGGGGTCCAGCCAACTAGCTCTGTTGACGTACGCTACGTGACAGATGGTGGCCATGTGATTTACCAGAATGCTGACTCTCGAAGTCCCATCATTGTCATCAACGACTTCATGTATTGTCTTTCTTGTGTAACATTAACGGATACATAGTATATGAATGTAGAAAAAGAAATAATGCAGAAGAAAATGAAAAAATCGGTCGTAATGCCTTCTTGGGCAATGAAAGGCAATATCTTCATATTTATACCAGTGACTGACATGAGCTCTTCCATCACTGAATGGTTTGTTGTGATCTAAAGGAAAAGATCGATGAACAAATTATCATTAAGCTAATTATAACCTCACGTGTTTTTTTCTCAAGTGTAAGAAATCACGTGCATTCCACATTTAGATATTGTTGCCTGTCATGACCTGTCCCCTCGTAGTTCCTGGCACACTCGGGTTTTTGTCTCGACTCCTTAGAACATCCCTGCTTACCAACTTCACTGGACAGAATTCTACTCGACCTTGAAGTCTCAGCTGAAGTGTCACTTCAGTGAGTAGGTCTTCTCCGATATTTCTCATCAGTGTACGTTCTGCTTCATTGTTTGCCTAGCACACCATTTACAATTCCATGATGGAACCTAAACTCTTATTATGACTATATATCCATCACTCTCCCCCCACTATCCAGTATCCCTGAAGAAAAGAACCTGTATGCTACCTATTTCTTGATCCCCTATGCTTAGTGTAATGGTTTAAATACAGTCATGTGCCACACAGTAACATTTTGGTCAATGACAGACTGCATACGTGACAGTGGTCCCATAAGATGATAATGGAACTGAAAAAATCCTATTGCCTAGTGACACTGTAGCCATCATAATATCATAGTGCATAAGTGGCTCATGACTGCATAGCAGTTGTTCAGTACATTGTGCCAAATAAATTAAATGAATAACTTAATTAAATGTAACACAGGACAATCCATTATATAATCTTCCATCAAAATTTAATCTATGATGAATTTGCTCCCTTAATACTCACTTCTATGATAGCAGCATTGATGGCAGCTTGAAAAGCTATAAATCCTTTCTTCCAGAACACTGAACCTTCACACGTGACTTTCTCATCCACTGTTTGACAATGAGCTTTAGGAAGAGAAGAACATAAACAATTATGACAAATGGAACAATCCCGGTTATAGGAAAAATGAAAATTTCAAATGTTCCAAAATGCACTCCAAGTCCACAGTAATATAGCGTACGGTAAGGCTTTTCAGGTGAGGTTTGCAGAGCACACCTCACCTAAGATCAGTTCTCAATAATTTTTCATTCAATCTTATTATTCTTTCCATTAGCCAAGAATACTTTTGTTGAGCTTTGCTCTTCTGTTGCTTGTGCCAAAAAAGCACTAAATTTTTTAAAATGCTTGGGAATTGTTGAGCAAGAGGCTTCCCTGAGGTTTCATTTAGGAGTGATGCAGGAATACAGTCACGCATTGCATAAGGAAGGTTGAGTCAATGATGGGACACAGGTAATGGATCTGAAAAATTCCCATTGCCTAGGGACACAGAGCCATCATAACATTGTAGTGCAATGCATTTCTCCAGTGTTTGTGGTGATGCTGGTGTAAATAACCCTACTGCACTGCCAGTTATATAAAAGTACAGCATATACAGTTATGGACAACACACAATACTTGATAATGACAGTAACGAGCACATTACTAGTTTATGTGTTTACTGTATAGTTTATCATTATTTTAGAGTGTATGCTTTCTACTCATATTAAACAAGTTTTGCTGTGAGACAGTATTTCATGTTACTCTGGCAGCAGCCTCATGCATCTCATGTTTACACGTCTCTCGATTGCATCATTTTCTCTTGTGCTTGATTTGATCTTGTGTCATTTTGTCCAGTAACAGGTGTGTAGTCTAGGAGCAGTGGCCTCTACCACATAGCCTCGGTGTGCAGTAGGCTAGACCTTGCTCGTGTATGTACGTGCGGTCTATGATGTTTATACGACAGAATCACTGAATGATCTATTTCTCAGAACATTTCCCCGTCAGTAAGTGGGGCAGGACTGTACCAGCAAATATAATTTCTTAATAACACAACATACTTGAGAGCATAGGCTTTATTTAATAAGAAGGGATCTCATTATGTGTAGAAATTAAAACATATACATTGTGTATGCTTCTGCTGTCACATACGCCCCCTTGTGGCTGATGACATAATAGCAAAAATATTTTTTTCTAATAGAGAAGTTACCTGAATGATCTCTGTGTTCCTTCATCTTGGGGATTCTACCGCCCCAGAAGAACTTCAAATGATAAGAGAAGTTATCATTAAAGATGACTCTCACTGCATCCATAGAATAGTTTAAATCCAATTTATTCATGCTCTTTTCATCAGGCCACCCCATGATTGTTCTTCCTATCATGCGCAAGAAGAGAATAGTTATATAAGATTTCTATGTGGACCACAGACAGCATAACGCATTCAATGATGTTAAAGCTATTTTATGTTAAAGTTGCTTCTTCACTGAAGGCAGTGCTGGTCTTAAATAAGAGATTCACACTTGAGGATTCTAACTCTCTAGATAAAATCGGAAGTGTCACATGGCAGTCACTTTTATCACAACTAGATTGTGCCTTTCCAAATAAACTATTTAATCAATAATTTAAAGCACAACGAATCTGGGATAATAACAATATCAATGCGTACATTTAAACTCATTTACACACAACCCTGTCTTAAAGTTGAAATACACTACAATTATAAGTAGATACTATAATTATATTTCCATTTGACGACAGTGTCAGTGTGGCCGAACTCCAAAGACAGCAGAAAATTGTTAAATTTGGGGAGTGTTTTCTCAAGAGACTTTGTTTATTCTAAAATATGAATGACTCTTACTGACCAAACCCAGGCCATTTAACACACAGTCTGGATTCTGGTGAATACACACTCCTGGTACAATTCAGCGTGTTCCATTGTCCTCTGTATTTCCTGCCAGCTGGGTTCAGGGGTTTAATCAGATTCCAATCCTTTTGGCAAGACTACAGGTGGTGGTGTATTCTTTCTTCGGGTGTCATAATTTCTGATCATCTCACTTTTCGAGATATTAGCAGCCATTGACACTCAGTGTCTAGATCCATTAATTTACTAGGAGTTTTAAAATGGTGATGTTCTATTTCCATTATTTGTTTCTCATTTATTAGTAGAAAATATTTATAAAGCAGTACTTTTCATTCCTTGTTTAGTTAGTTATTCAATAGTACAGTTTATATAGGATAAATGCTGGTATTCTCCCCCCCCCCACTTACACATTTTCACAAGAACTGATTTCTTATCATCTTCCAAAGGCAAGCATTTTTTTCTTCCAATATCATTATGAAAGCATGGATTTGATTATACATAGGATGAGTTTTAAATCATGCACTTAATATTCGTGTTGAAATTCCACATACGCCAACTTTGACCGGTGACAGTCTTTTTACATTGGCTGCTGAGTCCTTTTGATACAACCGACTCATTCTCAATGGCTTCCTAGCTATCTGGAATGACAAGATACCTCATCCTGTCAATTTCCTGTCCCATATCCCTGGATCTCCTTTCTTCCCATGCTGAGAGTCCTGTGTTTCAAGGACACGGGGAGGTGAGAGAATTAGACTATTCCATAATTACTTATTTAGTATATCCCACTTTACATATATACCAACGAGAGAATAGCATTCTAATATTACACCACCAATCCGATTACTAAAAATGCCTTCAGTTCTCAGAGTGGTCCTCTCTGCTTTGCAGTGGCTACTGGTCTCTTCTTCAGGGGGCTCATTCTCTTCTCAGGCCCATCAGATACCCTATTGTTTCCCTTTGTCTTTTCACTATCCAGGAGAGAGACACCATGCAAGCCTGTGGTTGTTAGTGCATCTTTCTTACTCCCTTGTGTTTGGGGGTTCAAGGAAACACCTTATCACCTATTTTGTTGTAAATATTGCCCATGGTTTCCTGGTTTTGCTGTCTAATTTCTCTTTCAATTTTTAAGTATTTGAAGAGATTAAAAAATCATACTGTCACCATCGTCCAATCTTTTCAGAATCTTCTCATGAACATACATTTGAATAATCTTGGACTACCTCATTTGAATATGAACTATAAAGAGGCTAAGCCTTTTAACATAAAATTTCCTCAATAGGAGACTAGTAAAAACAGTAAGAAAATCTCTTCGATATTTGAAAGGAATATGCATTAACACTGTTAATTAAATTTAGAAATTTAAACACAACACAGTTTATCAAGGAAATTCCAAAATGAATTTGTGTATTTTGCAAATAAGGAAATCACTATGAACTGCCGGAGAACATACCTTTCATGAATGGGGCTGAAGCCACTTTGTTCATTATCTCCTGGGTTGTTTTGGATTCAGGTGCAAAGGCAATAACATAATTAGAATCATTAAAATTATCTACACGTCCCAGATCCACGGCAGGCATTTGAGGAAAGTCATTATCTTGATGTACATTGGAGGAAAATAGGTATGTAAATAATACTAGAAGAAATGAGAAAAACCATTCCTACACAGCAATGAGAAAAAAAATGAAACAAATCAATAGCTGTTTATCTACAGATTAATCATCCATAAACAATTTAAAGCATAATTCTCTTATGTAGCTTGGATTCCATGTCCCTTGTCTCCAGTTTTTAAATGTCCAATTTTCTTTCATCCTTTAATTTGCACATTTTGAAAAGTGCACATCATTCATCAAGACAGAGTTGTAGCATCAAGTCCAACTGTAATTGAGAATCTAAATTTATCATAGTTTAATGCAAGTGTTTAAAGGCTGGGTTGTTTCACGAATGGCCCAATGATTTACAGTTATGTTGAAACCTAAGTGACAATGATAAAGAAGTGTTAAGTGGAATATAATAGAGAACCAGTTTCCAACAACAGGAGCAAGGTCATATTTTTATCTTCTGCTGCCTATATGTAGAAGGATAATGTCCCAAAATATTGCTCGTAAAAAAAAAAAAAAAATTTAAGTCTTTGCCATTGCGACAATATTCTAGAATTGGAAATGCAACAGAACACATGTGAAGTCCAGTGATAAAAACATAATTTATTAGTTAGTTTTAACTCTAAACACATGGCCTTTAAAATAGGTATATATTTTATTCACCATATGTGCTTATTATAGCAATATGTGTTGGTCTATATTTATACATAATCTATCTAGTTAGATAAATTAACAGATATAATACTTATGTAAAAAGAATTAGAAGGATGGTAGCAAAACATCTATATAGAGTAGACTCCAACTTTTATA
Source organism: Pteropus alecto (assembly GCF_000325575.1). Taxonomy (NCBI): domain Eukaryota; kingdom Metazoa; phylum Chordata; class Mammalia; order Chiroptera; family Pteropodidae; genus Pteropus; species Pteropus alecto. The sequence continues at coordinate 9,250,450 of NW_006436283.1, read as the reverse complement.
TTTATATTTATATAATCCTTACTTCGTGCAGGGATTTTTATAGACCTATTCCTGCCAATCCAAGCATTCAGTACAAATCTGTTGAAAGTGCACACACACACACAATGTTTATAAGATTGGCACACACACACAAAATGCTCATTAGATTAAATGTTAGTAATCGACCCTTGAATTATGAGTATTTTATAAGTGATTTTAACTTATTATATTTTTCTGAATTTATTGAATTTTCTACACAAAGCATACCTAATCATTCTCATGATCAGAAGAAAATAAGTACTATCTTAATAAAAGCAAAAAATTCAAAAAACATTTTCTTTTTCTCTTTGTTTATATGCCTATTATTTCTTTCAAACTGAATCTGTAGTATAATTGTGTGGAAGTACTACAGTTAGCCTTTGGAATTTTTTTTTAACTTTGGCTTTCTTTTCTTTTCTTTTTTAATGCTTACAGCATCTGGTATTCCTAGGTGGTCTCCCATCCAAATACTAACAAGGCCTGACCCTGCTTAGCTTCCAAGATCAGACGAGATCGGGCTTGTTCAGGGTGGCATGGCCATAGATTGGCTTACTTTCTGAATTAATTCTAGCTTAAATTCTGCCTCTTTTTTAGACTTTGACCCTGAACTTAACAAGTTTCAAATGAGTTTAGATGTTAAGAATTGTTATCTCTGCAGTATAAAGATGTGGCTTTATTTTTCAGGGAGTTTCTGAATATGAATTCTTTTAGAAATGCCGCCAGTATGACATATAATAATGATATATTTTAAAGGAATCTAATTTGAAATAATAGCAAAGTCCTGAATATGAAAAAAATATCCAGCCTGTTAGTTAGAATATATATGAAACTATTAAATAAGAAAGATAAAATGTTTGAGCTGCCTGAGAAAACATTTCTTCCTTTTCTAAATATGAGGACACACAGAGTTAGAACCGTACCAACAAGGTCTCTCTCTTCATCCTCCACTTTTTAAGAAAATTCTTGCAGAGGAGGGCCCATGTTTGCTGCCCTACGGTTATGTGCCGCTTGCTCATTCTGACCTGTTTAAGACGAGGAAGTAAAGTAAGGAAATGTGAAGTTCTGAAATAGAAAACATTGTGCAATCAAACCAAAAAGAAACATCATAACAGCTGTTTCCAATTGCATGCATAGCAAAGAAGTGAGCCGAAAAGCTAAAAAACAAAACAAAACAAAACAAAACAAAACAAAACAAAACAAAACAAAACAAAACATATAAAGGAATGTTCAGGCTCAGTATTGAAAGAAATAAAAATTTCTTAAATTGTTAGGTATAATTTATATTTATCCCTCTACAGACTGAAAAAAAAAATTGGAGAGTTTAATAGATTCAAGTGTAGTTATCCCCACAACTTGGCACTGTTCAATTTTCTAACTGGGATCAAGGAAATTTAAATACTGCTGGTGTGAGTATAGACTTACACAGCCATTTTAGTGATTCATTACTAATTCATTACTATGTCATCCTTTGGTTCTGCTCCTGGGTATGCATGCCAAGGAAATTTTCACATGAGTCCACAAGGGGACTTGTACAGGAATACTCTTCATAATGTGAATTATTGTGGCACCACGTTGTAAAACAAATTTTAATGAATAGAGTCCATAGAGTACTGTGTTGGGTTCAGAAGCAATGGATTGGTATCCACTCATCAACATAAAGATATCTTAAAAACAGTGCCTTTTTTTTTTTTAAATAAGAAAAGGTTGAGTCATATCACAATATCATTTATATTAACACTACATGCAACACACATTTTTCAAGAATTTCCAGGTAGTAAAGGATCACTATCAAGTACAATGAAAAGGTTATTTGTGGCAGTGGAAAATGGGAATAGAAGTTGAGTCTGAAACGAGAGTTATAAATTTAAGGAAATAAATAACAACAAAAAAAAGGCAGGACCTTTGTTTGAACCGATCATTTTGTGTGCTACAAAATTAAAAGTACAATTAACTTGATCATTATCAACCCTTTATAAGTGAAGTACAAAAATATCCCTAGCCAACCATTAAAAAAAACAAACAAGCCCAACAGCAACAAAATCCTAACAGGTAGATAGAAAATCTCACAAAATGCCAGAGAATTCCATATTGTTCATTATGGCTGGAACGAGGAGAGATTGGAATCGTTTGAATATAGGATACTGGAGAGAAAATAACATTCCCATTTAATCATGATCTCTTATGTGTCAGGTAGTTCTAAGTATTTTATAAGAATTAGTTTAATCACAATTGACTTTGGGATTATTATTCTCCTCATTTTACAGATGAAGAAAATGAGACAAAGAGAAGAAAAGTGACTCTCTAAACACAGCTAAGCATGGCACAACCTAGATGGTCAAGTCTTGGAGACCTTGCTGCCAGCCAGTGTGCCATGCTATTGTAGGAATTCATCTAGAGAGGGTATAGATTGCTTCTCCCTTCAGGAGAGATCAGAGATTTTACCAGCCTCCAGTCAGTGAGGTGTTCCAGTCAGGTTTTTTTCCCATAGGCAATCTTTGTCAAGAGCCCCCAAATGCTGGAATATTAGGAAAGGTAGGTGACTCTCAAGAGGCAGAGAAAAATTTTCTTTAAAAAGAAAATTTCATTATAACACAGAGAAGAAAGTTTAAAATATTCCATTGAGTGAACATAAAAAAATTCAAGAAGAAAGATAAAAAGAAATTAAAAGAAAATATTGTATCAAAAACTCCCACAGAAGACATAAAGAACGTAACATCTTCCATGATACAGAGAAAAAAGATGTAATCTTCCAAGTTTTCAAAGAAAATTCAAACACATTTGAAAATGAGAGAGGAAAAAATTAACTAAAATAAAGAGAAAAAATAGTCAAAAGTAAAGTATTTGGTAAAGAGATATCTCAAAAGAAGAATACAGTTGTAAGAAAAGTACATTAAAGAAAATACATTGTAAAAAGTACAATGGAAATTGATTTTTCAAGGTAGTGAGAGGATATGACTATTTCCCCAAAAGGCTAAGTACCAAATATAATGACAAAGAAATATCAAAAATATTTTTAATTAAAAAATAAAGAGAAAATTCTATAAGGAATAAAGTTGATGGGGTAGTTCAGGAGTGATTAAACAGTTTATAGTGGAATAAAAATCAGCCTGATATCTTGAAAGTAGAAGTGAAAAGTCGAGTTGCTTAATTTCCTTTTGAAAAATCTACCAAAATAGACAAAACTAAAGAACAGTGAAGAATTATCTATTAGCCAAAAAAAAATAGAATATGATTTATCCCCAAACGACACCTTCATTCTTGCAAAGTACATGGTCCGATTTTATTGCTGATAAGAAAGAACACCCCAACTAATTTTCAGGTCCATGATGTCTGTTACTCACCCGTGCATATGACTGGATAGGTGGGAGGTGGCAAAAGGGATAAGGGTTGAACTGATAACAGACGCGTGGATCAGATACACCTGTTCTTGGAGGTCCTTGAACTAGAAATGCATTATAGGCAACATAGGCATAATTATTTGCAGGCACCCATGTTGCTCTAAAGTTGTCAATAGAAGACAATGATCCATTCCCTCCTTTTTTGTGGGTTCAAGCTTGGTCAACCACAGAAGCGCTTAGGCTTGCAGGAGGGGAGAACTAGTCTTTGGGTTTCACACAGATCCACCCATCAGTTTCCAATGGCCCAAGTCATCAGTAACCTTTTTTAGAGTTGTTTGCAGAGAGCGTTCTAATTCTAGTCTAGAACCTATATAACAACAAGAATTCAGGACATAGCTAACAGCCATTAACTGACTGCTTCAAACCTAACAAAGGCAGCAGATTTCAGACATGACACTCAATCTGATAGTGGTGGTGTAATGTAATTATTTATATGGTCGTCTTAGTGCAGCCCAAGGATTACTCATATTATCTCCCAGAATGAGCTACATAATTGCATTGCAAGAGTCACATCTCATTATTTTCCCATCAGGCAGACAACAGAAAGACTCTGAGACTTATAGAGTATGAACGACCATGACTTATCTTAGTTGATAAAGAAAACATAAGACCTAATCTTAGTTAATAAAACCCAACCTTCTAAGAGGGGAAATTGGTTCCCAGGATAGTGGCTTGAGCTGGTGCTTACAGCACAGGCTAGTTGGCCAATACAATCTGGGGTTTCAGGGTAGTGTTATCTTCCTTTGGTGCCATATTGAACAAAGATGGAAATCATAGGGTTGCTACTGTCTCTTTCCTTATTTTACCAGTGAGGTTGCTCCTGCCTATTAGGTTCAAGGCCTAAAATTCTGATCTTACCCACCCGGCAGGAGCAAAGTCGTGAATATGCTGCCCTCTGCTGGTATGCAGGAGGCAACTCTAATGGGAAGATCACCTTCTCAAGGCAGAGTGGACGGGGACCTGCCAGAGATCGAGCCTAATCATTGTTTATTTCAGGGGAATACTTTGCTGCTACTGCTACCTGAGTCTGAAAGGCAAGGGAAAATCGAAGAGAACATGGTTAGCAGAATTAATGGTAGCCCCATTTTAATCCTGGAATTTGTGAATATATTACATTTCATGGCAAAGGAGAATTAAGACAGCAGATGGGAGTAAGGCTGGTCATCAACTGATTTTAAATTAAGGCGGTAATCTCGGATCATCTAGGTGGACCCAATATAATCATAAGGGTCCTTAAAAATGGAAGAGAGGGATTGGAGAGTCAAGATGGTAGACTAGGTAAAAGCGGGGTTCGCCTCCTCTCAGATCTGCATTGAAATGATAATCAAATTATAAAATAATCAACGTGGAGAATCACCTGAAGTTCAGTTGATCATAACACGTATGTCCAATAATATAAAGGAACTACATTGAAGCCGGGCAAAGTCGCAAATGGGGCTGGACCTGCACCCGGAGATGCAGAGGACCCCCTGAAAGAGAGTGGGGTTCTAGCTCCATATGGGGCCTCCTTGGCTCAGGATCCCAGCCCAAGGAATAAGAGTTCCCGAAAAATCTGACTGTAAAAATCGGAGGGTATTCTGACTGTCCGGGAGAGATGAAAGGAGACTGAAATCCAAGACTCCCCTTTAAAGGGCCCACGCACAGGCTCTCTTGCCTGTGGACACTCACTTAGGGTACTGGCAGTGGGATAGAGGCTCCGGCAAGATTCATATGGGGAAAGACAGCATTGCCTGGTGCCAGATCGAGGGCTGGACAGTCAGCTGCCATTGTGCTTTAGTCAGAGGGTCCTCCTACGGGGCAGTCTACAGACCGGCTCCAGCTTGCCACTGCAGATCCCTCCCCCTGCACGGCCAATTCGGAAGCTGCACTGGCCTGGGGAGGTGGCCCGCCCTACCCAGCCTGCTCTACCCCTTTCCAGGGCCACGCATTCTGTGCAGGCAACAGACCTCAGGCTAGCACGGTGAGTACATTTCAGGGAAACCAGTTGTGGGCAGACCACTGCTGCCTGAACGAGCTGCAATATCGCTTGGGGGAACGTAGGGGTCTGTGGCACCGCACCAGACAGCAGCTAGTGATGTGATGTGCGACTACTGTGAGAACGCATGGACACAGAAGTTGCAGTAAAACAGCCTGTTTTGGCTTGATGGCCTTTGTCTCCCTGAGATCCTGCTCCCTCCAATCCACAAAGTGCCCACACCCAATTTGCAGGCAGCTGTCCTGCCCTTGCCACTAACCAGAGTGGTGCATTCTTCACAGTCAACAGACCTCGGCTAGCAAACTGAGCAAATTTTAAGGAAAACAGTGATGGGCAGATCACTGCTGACAGCTCGAGATACAATATTGCTTGGGCAGATTGCAGGGTTTGTGGGCCCATCCCAGATGGCAGTAGGTCTCACAGTGATATGTGACTTTTATGGGAGCCTGCTGTCCCAGAGCTGGCAGCAAATCTGGTGTTGTATAGGCTTGATGGCCCCATACCTCACTGAGATGCTACCCCACCTAACCCATAAATTACTTGTGGCAAGCCTGCTCCTAGGCAACCCAGTCCCATCCTGTGCTTTCCTTGGGACATGAATTCAACAGTAAACAGCAACACTCAGTTTGTGTGGCCCATGCATCTGGGAGAAGCTTTCAGTGGCGGGCCACAAACCCATGCCCATAAGCTTCAGTAATTCTTGAACAGATCTCGGATGTTTGCAGGCCAGAGGTGGGCAGCCACTGGCCTTGCTGTGATCTGAAACTTGTACAGGGAGCCACAGAGACAGCACTGGCACGTAAACTGACACCGTAGTGGCTGGGGGAAATCTGTTCAATATATCCAGGTGACTCCCTGGGTCCCTGCACCAACCAACATGCGTATTACCAGAGGCTCTTCTAGTTGCGGAGTCTTATGGGCAACTGACAGGCAGCCAGAGGCCTTAAGGAGCACTGGACCTTCTGCTAAACCGCCCCAGACCCTGGTACTGGGGATAACTGGACCACAGCCTATAGCATTGTCTCCTCCATTTACCTATAGATCCACCATAGGCAGCAACCACCTGAGAATAGCTTTGTAGCTTGACCAGGTAGCCCCAAGCAATCAAAGGCAGTGGCTGACCTAGGCCTACTGGAGAGCCCCTCCCAAGGGGCCACAAAACCAACGCACCTGGAGGCTGGCATTAGATCACAACAGAGCAACTCCTGACTGGCCCATAAGTGGTATACACAAAGGGCAGTCTCAACAAGTACACAAGCCTGCTAGGACAAATCCCATTCAGTGGGATCAGCCCCCTACACAGTAACTTTTACCGAGTGGGAGCAGCCAATTCCCACAATTAGCCTGAGCTTTAATCCCATCCACTGATGTACTAGCACCAGTAAAGGCTTAGCCACAATAGCAGATCACACACAACCCACACAAAGATCACATCCAGAGCCCCTGGCAAAGATGATCAGGAAGAGTGTGCCACTGGGACACACAGGACACCTTCCACATAAGGCCATCTGGCCTAGGCTGAGAAATGAAACAAATCTTCCTAACACATAGAAATAAATGAACACAGAGAAGCTAATAAAATGAGAAAACAAAACATGCCACAAATGAAACAACAGAAGAAAACTCAGAAAATAAGCTAAATGAAATGGAGGCAAGCAACCTACCAGAGACAAAATTCAAAATAATGGTTATAAGGATGCTCAATGAACTTAGAGGGAGAATGGATGAGCTCAATGAGACCTCAACAGAAAGATAGCAAGTATAAAAAATAACATAGAAACCATTAAAAAGACCCAGACAGAAATGAAGAATACAGTAACTGAAATGAAGAATACACCAGAAGGATTCAACAGTAGATTGGACGAAGAGGAAGATCAAATCACTGAACTGGAAGACAAAATAGCAGAAAACACCCAATTAGAACAGCAAAAAGAAAAAAGAATTTGAAAAAAAGAGGATAATTTAAGAGACCTCTGGGACAACATGAAATAATAATATCTGTATCATAGGAAAGCCAGAAGGAGAAGAGAGAGAGCAAGGGATTGAGAATCTATTTGAAGAAACAATGACAGCAAACTTCCCTACCTGGCAAAGGAATTAGACATACAAGTCCAGGATGCACAAAAAGTCCCAAACAAGAAGAATTCAAACAGATCCACACCAAGACACAACATAATTAAAATACCAAAGGTCAAAGACAAAGAGAGAATCTTAAAAGCAGCAAGAGAAAGGCAGCTACTTACTTACAAGGGTACTCTCATAAGAATGCTGATTTTTAACAGAAACTTTACAGGTCAAAAGAGACTGGCAAGAAATATTCAAAGTTGTAAAAAACAGGAATCTACAATTGCAAATACTCTACCCAGCAAGGCTTTCAATTAAAATAGAAAGTGAGAAAAAGAGCTTCTCAATGAATTCAATTCAGTAGCAGGATACAAAATTAATATTTGGAAGTCAGTTGCATTTTTATACACCAATGATGAACTCCCAGAAAGAGAAATTAAGAACATAATTTTGTTTACAATTGCATTGAAAATAATAAAATACTTAGGATTCAAATTAACCAAGGAGGTAAAAGACCTGTTCTCAGAAAATTGTCGTCAAAAAAAAAGAAATTGAAGGAGATACAAATAAATGGAAGTATATACAGTGCTCATGGGTAGGAAGAATCAACATCATTAAAGTGGCCATACTACCCAAAAGCAATCTGTAGATTCAGTGCAATCCCTATCAAAATACCAATGGCATTTTTCAGAGAGCTAGAACGAATAACCCTAAAATTTCTATGAAACCATAAAAGATCCTGAATAGTCACAGCAATCTTGAGAAAGAAGAATAAAATTGAAGGTATCACACTACCTGATATTAAACTATACTACAAGTCTACAGTAATCAAAACAGCATGGTACTGGTGTAAAAACAGATACAGTACTCAATGGAACAGAATAGAGAGCGCAGAAATAAATCCACATCTATATGCTCATTTAACATATGACAAAGGAGGCGAGAATATATAATGGAGTAAAGACAGTCTTTTCGATAAATGGTGTTGGGAAAACTGGACAGCTACATGCGAAAAATGAACTGGACTACCTTCTTACACCGTATACAAGAATAGACTCGAAACAGATTAAAGACTTCAATGGAAGACCTGAAACAATAAATCTTCTAGAAGAAACCATAGGCAGTAATCTCTCTGATATTGCTACTAGTAATTTCTTTTTAGATATACCTTCTCGGGCAAGGGAAACAAAAGAAAAAATAAACAAACTAAAAAGTGTTTGCATGAAAAAGATTTTGCACAGCAAAGGAAACCATTAACAAAACAAAAAGAGAGTCTACTGAATGGGAGAAGATATTTGGGTATGATACATCTGAGAAAAGGTTAATATTCATAGTATATAAAGAATTCATACAACTCAACAACAAAAAAACAAACAATGAAATTAAAAAATGGGCAGAAGACCTGAATAGATATTTCTCCAAAGAGGAAATACAGATGGCCAATAGACATATGAAAAGATGCTTGAGGTCACTAATCGTCAGAGAAATGCAAATTAGAACCACAATGAGATATCACTTCACATCTGTCAAAATGGCTATCATTAATAAACCAAAGAACAGAAAGTATTGGTGAGGATATGGAGGGACGGGAACCCTCATACACTGTTGGTAGGACTGCAAATTGGTACAGCCACTCTGGAAAACAGTCTGGAGTTTCCTCAGAAAGTTAAAAGTGGATCTACTTTTTGACCCAGCAATTGCACTTCTGGGTATTTATCCAAATAAAACCAAAACAATAATTCGTAAAGATCTATGCATATCTATGTTCATGGCAGCACAATTTACAATGGCCAAGATATGGAAGCAACCTAAATGCTCATCAACAGATGACTGGATAAAAAAATCATGGTTCAAATATACAATGGACTATTGTCCAGACATTAAAAAAAATGAAATCCTACCATTTGCAATGACATGGATGGACCTAGAGGTTATTATGCTGAGTGAAATAAGTCAGACAGAGAAAGATAAATGCCATATGATTTCACTTATATGCCGAATCTAAGAGAAAAAAAAACTAATCGAAAACAGACTCACAAATACAGAGGACAATCTGGTGATGGCCAGAGATGGGGTGGTGCTGGGAGAATAGGGTGATGGGTTAAAGAAGTACAAATTAGTAGTTGATAGATGGTCATGGGGATGGGGAGCACGGCATAGGGAGTGCAGTCAGCAGTAATGTAATGCCTGTGTGTAGAGTCAGAGGGAAGATAGGGTAATCAGGGGGATTGTTTCATAAATTGTATTCATGTCTAAGCAATGTACTGTATTCTTGAAACTAATAATAAAATAAAATGCAAAAAAAGTGAAAGAAAAAAGGGTCCATTGGACCCTGATGGTTAAAAAAAAAAAAAAAAAGAACAGGAAGAGGGAGGCAGAAGAGGAGGTCAGAGTGATGGGAAGTCATAAGGACTCAACCCATTGCTGGCTTTGAAGATGGAGGAAAAGGGCATGAGCCAAGGAGTAGGGGCAGCCCCTAGAAGCTGTAAAGGCAAGAAAATAGATCCTCCCCTACCTCCTCCAGAAAGGAACACAGCCCTGCCAACACCTTGATTTTAGTCCAGTGAGACCCACAGCACACTTCTTACTCCTCAAACTGGAAGACGGTAAGTCTATTTAATTGTAAGCCTTTAAGTGCGTGGTCATTTGTTACAGCAGCAACAGAAAACTAATACGGGAGCACGAAAGGAGTCTGATACCACATGAGGACTGGGAACAAGACAGAAGGAAATTCGGATGTCGTCTATGGCAGGGGCTTTAGGATGGAAATAGTTGCTGGAGGTTCCTTCTGTGATGTGCTCATCTATAGGACACAGGAGGGCATGCGTTTTGTTTAAAAATTGTCTAGGAATGAACAAAAGGATTCAGAAGCTTTTTGGATGAGCTCTTGATAATGCATCAGAGCAGGCTGTGACAGCCCGGAGAACCGAACTGAAACCAACTGTGACATTTCAAAGGAGGAAATCAATGTCGTGGGCAACCGCGGTGTCTGAAGGGGTTAACTATGCTGCCTGGGTGTGCCTACTCTTTTTTTCTTTCTGTGGATTAGTGAATATGCTGGAAATCACTTATGAATGAAGAATAATGAACATGATCCAATTGTCATAATTGTGGCTATTTGTTTCTAATTGTTAAGACTGATTCTTTCCCCCTGTACATCCTGATGTAAATAGCAGGAGAAAAATACTATTCACCACACTAGTACAAAACATCTAACTAGCTTAAATTGCTCTGAATAGGAAATCTAGAAATAATAACTTGGCTATAAAAATCCAGTCACTTCCCATCAGATAGAATTACTAGTATTCAGAGAATACATACATGTGCAATAAATTAGATAAAAATCCTTATATATTTAGTTTGATGAAAATGGTCAATAAAAAAGTATTGCCCTAAGTTTTCTTGGTTAAAATATTCTCAAGCCAGTTAAAACAATTCAAAACTCAGAAAATTGTGTTTCCCCCCTCAACGCTTACAAATCCTTTGGCAGTAAAATTGAAAAAGAACAAAGAATAAGTAATTCTAATAACTTGGCAAATAGCTCATACTTACAAAAAGGCAACATAAAGTTATATTCCTTTCAATTTATCCAATAGCCTATCAGATAATATATGCTATTTGTCCAAATATACTTAGTCATGGGGTAAAAACAACAACAACAAAATTCTTAGTTCTCCAACTGATCATTTAGCTATACAATACAAAACACTCAGATAATTTCAAAAACCGAAACGACTCCTTAATAACTTACTGCATTTCACAGTTTCCGTCCAAACGTTTGGCATTTCTGTTTGAAGTTGTACGTTACATTCCCAAATGCAAAACCACCACGATTTTAGAGGTTAACTTACTCTCAGGAAAGCTGAAACAAGAATCTAGAAACAGTTCACCCACAGGTCTCTGCCCGTCCCGGAGAAGAATTCACGTTCGTTTTGGGTCACTACTACATCATGCTTTTAATTTCTTGTTTATTGTGAATAGTTCCGTTTTAGACTGATTTCCGAAAAGGATTATGGTCTTAATTCAGCTGGGCTGCCAAAAACTCTGTGCTCACATCACATGGTGACTTCTTTACAGTTTTTTGTTCCTTTGTCTCCCCGCCAATTCCTCAGCAGGGAGTGTGTAGTTGCAGATGGCTGGCTGGACATATCAAAACATTAGGAACTATCAAACCAAAACGAATTTAGTCTTTCTCAATTCGTTTTTTCATGCAAGACCTTAATGGGAGAGTTAACCCCCCAAAACAATTTTTTAAAGAAAGGTAAATAAAGAGACAGTTCAGAGAAGAACAGAACAGAGAGATATGGTGGGGGTTAGGGGGGAGATTTAAAAAAACAGGTAGCTGGAAGTATACCAATGAGGACGGAAAGTAACTCAAAACCTTCCACTGAAATTTAGTTCTTAAAACCCGGATCTAGAAAGATGGCAATGAAACACGGTGTTTTTTTCAGGGTGACAAAATGAACTCTGAATTTTCATCTGCATCTCAGTTGCATGGCGTGCCCACTAACCTTAGCATCTTTTTCGGGGTGCAAAATAGGTGTATCTTTAGAGCAATTTAATATAAAATCACATATACTCTCAAGACCTACAGGCTTGTTATTTCTGCAACAAGTCCCAGAAAACACATAAGTCTCTCTGTAGGTAACCACTGGGTTTTCATGTGTCCTCTTTTCCATATTGTTAAGAAACATTTTTTAACAGGTAAGAGTTGCCTTTCTTTTTTTGAGCACTTTATGTAAGTCGAAGACAAGGCAGTTCCAAAACTTCTTGTAATCATGACGTTTGTCTTTAGCTCGCAGTCAGTAAGACTAAGTTCCTCTGCATTATAATTACTTCCTGAACATGCAACTGGAGGGGAAACAGTGGGCTCTGCAATTCTTAAATCAAACAGACTTATCTGTGTCCCATCGTCCATGCAAATGGTGTGAAAGCTTCCTTACCTATGTCCCATCCCCTCAATATTGATTCAATCACGTTTCCTCTTTTGTTCATTATACGAGTCCACAAATTGCTCAGCAAACAGAGTAGAAGCAGATTGAACTCGTTAATGCATGAGATGGTCAAACCTAAAAAAAAAGAAAGAAAGAAAAGAAAGACTTCTGATTGTTTCTGTCTGTTTGCTGTTTTCTGTAGAACATACAAAACCATCACATTTCCTAACATCACCGGTGCTTTGTTCACAGGGAATATATAAGTTAGAAAATATTTTCAGTCACTTTTTTCCCCAGAACTTTGTATCCACGATAGAGCTCATGTGTTCTGGCCCTAAATCGGTTTTCAGACCCCTTTCTTTTCCTTCGATATGTTGGCCTCTCCCTTCACTTGTACAGCCCCATAAACTCGGCCCCACTAGTGCAAAGCAAGCCCACCCTCATTAATCTTCTTTGTCAGCATTTTCTTAAACAAGTCGTACGTCTTCGCTCTTCTAGATAAACTTTAGTGTCAGCTTGCCATTTAAAAAGAAATAGTCTTTGGGGGATTTCAAAAGTGGAATGGCACCGATTTTACAGTATAATGTACTTACTTAGCAGCCATGGATGGCACTTACTGTGTGCAGGTCACGCTCAAGCATTAACACATTTACATAACAATCTCATGAGGTAGGCTCCATTGTAATCACCCCCATTCTACAGATGAGAAAATGAGACCCAGAAAGTTTAAATAACATGCCCAAATTCATACAGCTGGTGAGTAGCAGAACCTGGGTTAAAACCATGACCATCATCATCAGTCTATGAGCTCAAATAAATGCTCTGTTGCTTCTCTGTGTGTCTGTTCCTTGAATGGTTCTCACTTTACGTGCACACATTTACAATTCTCCTTGCCTTAGCTTCATGTATTTTGCAGCAATATTCTCCGGAGCCAGCAGCCATGTAGATTTCATGTGATGGGCTTCGCATCAGGCTAGAACATTTCTCCTGGATTCCTTGCTGGCTACTGCCCCGAGTACTTGGCACCGCGGGGCTTGTGTGCAGCCTTTGACACTGTGCATGCAAACACAGCCACCTGATTTGTAAAGAGAAGAATACAGTGGCCAAGCAGCTGGGCAGAGAGGAAAGCTGAGAATGTCTGCTCAGTACCCAGAGATTTTTCTGGATGAGAAAAGGATGAGATTTGCTTCTCATCCTTTCTCAGACCCAGCTGCACTGCCTGCATTTAGGTTTTATCAGATACTTCCCCCAAATTGCTCTTTGTTCCTTAAAAATATAACAAATAAATTCTATTTGATTCTGTTTTATGGTTTTGTTATTTTTTGGGGTGGGGGGACTTGAAACATCCTTTGTGTGATGTGTACATTTTTATTTGCAGTTGCATTTCTCAGGTATATTTTGGACAACCTCTATTATCTGCTTATACAGGACGTTGCTCGAAACAGTATAATTTTCTTTTTTTCACCTAGTCTGCAAATCTTTTACTTTCCATGACAGAATGTAGGTCCCTAGGATAACCAATCCACTTCATCCAGTCATCTGATTTTATAGTTTCTAAATTAAGTTTTTCCTGTGGTCTTTCATTTCTCCATTTCCACACCGATCATGTTTTTTCTCTGTTCCTTTTTTTCTTTTTAAGGTTTCCACAGTCCTTTTCTCTTCCTCTCATCTGGAAAGTTAGAACTTTCTGGTATTTTATTTTACTGGTGATCGCCCTTAAATGTTGACAAATATATCTGAACGTATGTTACTCTGGCAATGTAAAAAAAAAACAAAACTATATTTCTACCTATTTTCCTTCCGTGATGTGCTATGTATGTGCCTTCATCCCATCCCTTATAAGTTAAGTGCTTCAGCATATTTGGCCCTGAAACCTTAGCTCTACTCCCTTCTAGCTTTGCTAGTAAGGGTAAGAGACCTATCTTGGAAGCCTCAGTTTCCTCACCTGTAAGATACAGTGTCTCCAACAGGGTCATTCAGGATTTAAAAATTTAGAATTTGGGAGTAGTGTAGGGATTAAAGAAAAAAATACACGTATAGTATTTAGCGCAGTATCAAGCAATGAGTGAGCGCTCAATAAATCCTAGCGATTACACTCCGTCGTCTTGCCCAAACTGGAAATTATAATTACTAATCTAATTGATAAAAAAATTGATAAAAATTACTACCACCTTGATTACTTAGCATATATTTCTTTGATTACTTGTAACGTCAAGCATATTTTAATATAATTGATAAATTATCTAATAAATCTGTCCGTTTTCTCCACCTATATTTCTGTTACTCTGTTATTCCAGGTTTTTGTTTTTGCTTTTGACCCTGACTGAAAATGCCCTAAAGCATTCACTTTAAAAATAATGTTACTTCCTTCTCACTTCTAGTGTTGATGAGAAGAATGCTTATATAACTTTGATTCTCATTAGTTTGAGGTATTTTATTTTTCCACTAGGATATTTCAGGATTTTTTTCTTTAACCAGAAGTACATGAAATTTCATGACAATGTGCTTTGGTGTAGCTTTTGTTTTTGTTTTTTTCTTTGTCCTACATGGCACTTTGTGGTCACTTGCAATCAAAAAACTTGTTTTTTAAGTTCTGAGAAATTTTCAGCTAACACTTTGGTCAAATACTGCCTTCCTTCTAATCTTTCTATTCTTTCCCTGGAAGTTTATCAGGTAATTGAAATCTATTGTCCTTGTCTTACTTTTCACTTACATACCATCTTGACACTGGAAAACAATCCATTTGCACACCAGGTACAAACAATCTTGCCAACATATAACTTTTATAATGTCATTCTCATTGCCGCCCCCACAGTACCCTGGATTCTCTGCAGAAACACAGAAGACGTTTTATCATCTGGGCCTTGCTTCTCTCTCCAGGTTTCCTTTACTTTAACACTTCCTCCAACTCCAGTCGTATTTAGATATGATTAAATGAATGCACCACGCTCTCATTTACCTCCGTCTGCTCTCCTGGAATCAACCCCTCCTCTCAACTGGCTTTCATGGGATGACAATATCTGTCTGCCTAATCCTTACTTGTCCTGCAGGGCTCAGGTCTGACCTCTCCTCTCTAATGACCTCCCTGGCTTTCTTTCCTTGTGGTTCAGATGTGGCTTTCAGGGTCTCCCATAGCACACCATAGTTATTGCTAGCATAGTATGGACCTCACTATATTTTGAACTAATTATCATCTCTCTTCCACCATAGATTGTAAACTACTGAGGACATACTACAGAAACTTGACCTCTGTGCACTCCATGGAGTCTGGGATGTGAAAGTTGCTCAAAACATTTATTTTGAATTTTAAAGGTATAATATTGACTGTGAGGTAGGGAAACAAAACAAAACAAAACAAAAACAAAAGTCAGAAAAAAATCATTTATTTTTTCTAGAAGCCTGGTTATGCAATAAAAGTTATGGTTGGGTGGTAGCCAAAATGAGTTGTTTTGGTCAAGGGTAGGTTTTTCGTTTGTTTGTTTTTTTGTTTGTTTTTAGAAAAGGAAGGAAAATAAAAATAACAAAAATACGAGAGAAATTAAATAACAGATGGAATATTGCTTTTTTTTTTTTGGTTCAGGGGAATAAGAAGGGATTGGACCAGAACCAATACGGAAAGACAGCCTTAAAATAGAGAAGGGAATTTTGGTCAAGGGTAGGTTTTTCGTTTGTTTGTTTGTTTGTTTTTAGAAGAGGAAGGAAAATAAAAATAACAAAAATACAAGAGAAATTAAATAACAGATGGAATATTGTTTTTTTTTTTTTTGGTTCAGGGGAATAAGAAGGGATTGGACCAGAACCAATACGGAAAGACAGCCTTAAAATAGAGAAAGGAGAGTTTCTTTGTCTCTCTCTCTCTCTCTCTCTCTCACACACACACACACACACACACACAAGAGATGAAAGTGAGAACTGAGAAAATTTTGAAATATGACAATATGAAGTAAAGATTTGACCCCCAAGAGTTAAGATATTTTTCTGTGAAGTAGGATGTGAATTCTAAGGACAGACCAACAGTCATGCTTGGCCACTGAGGAGAGTGTTAGAAGTCTGGAAATAGCTGGCAGGAGAATGAAAGGCTTTTATTTACCTTAGGCAGGTGAGGAACGCTCCAGTCCCGCTGAAAGCTCTGCTGAGGTAGGTGGTTCTCCTTAAAACAAAGGGAAAATTTGAGACATTCGTCTCTGATAAAATCATATTTTCAAAAGTCATTTATTGCTGACTAAAATCATTGGTGGATCAATAAAAGTATCAATGGCTACCAAAAGTGATAAATGCTGAATTACTTACAGACTCAAATATGCTTAAAATGAGCAAGAAAGAAAAAGCATAGTTATCAAATGGGTCGAGTTACTCAAACTAGCATCAGCATGAGTGGCAGGCACAATGACAAAAATGGCAATTCAAAAAGTTGACATATGTATTGTCAAATTTTGTGACATTTTTACTATTGCATTCTTTTTACAAAAGGCAATTTGCCTAATGCATAACGAAATATGGCTTAATATTGTTACTTATATCACCAATTTTAAATTTATAAAGTCATTGGGTCTACACAGTTTTCTCCCTTTTCCTTGCTTTATATAAGACTAACTGTTAAGTCTGGAGCTCCTTGAACATCATCATCAATTATAAGGACATCATTACAAGCTAGGGGTGGATTTACAGATGCAGCACACAGCCCATTGGGCTTGAAAGAACTAAACAATACTGTCATTGAATCGCCACCATATTTTTGGTTACTAATCTTTTCTTTGTTTTTCAGATATTTGATTGAATCTATGTATCTTAAATTTTGCATGAGCTTTTTTCTTCATAGAAATTATTTGCTATTATATAAGCTCAGATGCTCAGCCTTTTTGTAAACTATCCAAAGAGAACTTCAAACAAAACTGTATCCTATCACCTAGAAGTCTTGTTTACAATATACAACTATTACTCTTCTACACCCACTCCAGGAGTAATTTTTTGCAAGTTTTCTGGTTCACTTTGTGTAAAACTTAAAAAGCTGGACAAGATGTTGGGTTAGTTACCTGTCAATGGATCATTTGCACCAAAATAGCATACAGTGACTAAGAATCGATCTACCATATGACCCAGCAATCTCTCTACTGGGTATTTACCCCAAAGACTTGAAAACCCATATCCAAAAAGATATTTGCACACCAATGTTCACAGCAGCATTATTCACAGTGGCCAGGACATGCAAGCAAGCGAAGTGTCCCACGATGGATGACTGGCTAAAGAAGCTGTGGTACATATATACAATGAAATATTACTCAGCCATAAGAAGAGATAAAACACTGCCATTTGCAACAACATGGATAGACTCTGAGATAATCATACTAAGCGAAATAAGCCAGACAGAAAAAGTTGAAAATCACATGATATCACTTATATGTGGGATATAAACCTAAAAGCAACAAATGATTTGGGTGGAGGGAGGAGAGAGATAGGGTAAAGAGGGGTCAAATATATGGTGACAGAAAGAAATCTAACTATAGGAGGTAAACACACAGTGTAAACATATATATGTGCCTTATTGTTAAAGTGTACCACTGAAACTTATTGGATTTCGTTAACCAATTTCGCCATAAAAAAAAAAATATTTTAAAAAATAGCACACAGTGTGATTTTAAAAGACAATCACAAGATTTCTACCAATTGTCGGACAGTGCTGATCTGATTGCTCCCTCAAAAAAGTGGTTGAATAAAATATAACAAAAATAGAGATCAAATTTTAAAAAATATATAAACATCCAGATGCCAGAAATGAAGCAAGAACACAAGGCTAAAATGATTGCTAGTTTAAGCCCGTGAATTTTGGAGTGGTTTGGCAAAGGCTGATTGATGAACCAGCTAAAATGTAATTCGCATACAAGGATAAAATAGTCACATCTTTAAACAAAATACAGGTTTCTCTTTTATAGATAACTCTGAAAGAACTACTAATAAATATCCTTCAGGAAGAAGGAAGTTGAACCCAAAAGGCAGTACTTGGGTGATGGAAATTAATAAATGTATTGGTAAACTAAATAAATATTGACCATGTAAAGTATGATGACAATGACTGATTTGTGTATTAAACAGGACGTGGGAACTAAAATATCAAACAGCAAATTATATGGGAGAAGAAAGAGGTGTGATCAGAGCTAAGGTTCCTAGAAATCTTGGAGTTCAGAAAGAGGAAAGAAATACTGAGGAACTTTAAAAGTTCACTCTCCAATATGGTGCCCACTAGCTGATTTCTAATGGGTTAAGTTTGAATTCATTAGAAATCGACACAATTCAAAATCCGGTTCCTTCACGTGAAGGGCTCGAAGGGCTTGGCAGTCATCTTTCTCTTCTCAACAACAAGAAAAAGCGAAGCAAACTGAAAATCGATGACGTACTTGGAACCATCGGAGACTGAGGTTTCAGGGCAAACCACAGTCCTGAGATCTGGAATAACGAGCTTACAAAGGCATTGAGAGACCTACTGTTTTTGTAATTCAGACAATGGCCTGTGTTTATTCAAGTTCCCACTCAAATATGGCTTTCTTACATATAAGAGCTGGTGTCATTCCCAGATGTGGAATATGCGTTCCCCCAAATCAAAATAAACTAAGCAAAAGTCAGACTCCTTGGATGGTCCTAAGGAAGGGTAGTGAAAGCAGGTTATTTTTGGTGGCTTGCAGAATATCTCAGCTGGCTTCCTTTTCAAGACAATAGAGAAGAAAGTGTTTGAAAAAACAGTAACTGAGCACAAGTCTTCTTTAGCATGCTGTATTTTTTTTTTTTTTTTTGGTATGGTTGAAACCATGTCCAGAACTGCTGAGGCTATGGGTGGTCCCTTTATTTAAGCTTCAACAGTCTACCATTAGTCTCCATGAGCTTTAAGCCTCTTTTATGGGTCACAGAGGGTTACTATTCAGATAATTCACTGGCACCAGCACTCAGTGCTTCAGCTTTTAACATGTCGATAATTAAAGTGGTAATCTCTTTTTCATACCAGGTACAGTAAGTCCTCAATATAGTAAGTTGTTGATAGGTCCTGAGACTTTAAATGAAAGGACTATAATGAAACCAGTTTTACCATAGGCTAATCGATACACACAAGAGTGAAGTTTCTATAGCATCTCATCAATGTTATAATGACATTGAACAAAACTATATTAATTGAGGGCCTGCTATGTTATATATTGTTTTAAATTTTCTGTGTGAGTTCGGGCGGTTCTATTGGTTCCCATTTCGCGTGTCAAATTAGGACTGGCCAAAGGGCAGACTTTCGTGCCTTCTGTTTATAGTATTAGGTAGGGGAAGCAATCTCTAGTCTGATATAAGATCCATTCTAGTAGTACATTCAGGTAAAGGAGATCTGACCACCTCATGTAAACTTTGTTCAAAAATCCCAACTTTCATCTCATCTTTCTCCCTAACCCCATCAACTTCTGCATCTCCATACCCTCTCAATCTAAATTTAGCTGCCATTAAGGCTTCACCAGCAGGTTTCAAATCATAGTGCACTGGGCTCTTGTGTCAAGGAGACCCAGAAAAGTCCTTCCCCTCATACCCTAACCTGGCCATTTTATCAACACATATACATATGGCCTTGGTTTATTATGTAATAAAGGGTATGATAAAGGATTCAGACGGATAACCAGATAAAGAGATATGTAGGGTGAGGTCCAGAAAGGTCTCAAACACAAGAGCCTTTGTACCTGTGGAGTTAGGGTGCACCCCTACCCCCAGCACATGAACATGTTCACCAACCCAGAAGCTCTCTGAACCCAGTACTTTTGATATTTTATGGAGACCATCAAGTAGGCATGATGAGATATTAACTCAATGTTCAACTCTTCTCTCCTCTCTGGAGAATGGGAAGTGAAGCTAAGAGTATCAGGTTTCTAATCCTGGCTTGGTCATCCTGGTGACTGGCCCTGTTCCAGGAGCCACCAGAGGCATCTCATTAGAACAAAAGATATTCCTATCACCCAACAAATTCCAAGAGATTTAGGAGCTCTGTGTCGGATGCTCCTATTTCTCAGGAAATGACAAGGGTTTTAGGAGCTGTGTGTCGGGAATCAGGGACAAAGACGAAATAGTAGAAGGAACCAGGAGCAGAGACATATGTATTTCTTTCATACAAATGACTACAGAGAACCACAACCACAGCCAAGATCAGCTTACCTGGAGCAGACGCCACTAGAGCCATTAGCTGATAGGAACGAACCCTTAAGTGGTAATTTCAATAAATTGCTGGGAGCTGAGCATGGACTAGGTGATAGTGAGCCGCTCCTGGAGTCACTGGTGTGAAGGGGGCCAGAAGCAGGCGGGGTAAGTGGAGGAAGGTGCTGGAAGGGCACACCTGCTGACAGAGCTCTAGAACCAAGACAGAGGACAAGCGAGGAACTATTCTGACTTCTCTCTTCTTCCATCCTTGCATTTCTGGTTGCTACTTCCTATTGGGTTGCTCAGTCCCAATAGGAAGATTTGTTGCTTGAGTTTTAGAAGTAATTTAAATAAATTCAACTCTCACTATGAGTTCACTTTTATAGGACACTAAAGACTCCTAAATAAATAATAAACTATAGATCATTTATCACAGATTTTGAAATGCTCCAGATGTAATTAAGATGTATGTAAAATATACAGATAAAATATTTAATTGTATTAAAACCTTATAAAATAGATAAAAGATTAAAGCACAAAAATAAATGAATAAAGAATACAAATAATTAACACAAAATGAAATGCAAACATATGAAGCTTCAACCTCACTGTAAGTTTAAAAGTAAAGTAAAACAATTTCAATATCTTATCAGCAAATATGCACATATACCTAATTAGGAAATTATATGGACAATAATGATTCCAACTCTATAAAGAATGCAATAAAAAAAGATGAAAATAGTTAAATATTTTTGGTATGGAGATATTATAGTCATTCTCTTATTCAACTTTATTCAATTTCTGTATTTTTCCCCATTATACAAATTTCCTTCAGTGAGCATAACAATTTTTTTAAAGTTATAGAACATCACCCCAAAATTTTTTGAGAATACTGCTTGGTTTTCAAAATTTTTTCTGGTGATAGTCAAAATGAAATATCTATTGCTTAAGGAAAAAAATATGTAAAGCTGACAAAATTTTAAAAATGATTACAAAAGACGTATGTGAGCCTGTGTGCATGTGTGTGTATGTGTGTGTGTGTGGATATACACACACGTGCATACACTTACATAAGATAAATAACTGTAAATGGTGATGAGGGATTAGTACCCCCTGTCAATCCCTGTTAATATGTTAAACTTAATTTAACATATTCAAAATATAAAAAATCTGAAAAAATGCTGCTAGGACTCCCACTGTTTTCAAAAGGTGTATTTGAACCGCTTTTCCAATGCATGCGCTTTGCTTGTTCATTTGTGAGCCAAGGGTCTCCTAACCCTGGGAATTTCAAGACGATTTCTGAAAAGCTTTCAGAGGAAGACTCTTGGGTTGTATTTGGGAGTTAAAGCAAACTTATGAGCCTGATGTTATCACAAAATAGTGTCAGCAATCGCAGAGCTTCTGGCTGTGGACGACACCCCTTGCATACTTCACCAAGGGAATTTTTTAGTAAATGTCATATTTTAAGAATCGTGCTTCAAAAAAGTTCCAAATTTGTAGTTTTACTTTCTCAACACCCAATGCCTAGCTCTTCAATAAGTTCACTAATACTCTGTAGTGCTTTTATCACAGATGTTCTATCACCCCTAAATTTGAGGGGAGGAAGTCTATGGCCATGCCACCCTGAACAAGCCGGATCCCATCTGATCTTGGAAGCTAAGCAGGGTTGGGCCTGGTTAGTACTTGGGTGGGAGACCACCTAGGAAGACCAGGTGCTGTAGGCGTAAAAAACAAAAAATAAAGGATTGTAAGCTGACAAGGTCCTTGCAATCTGTGAAGTCAACCAAGGGTGCCTCGCATAAATAAATAAGTAAATAAGTAAGTAAGTAAGTAAGTAAATAAATAAATAAATAGATGTGAGGGGGAGAATAATTTAAAATTTATTCATTTATTGACTAAAATATACAAAATATATCTAATATTGATGTTAACAATTTTTAAAATTATACATAATGCACATTATCACATATAACGTAAGCTTATATGACATCGACAAGAAATGATTAGGCCTGAGGTTTTATGGGTCGTCTGAATGAGAGAGGAGTTTCCATTTCATGGTTGTATCAACCTCTTCATCAAAATCTCCCACCTCCTGCTCCTTAGAAAGCTCTACGAATACCTAGACAAGAGACAGAAAAGAAGGAATAAAATTATCAAGTTGTTGTCTTCCAAATAAACAGGAAAAATACTTGTCACTTTCACGTAAAATTTACAGAGATGACACAAAACCATCAAAGCTGACTCACCTTCTCCAATGTGCACTGGGAGAGGCTGTATTCTTCCAGGTTAAAGTTCTGTTTTACTGGGAAAAAAAAAAGGACTAGTAGTAGATGCTTACAATTTATTACCGAGAATTTTTTTAAAGTCATACAAGATAAAAATGCAAATCATTAATATAGCTAGCATACAGAGCTGAATAAACACTTGCTAGAAGAATGAAATAATGAAAAGTCAGTGAGTTAAATACATATCGAATCGATCTTGATTTTAGAACTTTGTCATATCACATTTTGACGATATGTGTTTCATTACTTAGTATATGTGTTTTGGGGAGATATAAGGTCCTGAGGAACTGTATAACTGACTGATACATTCTGGCACGTGAGGAAGACTTCAATCTCACTCCATTCCCTTTAAAGGGACTTCCGTGTGATTGTGCTCCGGCCAGTCCACATTCCGTACCAGCTCTCTGGTGGGCTTCCCCAGCAGGAGTCTACATGAGAGTGGCCACCAGCTTTACATATTCATGTGTTCACAGTTCACTAGTTACACACTGAGAATTTTCTAAGTGGGGGAGCCACCCTGAGGTGCCAGGGAGCTGTAAAGAAACAGCTATAAAGAAACAGCAAATCGAAAAACTCCTGCCTTTGTGTAGTTTGCATTCTAGTGGGAAGAATACGGGCATCAAATAAGTAAGCACTTAAATATATACCAAAGTAAATGACGATAGCTACTACGGAGAAAAAGGAAATCAGGTAAGGAAAACAGGAAGTGCTGGGTGCTCTTTCACAGGACGGCCACAGTAACAAGGTAATAACCGAGCAGAAACCTGAAAGCAGTGAGGAAGCAGCTTGGATATTCAGGAAGGAGACTTCCGGGAAGAAGGAGTAGCACGTGCAAAGTCCTGAGGCAGGACTGTGCATGTCTGATAGCATTTAGGACGAGCCTGGAAGTCCGGGCGTCGAGAGTGGAAGGTGAAGCCAGAGATTTATATGACCTCAAGCACCATGAGCCAGGTGCCATTCTAGGCTCTTTCTTTACAAATGAGCTCACTGAACCCTCCTAATAACCCTGCCAAGTGGGCACGGATGTCATCCCTTGTTTTAGAGATGAGCCAACTAGACATGCAGGGATTGAGTAATTAACTTTGTCCAACGCCTCCTCGCTAGTAAGCAGCAATGCAGGGATAGGAACCAGAGAGGCTGGTGCTGCAGTCTGAGCTCTTGGCCACCATGCTGTGTTCAGAAATTCCACCATGATGGTCTGCTGCTGGGAATGACCCAGTTAAGAGTGGAAAAATGATGCCGAAAAGAGGAAACGGGCCATTTCAAGTGGCAAGAAGAGTTAGGTACAAATGCGGGGAATGGCCTTAGCGGAAGACTCAGATAATTCATGTGTCATTAACAGGAAGGTGGAACACGCAGCACAGACGCAGGGAGGTTTCCTGTTGCCTTTATTTTATCACTGAAATAAAAAGCAAGGGCATCAACTGAGGGAGAAAAGCAGGTAGCAGATGGATACATAAGAAGAGGATGACGTTATAATTTAGGGTGCTTGGTGTGAACGGACTGTGCCCACATAAGCAAGGCAGATGGGACGAAAGGCTTAATGTCACGAATTCAGTCAACCTAGTCGAGCACAATGGTGTGTTTTCTGTAGCTTCCAGCTCCTCTGGAGACTAACCTGTTTCCCGAGGGTTGGATTAACCAAAATTGGGATTAAATCCCACCATTATCTACGATTAGAATTCTTAAAATCATATCCTACAGGGCCTATCTTTAAACATTTATCACACGATTATCTCTCATTAAATTATGACCTAAGTCTGAATTAATTCTTTATAAGTTTTATTTTAAAATGGTCATTCTTACCTGCCTCTAATTTGTGAAAGGCCTGAGAAAGAGGGTGAACATCCGCCACGGGCAGTTTATAGGTCAAGAAGGAAGAATACCTGGGAATGGGAAAATGTAACATTTGACCCTGAGTTTCAAGGGGGAAAAATGACCATCAAAATAAATATTGGTACTTTCAACAATTTTTTGAAATAAAAGTAATGCAAGTTAATGTATGGCTTACATATGAAATAAATGAAATAATTTATCAATGGACAATTCTTAAAATGGCATTGGCAGCTGGCTGTTGGAGATAGTTCTCCAAGAAATAATCCAGCATAATTAAATTTATGCTTGGTTTATGTAAACCTTTTTCTTGTTGAACTCAGATATTCTGAATTAATCCCTTTGATTAGTTCAAATAAGGTTGGGACTAATCTTAATTTAATATTCATCTTTGTCACCAGAAAGCTAAGGAACGAGAGATATGAGTTTGGGAGAGAGGGATATAATAGTAGAGGAATTCGAAATGCTTTAACTGAAAACTTCTCTGACCTCCTGAGGAGAGAAAAGCCAAGACTGATTTTTGGCATCTTGTTTCCACGTGCTACTTCTGGCTGTATGACCTCATGTCCTATTCTCAGTTCCTTCCCAAACGGAAGTTTGATGCTCCCAGGTGGCCCTGAAGCTGCCCAGCCCTGCAGGACTGGCCCTCTTTGGTCCAGCCCCTGCCCCCAGTCTTATTATTCATGATCTTCCCACCTATATCAAAACTGTTTCTCAGATTTGTGATGCCAAAGGTCTAGGAAGAGGACTGAGTTATATGCCCTGGTACATTCAATAGATGATGCCATTATATTTATACTGTGCTAAAATGGAAACAGTAGTTTTATGTTCTGCTTCTTTGGGTTACTTATCCACCCAAGGAATTTCAAATTCAGTTTCTGCTCAACCTCTTTGCCTTTCTGCCATTAACACACATATATACACAGACACACACATACGTATATGTACACACCCACACCCACACACACACACACACATGCACCTTTCTAGTCTCCATTTTGAAGCATGAAAACTTCATTAAAGGAAGACTCTGATTATCTCAGCTGCTATTTGGTTTCTATGTGGGGGATCCACCTTAAATAGTTATTTCTTTTAAATTATTAATATTTACATCTTTTAAATATTTACAGGGAGGCCCAGGGAGGGTACCACGGGCTTGACTGCAGTCTCATGTGGGTTCAAGTCATCATAAATTCCTTCTCCGCAACTTTCTCAAGTCCTCCCCCCACAGAACTGGGGTCAGCCTGGGATGGCTGAGGACACCCACGTAGGGTGTTCCCAGGCTTCCCTGGGGAACACAGCTTCCTGTGTAGCTCCCAAATCACATAATCTGGAAGATTCAACAAGTCAATTTTTAAGATCCCTAACTTTTATTATGAAGTCAAATCACCCCAACGTTCTCATAGTGCAGAAAAGGAACCACTGAGTGGGTAAAGCCAATAGGTTTCTCCATGATCAAAAGATCCTTTTACCTTTCCTGCTGTGCAGCCTGTGGGAAAAGCTTCAGAATCTCAGTGTGCACCAAATTCACTTGAGAAGTTTCTTTCACTTTTAGTTCTAGATTGTAATCCTTGCCAAGTTTGCTTTTCAGGTGCTGGATGGAGCCAATGCATCTGTGGGCAAGAAGGAAGCCATGTTGGAACAAATATTGTCCCTGAAATTTTTTAGGTTATTCACAAATTTCAAATGTATAGGATAGGGCGTCTCTGAGGGAGCTGAGAGGAAGAACTCCAGTTGCTACGGTGATTGCGTCCTTTTCATAGGGAATCTCACATCGAGGGTCAAGTGCAGGCTCTGGTAAGATACCCACCTCAGTCGTCCAGATACCATGATGGCGAGGCGGTCACAAATGGCCTCGGCCTCAGCCAGGTAATGGGTCGTCAGGAGGGCCCCCTTCTCTGTGTTTTTAATGGCTGTCTGGATCATCTGCCTGAAGTGAGCCCAAAATCAGCACCATTAAGAAAAAAAAGCATAGGAAAAAAGGAGATGGAGGGGAAATTTTATAGACAAAATACAGTTTATAAATCATATTTAGATCCCGATTCAAAAACAAAACAGGGAATGTAACTATTGACTAGCTTTTTGATAACATAAAGGAAAATTTTTAATATTTTTAGGTGTGCTAATGGTATTCTGGTTAAGTTATTTAAAAACACCCTCTATATCTTTTGTAGAAACTAACTGAAATATTTACACATAAAAGACATGCTGCCTAGTATTTGCTTCAAATTAATTAGGGAGTGGAGAAAGGAAGTGGGTGGAGGTACAGATGAAGAAAGATTGACCTTATATGGATAACTGTTAAAACTAGGTGATGGGTATAATGGGTTCATAAATGATTTCTTTACATTTGTATAAGATTTCCACAACAAAGTTCTTTTTAAAAGCTGGAAAAATATCGGACAGTCACAAATATGAAACCAGATTGAAGGATTTTATAAGTCCAAATGGAAAGTCCTAGATATGAAAGGAAAAAGAATTTAAAAACTAAGAATAACTGAATAAAAACATTGACAGACTAGGTAAAAGGGAGAAAAAAGAAAATGGGGAAATTGTGTCAGTAATTTCTAAGGAAACAGAGACATCTCAATAATTAAAGACAAAATAAAGCACAGCCCACATTGCGAGATCTAAAACAAAATACTTAGAGGTTTTTTGTTTTGCTTTTTAAAAATACGAATACCACATGAATATGATGCATTATTAGAGAATCTATTTGTTAAATATCTGTTTTCCTAATAATATGGATTATCTCCACTAAGCTGGGAACCAATGCATTTGACTTGTAAGGTCAGTTTAAAAATGCAACTTTTACATCAAGCTTATACTTCTGGCTCTAAGAGTTATAATTCTCACCACATCTGCTGCTGTCCTGCTGGATCCATGCTTGTAGATGGTTCATCCAGAAGGAGGATAGATGAATTTCCCAGGATGCTCAGCACAAAACTCAACTGCAATGCAGAGAAACAGCCCTATTTGCTGCCACCACCACGTCTGCCCTCAGAATAATGTCACGCCCCATGCATACCTTTCTAGTGGCTCCTGCCGTTAATTTCTGCGCTGGAACATTCAGTTGTTCATGCAGTTTGAAAGAATCCACCAATCTGATGGAAAACAAGATAAGATCAGGTTGAGAGAGGATTTAGGGAAAATGTCACTGCACAGAAGAGAAACAGCATCAAAGGGAAGCTTGGTGCTACTGTTCTCAAAACTCTTAATGCCAACGACCAAAGGATAAAAACACTTTATTTTGGGACCTGAAAGATTCTTCATCTCATAAAACATTTTTAAAAATAACTAAAATTCCGAATTTGGAACTGAAATGGATGATTATTCATTCCCTTGTCAATTATTTCACGCAATTATTTTTTTAAAGATCTCTCCATCAGGGATGCAAGAAACAGCTCTTGTCCCCCTTCCCTGCTCTACTACTGACACTATCTGAAAAGGTGGAGACATCACTTCTACTGTCTATTCTTTATTAGTGAATTCATCATCAATGTACAGCCTCCCTGCCTTTGGACACAAAGGAATCGCATGACCTCTCTGTACCGTGAAATGGCGACCGTGGCATCCGCTTTCCTCAGGCCTTTCACAGCTGCAAACACCTCCAGATGTTCCCTCACCGTCAGGCTGGGCCACAGCACGTTCTCCTGAGGACAGTACCCCAGGAACTTGACCATGCCGTCTCCCTGATTATTCGAAACTGAACAACATCCTTTCAATTCCACCTAAGAAAGTAAACTGGTTTAGAAATGCATATGGTCTTGTCTCCCATCATGCAATTATTCAAGAAACTGGCATATGGCTAATAAATGCTGACATTTTTTGAGCATCAGGAAATATTATAAAAATTGCTTCTTATACTTCTTATTAAAAACTATTTAAACTACTAAAAGTACAGTCTGACAAAGATATAACCTATGTTTATCATGAAATTTCTATTTTAGGAGTGGAAACTGTTTCTTCATGTTTCCCTACCTCTCCAGCTGTTGGCTTCGTGATTCCAGATATCATTCTAATAGATGAACTTTTACCAGCGCCATTGGGTCCTAGCAATCCCAGTATTTCACCTGAAAGAGAATCACTGTCAATGTCGGAAGTGAAATATCGATTAACGTGAAACTGTTCCTTCAATAATCTTCTTCAATAACCCCTCAGTGCCATCTAAAATTATAACATATATGCAATCTATGTCACCAAAACATGTCATTTAACGCCTACAATTATGTAAAAATGTTAGTGAAAAGCTTATGGATTTGATGTCAATACATCTGTCCTTTATTTTCCAGATTACTTTTTTAATGAAAAATGAGCCCAGGTTGTTTTCTGTAGTAGATGATTAATGTGCTGAGTACAGAGATAAGTGATTCCTAAACTTGGGAAGTCAGGGATGTTTTTCTCCATCCGAAATTCCACCACCTGTGTCTAAGCCCCCATGATCTTTCCTCTGAACTGATATAAAAGCCTCTTTAACTAATCCACAATCCAAATTTATGAACAAACAATAGCCAATGTGTATGTTTTTCAAAATATATGAATTAAATGGTGATGAATCGCTGGCTAAAAACCCTCCCGTAGCATTCCAACAACTTGGTACAAAATCTAAACTCTTTGCTGCATTTCACAAAGCTGTACCCAATCTGGCGCTGCTGGCTTCTCTGACTCCTCGCCCCACGGCCCTGCCTCCTCTGCCTGCGGTGCTCTTTCCTCTTCATGCTCACTTAGTTGGCTCCCTCTATCACCGGGGTCATGGCTTAACTGTCGATGTTCAAGGGCAGCCTTCCCTAACCCCAAGAGAATGCAGCCCCAAGTCACACACTTCATTTCGCACATTTGAATGTTCCACATAAGACTTGCCTATGTGACCTCTAATAATTTCTTTGATAAGTTATTTTTGTTTATTGACCCCTCTTAGGCTATAAAATCCATGGGGAGGGAAACTTGCTTATTTCTTTCATAATTATTTTTTTCAGAGCCTAAAACAGTCCTTGGAACACTCAAATAATATTTGTAGAATGAACGGATGCTTCAGCAGAGCAGGTACGATAGTGCCTGTAACACAGATGTTCAGTGGGTGTTTCTAAAATTAATGGTGAATAAAAAGGTGATTCTTCCTAACCTTTCTTAACACAGAAGGAGATATTTCTTGCTGCTATTTTCTTCTTCCTCTTTGAAAAGCAATTTTTCTTCTGGCCTGCATACTCTTTGTGTAGACAGCTAGCAATTACGATGGGTTTCTGGAATAGATGACAACGTGATTTTCCTTTTAAACTTCAGAGACTTTATATTCCTATGTTCTCCCTGCTGGAACCTTTTACGCCCTATGTCATAAACCAAACCACATTCTGAGTTGAGGGTAATCCTATTGCTTGTTCCGAATGTCACATGCGTTCACTGCTGTTTCCTGCTTCTAAATGGAGTGAGAGAAACAGAGTAATTTCATGGAAGCCAACTCATTGCCTTCCTAGAAGTATCTAATCTCACAGCAACGTCACAATGTATAAGTCAAATAAAAGAATAACCCTTCAAATCTTAACCTCTATTTAGGATTTTTACAACGTATCTCACATAAATTTCTAAACTCCTGAAACTTTGGGTTCTGAAACTATAGTTCTACTTATCGAAGTTCATTTTTGTCAAAAGGAAAATAGAACCATTATGTTTTGCCTTCTTCGATTTTCCAGGACACTCCAAAGAAGTGCCTGCGTATTTAAGAATTACGAAGCTGCGCCAAACTCCAAACTTTCAAAACGAAAACCAGCACATCGACCTCTATTCTTGATGGATCCCGAACAGTTCCATTAACAAGCACTCTGCCACTTGGTTTTCTACCTCCTCCATGTTTGAAGTGGTCAGGGCGGTTGCCGTTCTTATTCTTTCTGCTTGGACATCTTCATCTTCATCGACAGGTTCCTCTGGATTCGGCCGAGCCTCTCTGCTTGGAGGGGAAATTCTGTGGAGAAAATGAAATGAGTGGCGTGTGATTTCCCTATTTGTCAAAGATGGACAGAAAAAAATCAGCCTCCCTGTGATTTGACCACTGTCCTTTCCTTTCACTGAACTGGTGATGAGGGTAGCCCCGTGAGTGTTGCTGCGCTTTTGCCAAGAATTCTCATTCCAGTAGCCAGAATTTCTCAATGGCGTCGTCATTCTTTCAGTTAGCGTCTGCTGGCAAGTACTGCTGCTTCTTTAAAAAGCATGTCGCCTACATTTTCTCTGTTCACATTGAGCCTGTCTAATTACTCTCAACATTTGCTTTGGTATCTTTTGCTGCTGGCCCCGCTTGTGAGGCACTGTGCTGCTCTGCCCGTTTTATCCCATCTGTTCTAAGATGGATAATCATCTTGGATGGGGGCATGGCGTATCTGAGTACTCATTAAATTTCTGAGGGACTGAAAGCTTTCCTTAGCTGGTTAATGTTGGAGCTCTGCCTGGGAGTCTTCTGTCCTGGCCCTAAGCCCACAATCCGCTGACCTTCATGAAAATCAGCATGCTGTTTACACTGTAGAGATAAATCTGTATTAACAGGTCGATAGTGCAGCCACTCTCTAGGAATATTAAAATGTCATATTAAGTATGAAATTAAGCTTTATCCCTACCTGAAAACAGGATCCTTTTGCATGATTTTCTGCCCACACTTTACTTCCATGCATCTTAGGACAAAAATGAATAGCAAAGCCTGAAAGTAAGGCTAGGAACAAAGGAAAACAAGAGTTATATTTAGGTGTAAGTTCACAGGTATTTAAACATTTGAATTAAACTGGTGGCCTTTTGTCTTTAGGTGAAATAGATGTGGATCGTTTTTACAAATCGGGGAAGAAATCCAGCGAGACAGTGACAATCAGCTTAGTGGAACCTGCTTCCTTCCACCTTCTTACAACTCACATGCAGTCTGCTGGCTAATTCTACCTGTTCTACCTTCAAAATTATCTGGAACCCAGTTAGTTCTCACCCCTGCCTGTGCTACCCCTACCCGGGCCCAGGTCATTAGAATTTCTCATCATAATATGCGACGCCTTGCTATCTGGTCTCCCTCCTCTCTCTTGGCTCCAAACGTCTATTTCAACACAGTTAGTAGAGCTACTCTTTCAAAACTAAGTCCTACCATATCACTTTGCTTAAAATCCTCCAATGACTCCTCAGGAACTCAAAGCAAAAGTCCTTATAGTGACCTGCACTTTACCCTGCTCCTTCTGCGACATTCTCGTACCACTCTTCTCTTCGGTCACTCTGCTACAACCAGACTGGCCTCCTGGCCGACCCTGCAACAAGCCAGGGTTTCTCCTGACCCTCCCGCTGGGATGCTCTTCTCTAAGCTGTCTTGACAGCTTGCTCCCCTGCCTCCTTCACGTCTTTATTTCTCAGCCAGGCCTTCTCTGACCACCCATCTGACATGGTGTATATTATTTACTTAGTTTATTATCTGTCTCCTTTCACCAAACAATAAACTCCACGAGGGCAGGGACATCTTTCAATATTTGCTCCTATGTCTGGAAAGCTACTGACACTTTATATTCAAAGACATTAGCTTTCTTCAGTCTAAATATATCAACATAATCATTTCCCCTTTCATTTTCATTATTTAACCTTTGCTTTTTAATCTCTAATTCAAAGGGTTTAAGTTATACTGCATCTGTATTTTGTACAAGCTGTCTCAAATTTGGAGGGGGCAGTGAACAGGATAAACATAAAACTAATTTTATATTAAATTTAATTTTTTTTTTTAAATTTATATTGAATTTAATTTATAGATTTATACCATCCATTCATACATATAAAAATTAACTCTAGGATTTAGAATTGCGTATGAATGTACTTGTTTATTCTAAGACTATATTAAAAACACTTTTAAAGTTGCCACATTTCAGACAAGATTGAATAGTTATTATAGTAAGTGATAGCTATTTAAAAAAATAGGTAGTGAGTTAGAAAAACCTTCTTACTATTAGGCATACTAGAAAGTCAACTGCATTCAGGTCGTAATTTGGGTCTTGATATTTTGTTTGGTGCTCGAGGTCTCTCTACAAAGGCAAAAAAAAAAAGGAGTCTAAATAAAAATTCATCAGCTTTATGATTTGCATTTAAATAATATGGGATTACATGTTGAATATTTCCCTGAAGTTTGATTCCACTTTGTGCACTGGTAACAAGCAATTCTCTGCAGAGAAGAGAGGGGACCCCCCTACTCAACTCTAAATGTCTCTCATTGAGCAGGTAACATATGTCTGTCTCTTCCAATCCTTTTTTTTTTTTTTTTAAATAATTCGGTTTAATGTTTGCTGAAAGTCTACTGAAAGAATAATAGAGAGTGGTGTCTGCATCATGAAAAATTCTAGGGATCAACAGCATTTGTCTTAAAGAGCCATCACAAATCTTTTCAGGGATCCTTCCTACCACAATAATTAGTCCTGCTGTGTTATTCTTTCTTCATCAATAAATACATTCAGAAAGTAACTCATTCCTCCCAAATAATGTGTGACAGATCTAGGTTAATGTAGTTCACTTTACAAGACGGCTTATATTTTAGGAGTGAAATGTTTTTAATTAAGCAAAGGGATACATTTTCAATTGAGAATTCCAGGCATTGCTCTGCCAATGGAAATGTGTTTTTGCAGATGGAAGGCTTTCCCAGGTTCCCAAGAACACAAACAACTAGGGAAGCCCTCTACTTTCTTTAAAGCCACTTTGTTCAGCTGATGCAGGTGCCTAACAGTATGTTCCTGACTGAGCTCTTCTGCTCATCTGACTTTTTCTTTCCATTTGAATCATATTCCGTTTATTTAATGCCTTCTGGTCTTTTTTTGCTTTGATGCCTTTGCTTCCCCCTACGAGCATGCTTCCCTTCCCTGCCACTCTCTCACTAATTAATTCTTACTCATTCTTCAGGACTGTTTAAATATTGCTTTCCCTAGAAGAATTCTCTGACATTAGCTGTGCTTGGAACTCTGCCCCTCTCTTTTGCAACCTTTGAGCCCCCTGCACTGACTTGTTTGAGGTTGGTCTTTGCCTCCACTAAGCTCTGTGAAAGGAAGAACTGTGCTACCTTGTCCATCAGGTGTCCCTGATTACTAACACGGCACCTAACACAGATCAGTGTTTACTATATATTTTTGAATAAATGAATGATTGAATGAATGAATGGAATTGTACACGAGTGTATTCTTCACAATGAATAATGAATATCCATTAAACTAGACAACATTTTTCAATCTCACATTAGTTTAGAATTGCATTTAACAATGCTTACGTCTTACGAAGTGCATATGGCAAAGCTTTTATAACAGATTTTTGAGGTTAAATTTTCATGCCATAAAATTCACCCATTTTAAGTGTACAATTCCAGGATTTTTAGTAAATTTACAGAGTTATGAGAGCATCACCACAATGCAACTTAAAACATTTCCATCACCCCACACTGACACTTCATATGCATTTGCTGTTACTCCCCATCCCATATCCAGTCCCAGAAAACCCATAGCCTAATTTCTGTCTTTATAGAGTTAAGCAAAGCATTTTATTTATTTATTTTTTAATTAAAAAAAATTTTTTTAAATTATTTTTAGGCGAGGCAACCCTTGGTTGACTTCACAGATTGCAAGGACCTTGTCAGCTTACAATCCCTTATTTTTTATTTTTTATGCCTACAGCACCTGGTCTTCCTAGGTGGTCTCCCATCCAAGTACTAACCAGGCCCAACCCTGTTTAGCTTCTGAGATCAGACGAGATCGGGCTTGTTCAGGGTGGCATGGCCGTAGACTAGGCAAAGCATTTTAATAGGTTGTATATTCAAAATTAATGAAGCAGTTGATAATATTTCTTACCTCTGCCAAGAAAACTAGAAATCCATTCAAGGTAAATGGGGGAAATAATACCATGCCAAAAATCAGGATGGGTAAGTTTAAATGACTTAAAATGATGTCAAAGAAGTTGGCTGAGATCTACAAGGCAAATTGAAATATATTACAATATATACTCAGTCCATTGATATTTGAGAAAATATTTAAGACATAGGTGTTCTTATGATATAAATCCGAATTTTCCTACCTGCAGACACACCCCTTTTTCAGAGAGAAGAGAAAGGATGAGCTTTGTTAATGAGAATATATGACCTTTAGCTCCCACACAGAAAATTCTTTGAAAAATCTGGAGATTTAGGTGAAAGCTAAAATGACCAGACTTCCTGAGGATGCTTTAAGTGCAATCTAACACAATAGGATAAAGAGAAAAATTACCTTTTTATAGCTAATGTAACAATATCGTTAATGTATAAAAACCTATATACATTGAAAAGTTATATGGTCGATTATAAAAAAAAAATCCATGCTGCCTCTCACCTAGACTAAAGCTTTTCTGTCATCCCTGCTCCATTATTTCCCCATTCCAAACAAATAACTTTTCTGAGATTGTGCATTCTGACTGTAATGGACTCATTTCTGTTAGATTACTGGTAAATGTGGGGGAGGAAATAAAGATAAATTTTTATTGTTCTAAGGATCACTTTTTCAGTCAACAAGTATGTATTGAGCACTTTATTGAAGCTTGCTTGGTCTTATTGTGTTAATTATAATAAAACTAGTAAAAATCATACTAAATTCACCGAATATTACACCAATGCCAGGCATTAAGAATTTAGCATGCATTGTTTAATCATCACAACAACTCTATCTTGTAGTTATTCTTCTTATCCTTCCCTTTATGAATGGAAATCTAGGGTCCAAAGACATTAAATAATATACTCACTACACAGTTAGTGAGTGACAAAGCTGGAATTCAAAACTCTGTGTGGGTGTGACTGCCAAGTCTCTATGTCAGAAAGCTACACTGTTTTTGAGAAATTGTTATATAAGGGAATGTGTGGTTACTACCTGAATTTACGGTTTGGGGGGAATATGTAATCCACATATAAAAAACGATTGGGAATAGAACCAAATAACTTATAATCAAGTATTCAGTAAGAGCACAATAAACATTTTAGATGGCAAACCCAAAAGATTTTTCTCATTTTACAACAACCAATGCAATCCCTTTGCAAAGGTATTGCACAATTGCTCACGTTTACATATTTCTCTTCTCTTAGTTTCCATGACATCACACTTTTCTATTTTTTCTCTCATCTCATCTTTGACAGCTGTGAGTCCTTCAGTCCGCTTAACTGACTCTACTTATCCTACCAGACCTCCAAGTTTCTACCTAGTGAGTCGGTCTTTTCTTTCTTTCTCATCCACTGGAACGAGACGGGATGCCGAAATGCAGCCAAGGAAATACTCTATGGTGCAGTGTGCTAAGATGTGCTCCTTCCTGAACCTCCACCACTGGGCTGAAGGAAGGGGACTGCCTTACCATATCCAGGGAGTGCCACACCTTGGAGGTACAAAAGTCCACTGGACTCTAGAAAAAAATTAACTCTTAACTGCGACTTCACTGAATGACAGAAAGACAATGCCTATCCTGTCATTCCAAATATACCCAAGGTCACAAAAGGACATCTGCCCTGACCATTAACATATGATACATTTTTATATATGATCCTGTGAGTTATAAAAAAAATGACCTCAGTCCTAAGACTTACACGATTTAAAGCTATACTAACTGCATGATGAAAGACCAATTTTCATTGTACATGTCCTCAATATATATTTTGAATGAAATTGTAAGTTCTTTGTATCAGGCATAAAGTTATTACAAACCGCTTGGGGTCTCTGTGAAGATGTATGATTTGGTCTACTAAAATTAAGATGCTGATCAACACAGACTTTAAGTTCGTATTGTCAACCTTGCTATCATCTTGTATTTTTTGACATGAGGAATGACATAAGGTCTGAGACCTCAGTTTTGTTCCTGAGTCTGTCACTAGTTTTTGTGTGACCTTAAACAAGTTACTTAATCATTTTTCCCCTCTGTAAACTGAGGTGAATTATCCTAGATGATCTTGAAATGTTTTCAAACCTAACACTTCAATATTCCAAATGTAGCTTCTTTTCTATGGTATAAAAGTGAAATCAACAGACAAGTACACTAAAATAGATAAATATGAAAAAGAAGAAAAACTCAAATTTATAAACACTTATACTGTAATACTATGATGTAATTATTTTTACATTTTTGAACAAAAAATCTTTATTGTATAAAATTTACTTTGCCTCTGCGATACTGCCTTATTTTAATCTATAATAATTCAAAAATACTTTGCAGCAAAGGAAAAAAGACATCCAATCATATATGGATATATTTTGATTTGAAAAATAGTGTTTCAGAGTCACATGTTCGATTCTCTGCTGTGGACCTTTACTTGCTATAGTTTGTGCGCCTCATACCTTAATCATCACATTAGTCCACAAACCTAATAGAAAAGGTGTTCTACATTATCATGGCTTTTTCTAGAAATAATAAAGTCAAATTTCTTCATTGTTCATATATACACTTGCAGCTGAGTAATTATGCAAGAGACATTCATCATGATAACACAGATTCTATTTCCCTTTCTACCATGTATTGTAAGAACTTTGCCCGTATTAGGGAAAAGGTCTCCACCCTCTAAGCCAACAGATGAAAGCGACTGTTCTGAAAGATTATTGCATATCAAGTTCTGGGAGGTCTGTCATATTCCGTCAAATTGATGCACTTTGAAAGGATTTGGCTGAGATAATTCTGTCCACATCGTTTTCCAACCCAAAACTTCACTACAGAGTCTATACCCATGAGATGAGCTCCTTACCTGCTCTGCTTTTCCGCTGAAAGCTGAAGGATAAGGGACTTGGAAATGGTTCTATTGTTGGTACTGAGTGCTCCCTTATCTCAGACATTATCAAGTCTACGCAAATGGGATGAACTGTGAGTATCAGGTAAACCAGGGGCTGATTTTTCACATGACACAAAGCAGAAGTGCACTTATCTGGACGTGTATGTGCCCCAGCCTGGAATGGCTTCTATTTGAGAGCCAACACAAAGAGTGAAAAAGACATAAAGAAATAGGAACCATGACATTAGGCTGCTGATTACTTAGGACTGAAGGACAATAAGCGTGAAGAGTGTCTACGAGAGAACTCATTAGGATATTTCTAGCCTCACTCAGGTTGTCAGTACAAGCCTGTCAACAGCTATATTGGCCAATAAGCCTGATATTGCTTGAAAATGAGCTCCAAAAAAGACTTCATTTAGAGTTGAAACTATTTGAAAACAAGAAGTATGGACACAAATTCTTTGTTCATCTTTGCTGGACATATACAAGTGTTGGCTGAAAAGAAATCAACTATTGGACTCTTCTACTGACATCTGTACTGCTCACCCAGCACCTGGGTTGGCATTGGTTAAAGGCAATAATCTGCTAACTGAACAAAAATGTTCTCATGAAAAGTATGAATGGAAGGACTTTTGACACACCAGGCCTTGGAAGACTCACAGCCAGTCTACCAAGTGAGGCATCTCTGTAGTTCTTTCTGTAACTTCTGTGCTTGGACTGAGTTGTGCTGATGGTAGTTAAGAGGGATAGCGATAGACACTACCTACTTCATACTGAGAAATACAATCTAGAGAAGCTAAATCAGAGTACTGTACACTGAGAAGGGATAAGTTAACAGTTAGCTGCTGACCTGAACAGTCTAAGACTAATTTCTTGCAGTCAGTGGGTGATGTCAGATGTATTTTCTTAGCAGATGGCCTCTGGTTGGGTTCCTCTTGTGGTTTCAGGAATCCCACTCCAAGAATTGGGAGCCGTGTTTGCAAGACAAACATTCAACCACCATTTGAGGATATCTGCTTAAAGGCACATCAGTGCTGGGATTAGGCACCCTGGGCGTCTAGAGTCTTGGTAAACATTTCTATCCAAGTTTTCAGTAATCTTGGATTTTCAATAATCATTCATTCTTATTTACTAATACATTCTCTGTCACAGGAATAAAAATATCTTTGATGTCTGAAATTATTAGCATCTGTGGTTAAAAGACATCTTCTGAAAGACTGTAGAAATAGATTGTGGTGTTAAATATTATAAAGCTAATTTTTGTTCTAGTGTCTCCAGGAAGCCCTGTATTCTGAAGGATCCATAAGCTCAATAGTAGTGTCTTGAACTTCAGGTTATCTGTTGGGTACCCCATACACTCTCGTTAAAGGGTTCTACATAAATTCCGTAGGAATGTTACCAAATCAGTAACAAGCTACAGAACCTCTCCTTTTTATGGAATAATTTTAAGGAATTACTTTTTCCATTGCTTAAGTCAAAAGTGACTATATTTAATGTTACATTGAAAGTTTAAAAAAGAACTCTATGTTTGTATTTACATATACTTACAAAAAAGAAGCAAAATGACCAAAGGCCACTATTTTTTCTCTTCTTGCGAAAAATAAATGATATTACATATGTGAAAAAGACAAGAGAAGCTGCATAACCAATCGAAATTACAACCTGAAAATAATATAAATAATAATAAAGTCAAAAAATGAAATATTAACTGACGAAAATATTAAATTATAAATAACTTTAAAATATTTTATTGTACATGCACTTTGCATGTTTTTTGAGTTATGACAAAATAAAAGTGAAAATATCTTGATTGGTTATACATCAAATGTGAAAATTTATCATGAATTACTTTATAAGATATTGTCTATGTAATACATTACTTACCAATGCAAACACTATTCGACTTGTGATATAAATGTTCGCCATGTTTGCTATGCAGAAAATTAAATACATTAAAAAGAGAATAAGAATGAAGAGGTTAATATCCACCAGTGCCTGTCCACACCAGTAAGCAGAAGGGTACAGGCCTGAAATCCATAGCTGGGATTTAGCTCTCTTCTGATGAAAAAACACAGGATATACATAGATTCGATTAAAATCCAAATCCAAAACAAACAAGTTGGAAGATATTTCGAACATAAATCTAATCTAAGCTAGAGCTTTTAAAAGCTTCTACTAATTTTAATTACACATATACTGTTCAGGAACCTGAGTTCTAGAAAGCCACTTCCGTAAAGGTGACCACTTTGAACATGAGCATGGTTTTATTTGGTAGGTTTGATTCACAATGCCCATTTAACTCATGCATCATACAAAGAAGAGCAGATCTCATAATTGCCAAGGAATCTCCTTCAAAAGACATATTATTTTGCGACCTGAAGGATAATACATTCCCTATTCTCCAAATATGCGCTGGGAGAGTTATTGGCTCAGAATGGTGAAGGATGACTCATCTAAATCTTATTTAACTGTTTGCCTTGGATAACGGACACAATCAAATACAAATATAACAACAACAACAACAAAAACTGTGTTCCCCACAGTAGAAAGTCTTAGATCTGGTCTTTGATTTC
Source organism: Pteropus alecto (assembly GCF_000325575.1). Classification (NCBI taxonomy): domain Eukaryota; kingdom Metazoa; phylum Chordata; class Mammalia; order Chiroptera; family Pteropodidae; genus Pteropus; species Pteropus alecto. Next base: position 9,210,477 of record NW_006436283.1, on the reverse strand, counting down.
AACATCCATGATTTCTTCTTTGCAGTTAGGAAATAATGAGTTGAGAGCTTTATAATATCCCTCTTTGAAGGTTTAGATTAACTTGAATCCCTGTAAAATTATTATACTTTTCTTGTAATTTTGAAGTGAAAAGATGTGTTTTTAGAAGTAAATTTTCTGACTTGACAGAAATAATACTAAATTAAACATACATTTAAATGTTTTCCTCACGGGAAAACATTTTAAACACATAGCATTTAACATACAATTACTGAAGTAGCTAAAGTTTCCTTTTTTTTTTTTTTGCCCCCCTTTTCTTACTTTGTAATCGCTGACACTGCTCATGGCGATGTAAGGAGAAACGCTGCACAGAGTGAGAAGTAAAAACAAGGAGGCTTCTGGCAGCCCTGTCCAGAAAAATACATAATTCTGCAAACATAAAAGGTACTTTAAACTAGTGAATTAAAACAAAATTAAATAAATACAGAAAACCATAAAGAAATGTGCTTTTTGAAATATCGAAGAATCAAAATAAAAGTGTACATCTAGTTCATCAACATCTATGCATGGAGGTGGGAGAGGGGAAATGATTTCTGATCATGAGGCTTCAACTCCTAGTGGAAAAAAAGAGAAATAAAAAACTCAAGACCCACTTCAGGGTATATATGAAAAAGAATTGGAAGCAGTGAGTCTCAAAGAGGTATCTGCCCAGACAGGTTTACAGCAGCGCTGTTCACAATACTCAAGAGCTGGAAGCAACCCAAGTATCCATGGACAAATAAATGGATGAACAAAATGTAGTAGACACATACACGGACTAGTATTCAGCCTTGAAAAGGAATAAAATCCTGGCACATACTACAACATGGATGAACTCTGAGGACAACTGTCCACTTTGAGGATAGTTACAAAAATACAAATGCTATATGATTGCCCTTATATGAGGTTTTAAAAGTCGTCTGATTTTGTAAAAACAGAAAGTAAAATGGTGACTGCCAGGGTCCGGGGAAGGAAGTAATGAAGAGTTCTTATTTAATTGGTGTAGAGTTTTAGTTCTACAAGATGAAAAAGTTCTGGAGATCTGTTTTCACAACAATGTGAATATACTTGACATTTCTGAACTATACACTTAGAAGTGGTTAAGACGGTAAATTTTATATTTTGTGTTTTTTACCACAACACAAAAAAATAAATAAATCAGGAATTACAACCCTAGAGAAACAGATTATTCAGACCTGAATGGCGTGCCTTTCTCAGCATACCTCGTGTGGACACGTAAAGACTTTGGCAGCTGGGGCGATGTGCTCTGAAGCACAGACATAAAAAGACAAGTCGATGCCACTGAGCCCATCTTCAAGGAGATGAACTTTATACCACCCCCAATTCGTGTCTGCCTGAGGCTCGGCTCAACCTCAGGTAGGGCACAGGACTGCCTCCTGTGCAGTAGCCTGTCTCAAAACAATTCCACAATTCTTAAACTTTACTTAAGGCTTTGCAGGCTATATCTAGAAAATTTTCACCAGGTGGGGAAATGCATACTGTCTTCGTAAAGAGGGCTGACAGAAGAATCTGTGTGTCTCTGGGGGTGCTAAGAGTAACCACAGGGCCTTGGTTTGCTTCGATCTTGAACAAACAGGTGATGACACGAAGACACTAAAGGACCAAGAGGGGGTAACACCTATCTCTTTCTACTACAAGCTGGTTCCACTTTCTTGAGAGTTCCCTTTAGAGACCTGCACTCTTGAACCATCCCTATTCTGATGGTCAGTGGTGGCTTCAACCCACAAAAGTATATGTCCATCACTGACCTCTGCAGTATAGTCCATACATCTGCTCTTGTGTGTACCCCCAGCACCACTAATGCAATGCAGCCAAAACTGAACTGGATCCCTTTGTCACAAAATAGGCTTCCCTTTTCAAAAGCTCCATTTCTAGTCCTGTTTCCTGCTCTTCCAACCTCCTGGTTTGAAAGAGTTGGAGTCAGCTGTGAGATCCCTCTTGGGTATCGATTAGGCTCTAACCAGAAAACCATAACCACTTTCAATACTTAAAATAGAGTGAAATTAATCATGCAATGGTTACAGGGGTGAAAAGAGCAGAGACGGCAACAAGGATGATGACGTGAGATGCCACTGTCATTTCTGGGTTGGAGGGATGAAGGAAGGAAGCGATGTGACTAGAGCTCAGGTGCAGGATCCTTTTGCTCTCCTGGATCCTGCCACTGCCTCCAGTTTTCTAAATCCACACTAGAGCCAGCTGACAAAGAATCCTGAAAATGCGGCCTGTGTGTATCAGACACACTTGTAATGTGGAGCAACTATGGGTAGGTGAAGGAATTCATCAGAAAGCATATAGCCCAAGAACTGGCAAATTCTCTTTTGTATCAGTCAATCTACTACCTATTTAGTCAAGGAAGGGTCTGCCAACAAATTATATTAGATTTATAAGATAAGACTATAAAGCAGGGTTACAAGTGCTCTTGATTTCCAATTCAGTGTACATACACACACACACAAGCACACACACTCTCACTCTCTCTAACAAACTCCTGCACTCAAGTAAGTATTAGAAGATTCCCTGGGAGGTTATGACATAATATGGAAAAGTATTCCCCTATGAGAATTTTCTGATCATAATGAGAAATAATCTGTTTAAAATGTTAGGCAAAAATTAATTTTTTAGGATTAACAAGTAATTATAAATATTTAGAAGCTAAAATGGAAAACACAGGTTGGTTGTCAAATTCCTAATTGTTTGGAATGAGTAAATACAATACTTACAAAAGGATATGAGCCTCTCTCAGTTCGAATATATTGTGTATGATTAAACATTCGAAGTAACCCATTGCTGATGATATTCATAAGAATAGGGAAACAGTGCAGTCTCTTGGTATTGCATACGACTGAAAATCTATAATCCTGCAAACAAAACACAGACAAATAAAACAATGTTAATTCTAAACCATTAAAGAAGAAAATGGTTTTATATGTAAGATCCTAACGGTGCCACATTCTAGTTGTGTGACCATCTTCAAGTTAACTGACCTCTGAGCTTCAGCATCCTTATCTGTAAAAGGGTATAATAAATGGGTTGTTAAACAGTTTAAATAAGATAATGTATATTAGGCCATAGCACAGCAGATGGCACAGTCAGCAATGTAAAATTTATTAATATTACTAATTTTAGATAAGGAAATTTCAGTTGATGGGATTCAAAACGTGGCCCTAATATAATGCTGTCAGTTTACAGTGAGCAAACAAAGGAACAATGATTTTCTAGATAGGAGAGAAGCATGGGATTTATAAAATGTTCATAGTTATACTGCCAATGAATCATTTTCACCCTTTCTAAGACGATGTTTATGTTCTTCATGTTTATGAAAATATTCATGCATTCATCAAGAGGCTCAATAATGTTTAAGTATTACCAATAGTTTATATAATAAATATCTTAGATACGTAACAAGTAAAACAACAGCTAAGCAATGTAGTTTCTCCCAGTTGGCACGAAGAGATTATTTAGTTTAGGTAGAACTGAATTCAATGATACATCTTCAAAGGCTTTTGTTTTTCATTTCCCTTCTGGCAAGAAATGAAGAGACAGTTTCATTTAAATTTATTCCCTGCTTTTCTCTGGAATTTAAGTAAGACTCAGAGTATACTTGTGATTAGGATGTATTTTCAAAGTCTTGTTCCTGGAAGGATCTTTATTGCTTGTGTTCTTTATCCAAATTGAAACTTGTTAAGACAGTAGGCTGAGAACACTTTCCTCGGAGACTTCAGGTGGCTATTATAGTATTTAATATATTTTCTCAATATATAAGAAGATTGTTTGGATAGTTAGCCATTGAATAGGATCCCTTAAATTCATAATTATATTGGTTGGTAACTATAAATTTTAATATTTTATTAAGTCTGACTAATGCAATTATATTTAGCTACTTTCAAATGTAAAATTCATCTAATTCAAAGGTTAAGATAGAAAATGTTTTATAAAAACTTATTCAAACGTCACAGATTATTTAATAATGACCCAAAATGTTTTCAAGTGAAGTTGCTGTATACCAGCTGGGTTGACTTTTTATAGTTTTAAAACAGCTAAAATGTAGAACTTTATTAATTTTTTCATAAAAGCAAAAACAAGAAGCAAGAGACAAATATACCTTCTGTTCACCAGAAACTATGATAGCTCCATTGTATGACAGGTCATCAGTGCTATTTCTATTTTTGAAGTTATCTACTTCCAAAAGTATATTTTGATGCTTCACTGACTGTATAAAATCTTCAATATTTGATTCTAGAATGAAATCAACAGAGGCCATATAAAGCAAGAACACGTCATTTTTTAAAAAAATAAACCACAATTTAAAGGTAATATTTATAGTATGTAAAGGGATGTCATTTCGGGCATCACAATAACACTGGCCCATGAAAGAGAACCCACTCGGTCATCTTCTATTTATTGAATCTTACTCTGTGATGAGTTAGCTTTATGATATGGTTTAATGCAAGTTAATATGTAACCATTAAGACTAGATAATTCTATTTTATGACCCCTTGTTAAAAAAATACATTTGGACTCAATCATTTGTGGCAATATACAATAATAATATGAGAAGCACTTCAAATTGGCTAGCCTAAAATGGCCAATAATAACACTCTTCTCACTCTCTTATTTTTCAAATAACAGAAAAGTAAATATATGTAGGTGTATGCATAAAATATGAGTGTATTTTACATCTATTTTATATTTTTACATATATATTACATGCACATATATTACATAAATATATTTTTTCTTAGGAAATGAAAAATGAAGAGTGCCACTATCAGACAAAGGTTTTTGATATGTGCCTGAAGAAGAAAGCAGATGAGATGGTTTGACAGAGAAATAAGAGCTGAGAAAAACCCCCAGCCCAGCACACATGGGCACAAACAACCGTTAAGGTAAAACCAGTTTCCAGGATCTCTACTTGAGAGTGCACAAAGTCAAGGTGGGTAGATAGGTTCTGCAGCCACGGCCATGACCATCAACTGGTTAACCACGCCTGGAACAAGGAGGCCACGGGCCCCTCTCCATGGTCCACACAGAGCAGGTGGAGGCTGCAAGTCCCTAAATTCAGGATACAAGTCCCTAAATTCACTTTCCAAGAGAGACTATTTGGGCAAAACAGCATGGCAAGACCTCTAGTAACTCCAGACAACTAAAAGGACAGGATGTAATGGAAAAAGGAAAAAGAATTCTAGGTTTTTCTCATTTGGACTTTGAAATGTGAGTCCAAACTAAGAACAGAGAGGGTTCTAGCATCAGAAGAACAGGAAGAAGCTCCAGATGAATTAGGATTCCCACATTCACCTGGGCAAACAGGAATCCTCCAGTTTAAAGATGAACATCTTACCAACGATCATCTGATTTTCAGACAAAAGGAACAAGATGGCATAGAAACTCCAAAAATAAATCACAGAATAACTAACAACCGAGTAGAGAGAAGAAAATAAATAAATAAGTAACACAAGCGTACGGTTCTCAGAGTAACTAGAGAGGAAAACACCTACATGAGAAAACAACAGGCGGAAAGGTAAAGAGGCAATTCCAGATCTCGGAAATCAAATATACAACTAGAAGCACTTTCAGGTATAAGGTAGTAGAATGAATAAAATTTACTTTCTGACATCCAAATGGAAAACAAGAAGAAGAATGAGAAACAGAAATGAGAAGACCACCTTGGTTTAAAGAGGAGACACCTATAACCCCGCGTCACAAATATCTATGAAAATCAGAGTGGGTGGCAGAACTCTTCAAGAGACGACTCCTACTCTGAATATTTTTGTAACATTGCAGGCAGAAACATAAAATAAGCAGTAGGTGTAAGCAGTTAGACTAAACCAATTGCTAATCTTTTAGGAGAACAGGAGCACAGGTACCAAAATGTCTTAGGAAATCTTCCTAGGTCCTGCTGGAGGCCTACAATGTCAATCAGTGTGCATAATATTTAGGGTATAGGTTAAGCTGTCATAACAGAGATCTCAAAATTGAGTGGTTCAACCGATACAGAAGTTTGTTTCTCTCTCACATACTAGCTCAAGGTCATCAGGTGGATAAGCAGCTCTACTCGATCAGGTTATGTCGTGACCCAGACCCTTCTATCTTGTCCCACCATCCCCATAATCTCTAAAATCAGAGCAAATATGCACAGTTCTTCAGAAATTGATTTCTATACATGAAGTCTAAATACACATTTTCTTCTCTTACAATTTGTTCCCCCCACCTACATAAAAATAACTTATTTCTGGGTTTAAATTTTCTTTTTCTGTTCACCTGTATTGTTGATGATCAACAGGCTGGTAAGAGAGTCTTGGGGAAGTTGTCCCGGAGAGAGGAAATACAATTCAGGTTTAAATTCCCAATCACTCCTTTGAACTAACACAGCATCATATATTGTTTCCACAATCAAAGGGAACAGTGAAATTCCAAATACCAATAGTCTACCAATAAAGAAAAAGCACCATATGAGTCTACAGCAATTTTATTTATTCAGTCAGACATTTCATAAATATCTGTTGAGTACCAACTCTGATGGTAAGTGCTAAAGTTTTGAAAGTCATACCTTAGCATGCCATACAGTACTAAAAGGCATTGCTATACAAACACCAGGCTAGCAAACAAACTGTGAAAACTAAACAGACCTGTGTATACGTATGGCTAATGAAGTGCTAACGCACAGGCATTCGCCCTGACAGTAAAATCCAGTGCTGCATTTATCCATTCTCTGGCAGGAAGGTCGGGTATTAAATTCTGGTTTAAATTATCTTCTGGTTTAACTCTTTCTTGAAACTCCCTATCTAACAAAAACACAATGCCCTGATACTCACAGGGTCCGAAGCGCTTTCTTTCCACGTTTTAACTTTAAGAAACGGAGCCGTGCTATTGCACAGACCTGCATTCTCCAGAGTTCCAAGTCACTCACAGCCTTCCGCATTTCAGAGAAAGAAGAGGAAACTGGCTCCATTTCATGTAGGCTTTCTGTGTCTCTTCTCATCTCTGCTTGTTCAAAATCTGTACACACACACTTGCATCATTAATGCTGTCCTTAGGTCATCACAGTTTTCTCTTTTTAGTAATATTAAAAATCATTTTAGAATGTTGTGGTTACAAAACAAATGATATAAGCAAAAATTATGTTTATCATATCCACATTCAATAAACTCAGTGATAAAATACACTGAATTTATACCAAAAGAAGAATTTAGTAAAGGGTCATCTTATTATGTCCAGTCTTTGAAAAGGCATAGAAAGTCTCATATATAACACTATCTGAGGGATTTCAAGAAATCTTCTCCATAAGAATAGCCAGTCACTGATGCCTAAATGTCTACTATTAAGCTATCAGTAAATTAGAACAACAGGTAAAAGACTACCGACTCTGAAACCACCAGACCTGTACCTGATTGCCAAATACATGACTTACAAATGGCATAATTTGAGGCAAATTACTTAACTGCTCTTATGTCTGATTTTCTCATATGTAAATGGTGCCAATGACACTTGGAGAATGGTCATTGTAGGAAGGCAATGCAGTATATCCACACATTGATTAAAGTGTCTGGTATAAACGCTCCATAAATGACAGTTTTTACTATTATCATCCACTAAAAAACACAGGAGATGAGTCTAAGCATTTCTTCCATTTAGACCTTAGTGGGATTTCGTATTGCACAAGCTAAGACTTCATGACCTTGATGGAGAGCCTTTCACATCCTCAAATTATGCAAGAAGCAGTGAGCATCTGAGAATAGGAGAAATCTACTAAAATAGGAAGCAAATAGTTTCCAAAGAGAAATGTGGTATATTCCAAGAAGGGATCTGTGCTCAGACCAGTAATGATGTTAGCAAGCCATGACAGCCCTTCCCAGACAGCGAAGTCAAATGTGGAATTAGTCACTTTCTTTAGTGTGAATGATGTGTAAGATGTTATAAATACTAAAGTGACACATGGTACTTTTGGAAAATGGTTGTATATGACTATACAAATGGATTTACCTTGCTCCACAGTTGATTTTCCTTCCACTTTCATGAACACTTCATTCAGAGTTGACGTGGAAATGTCATAACTCACCACACCCTGGCCAGAACCCTTATCAAGATCACTGAAAAGGTCTACGGTGACAGATAGGAATAGATACATTTAAAATACCACATCGATAACTTAACCTAGAAAAAGATCACTTAAAAGATGACGCAGAATATTGTTCAGAAAATTTATGTCTTTGCAGTATCAGAGTAAGCAAAAGCAAACTTTCACTGGAACGCTCTCCCTCCCTGAAATAAATACATCGGACCTCTCCCTCTATCCTCAAATCATCTGCAGTCTATCATCTAATCTCAGCTCATGAACTTCCTATAAGCTTCTTGAGGAAATAAGAGCAGTCAGAAAGAGCACCATCATCTCACTGCCACACCACAAGTCAACGTGTACTTCTACCCATATTCTGGGTCTTCCTTCTATAGAGGTGGAAGACTTGTAGCTGCTTTTACCAAAGGTTATCTCTTTGACATGTGTTCTGAATTCTATCCCCTTTGGGCATCTTGAGAACTTTCCAAAGTAATCTGTTCTCTCTCCCTAGCTCTGTCCCTCCCAGCCCCCGCCCCCTCTCTCTGCAACTCAGACATTCAAAGCTGTTAACTATTCCCTCCTACTAGAAACATTTTCTTCCTTGAGTTAATAAGAACATATTCTCCTGTATTTCCTTCATCAGGACTCTTGATTTCTACCACCTCTGACTCCTCCTCTACTTTCTCCCGAGGGCCCAGTACTAGATCGCTTTCTGTCTCCATACACTCTAATCCCATGCCTTTGCATTAAATCCATCTATATGCTAATAATTCTCAAATTCAATTCTCACTTTGTTCTCTGATTTCCAAAATCTTAAACCATCTATATCCTTGGCTATTTGACAACTCCACTTAGAAGTTTAAAAGTATCTCAAAGTCAATATTTCCAAAATAGAACATTAACTCCTTCTTCTCCATTCTACCCAACTGTTCTTCCCATCATTTCAAAGTAAATGACACCACTTTCTAGCCAGTGATTCAAGCCAAAATTCTAGAAGTTCCCTTTGCTTGTTCACTTTTCCTCATGCTCCACAGACTGGCCATCAGCCAGATTCTTTAGATTTATCTCCAAATATGATTCAAATCCATCCACTTTCATTTTCTTTCAACTGGTACTACGGTAGCTCAATGACCATCATCTTTCATCTACACCTCTGAAATGATCAGACGGCTGGTCTCCCAGGGTGCGCTCTTGTTCCTCTATAGCCAGAGTGGCCTTTTATATCCAGAGAATGAAAATATAAGTCACATCACATCAATTTCCCATTTAATGACTTTTGGTGGTTTCTCAATACTTTTAAAAAAAATTCAAAGACCACACCACAGCCTCTAAAGCTCTACCTTAGTGAGTCTCGATATTCCCTACAGCCTCATCCCATTCCCACTTGCCACTGTCCTCCCTCACTCACCGACTCCAGACACTCCCTTTTCCCCTCTGCTCGGAATGCTTTTGAGCATTTTCTTCTTACGGCATTCTGACTCTTTTCATATAAACTCCAACCTGACATCAGTCATCTCTCTAATCCATAATGTCTTGTTTATTATTTCATTACAGAACTAACACCATTGGTTTATTGCATGCATCTGCTTCTCCCGCCCAGTGCAATGTAGGTTCTATATGGGTAGGAACTCATAAGTCTTATTTAATTCTCTATCTCTAGAACCTTGAGCAGTGTTTTATATATAATAGATCCAATAAACATTTATTTTATATCTCTTCCATGGTGGATGCTTGGATGAGGATGCAAGCTCCTTTGAGAAGCTTCTCATGTGCCACTTTCTACACTAGGTGGGGTGATGGGCCAGCAAAATTACTGAGAGGAACCGGATGAGTACCGAGGTTGTAACAGCACTGTGTTTCCCCATGGCCCACACATGGCATGCAGAGGACCTGGGAGTCCCCTTATTTCCTATAAGGACATAAATATGTCATTGGACTTGCAAAGACCTGGATAAGGAAGCTGCCATGGGCTCACACATCAACACCAGGGACTTTGGGTAACAGATATTCTTGTGATGGTATCAGCAATATAACTTACTATTCCCCTTTTCCTACCAAAAAAGAAGGTGGGCTAATTGCATCTCATTGCACATTAGTCCAAGAACAGAATAACATAGTATGGCCCACCTTCCAGGCTACTACGAACACAGAGAAAGCTACCGTATTTGCAGGTGAGACTAAATCTAATTCCTGAGCATTTGCCTAATCATCACTGGAATCATCCAAAAGTCTATTTAAATCAGGCTTATAGGGAGTTCGAGTTTAATAAACTAAATGCTTCAATAGAAAGGAAGCTGTTTAAAACAGAAAAGACTGAGAGACACATTTCCCCACAGCACCCATCCCACAGAACAGTCGTGAGGACTAAATGAGCTGACGCACATGGAACTATTAGAAGAATGCATGACTCACAGTAAGCACTGTATGAAGAGCTAGTGGTTATTGGGATTACTCATCAAATGAAGCCTAGGTTGGTACTGCTACCTGGCAGACTAGACCCAAAGTGAACTCTTGTAGAATAAACAAACTACATTTTTCTCTATGAAATAAATACATACCTAATTAAAGTGCAGAAGGAGACTTGTGGCAGACAGCTTGATGCCTCGCCCCCATCTTTTCTGCACTCACCCATGCCCAGCAAATCCACTTATTAAGAATACCTGCCTGAAGGTATTTTTTTTCTGGGCTCTGAAGTATGCCAAGCTCATGTTGAACACAAGCCAGATCGGTCAGAAAATTAATGCTCCCAGAAGCATCTCTTAACCACTGATGGATAGGGAGTAGCCAATAAACACCCCAGGTTTCTCATCCCTCTGGTGATATAACTCTGAGCCCCCTCCTTACTGAGTTACTTATTTCTCCCAGTGGTATTGCACCTCAGTCGCTTGTTGCAATAACCTGCTCGATAATGCAAACTTCTCTGGCTTCCTTCCTTTCCCTTCCCTTCCCTTGCTCATGTCCCCATTCCCTACTGGTGCTTCTAGGCATCAATTACCCAACGAATTGCACTAAAATCCTCGTCTCAAGTTCTGCTTCTTAGGGAACCCAACCTAAAACGAAATCCAAGTCCATTAAACAATGAAAGTTATAATAATAATGTGAATACTTGTTCCCAAATTTCATTCCATTGTAATCATATTTAAGTTACCTGGAAATTTATCTGTCCTTTCCACAGGCAAAGTATACACAAGTTTTTCTTTGCTTTCTGTTTTTAATTTAGCATCAGGGATGTGATGATTAATAAAGGATGTTATTTTTTCTGGATCACATATTTCATTTCTGTACAAACTAATGTTTAAAAGAAAAGACAATTCATTTGTGTTTTTGCCAGTGCTATCACAAAAGAAGAGCTTTTATTGAATACCTAGCCTTTGAGTACCACTATTCTTGGCTTTAGGAAACAAACGAAATGAGTAAATAATTCTAATACTAACAATGCCATTGGTTTGAAAAATCTTCTGATCTATACAGAGAAGGTGTATAAACTCAAAACAACTACAAATATATAAACAAATACATAATGGAATTGAAACTATATGTCAAGCAGGAAGATAAATAGAGGGAGGTGAGATTATTTGGCAGAAGAACCTCCTTAGGGAAAATAATTACTACACCGGACCATGCAGATATCAGAAATTAGTGGCTAATAGGGAAATTTGGCCAACATGCATGTTTTGTTTGGCCAGAGTCTTTGTTTTTGTCCTAATTCTTTTTGCCTGAACACACTTTCTTGTTAGACACAGTCGTTTTGAGACTCTGCTACCAGATTTGCAGCCACTTTTGATACTAGCTTCTGAAATTATTTGATTTTGTGCTCTTTGGAAAAATGAAAATACAGAATTGTATTGATCAGTTGAGGAAAGTGGAGGGTGGGGAAAGTGGTACAGGTTTAGGCTGCACGGAACAGCGACCTGGAAAGTGGTCCATGAAATAGCCCTGCTGTGATCTGTCAGCTTGGGCTTATAATTTTGAAATTTTGCTTATCACAATGATGTTGAAATATAGGAAAAGCATTCAGGAAGCAATAATCAACACAGCACGGCAGGGATAAGCATAAGGCCAATTCTCTCTCATATTAGTCTACCTTTTTATACACCAGTATTGAAAATATAGATAGATAGATATATATCCAATCTATCTCCATAGCCTTTACCTTAAGTGATATCCAAGACCCCATTTTCTCTTCAGAAAGTCAGAAGAGCCTGCACACTTCAATCTTCCATTGGACATGATCACTTTTCTATCTGAGTAAAAAGAAGCAAGAAAGGATGATAGGAGTCATTTCTTCCCTCTCTAGAAGATAAAGATGAGGAGCAAAAGCTCAGATTTCCAAAGGAGAAGTGTTCTGTGGAGTATTACTATAGCTAATGTCCATTTAAAAATCTGAAATATGCTTTAAGTCTACGGCCATACCACCCTGAACGCGTCCGATCTCATCTGAAATACACATTAAAATTGATGCATTTAAAATAAACTGATGAATTCCCATTCATTTTAGTGCCCACTAATATTAAAAAAACAAACAAACAACAACAACAAAAAAACCTAAAAACTACCTGGGTGCATTTTCTACTCTGGATGCTAAGAAATGAGTGGATATTTTTCAAATAAATATATGTTAAAGATTTGGATGTTTAAATTAATCAAAAGCTGATCTGGAAAATATCGCATTTTTTCATTAGTGGTCAAAATCCAGCAAATAAACAGTTGGCGAGGAATTCTGCAGTGGGACTAGACTCCTGTCATCCTCCAGATTGCTATGTAATATAGGCACACCAAGGCATTGGGAGCAGGGCTCTTGCCCTGGGAATAAATATTTCCCAAATCCTTTATTGTAATACTGAGAGAACACCAACAATTACCAGCCAGGATGTCAGCCTCATCCATGAAGTTGGTACTCAAGAGAGTCACACGGTCTGCTTTGCGTTCCTTGAGAAAACTCCATACTCGATGTCTTGAAAATGGATCCAACCCAGCAGTTGGTTCATCCAGCAGCAAAACCTACACAGGATGATGATATATAAGGTATGTCTCTCTCCCATGTTAACTGTTTCCAGAAAATAGTATGGATAACAATAAAAACCAAAAAAAAATAATAACCATCCGTCCATTTATGTCCAACAGACTTACCTCCACAGTCACACAGAGAAGATTCTCTCTTTATACATTACAGTGAAAGCATTGCTACTTTTAGTGGTGAAAGGGTTTGACTTTTCACTGATATTCAATCTGCATTCCTCCACATGTACAATCACACTTACTTGAGGATCTCCTAAAACGGCAATCCCAAGTGTCAGCTTTCTTTTCTGTCCTTCACTTAAATGTTTAGCAAGGTTATCCTGAATGTTTTGTATGTCCAACTCCAATAAAATTCTTTGTACCTATATGAGAAAATATACAAAGCTTAAAATCCAACATGATTCATATTGTGCAAGTTTAACTGTTTATTGCCACAGTAGATATTTTTATAGGACCTCAATGTCTAAATTTTATTCATAACAGGACAGATAAGTCACGAAGAGGAATTCTGTGATCGTGATTTAACTTGGCAAATAGTTGGCAGTTTAGTTAATCTAAGAATGCATTTACCTCTTGTTCCACTTCCTGTGGCAGAATCCCTTTTATTTTAGCAAACAGCCTGAGGTTTTCCTTCACAGTGAGCATGTCAAATTGAATACTGAATTGAGGACAAACACCAGTAATCTTCCTGATTTCCTCCAAGTCTTGCATTTCAGAGAGATTTTTATTGTAGATGGTAACTGATCCTGAGAACAGAAGTGAAAAATAACTTAAAATTGGCAAGATAATATATTTTATTAATGCTTGGAGATCTTATTCAGGGAAATGAATAAGATCATGGCTGTAATTTATTAATAATTAATAATTCTTTCTACAGGCCCAGAGTAGTGTATATTTCCCCTAGAATATTGCATAGCAATGGAATAAACATAATAATTTTCATAAAAATTTGGGAAATATAAAATATATTTGAAATGATACAGTTCTGGTAAATAACTTTAGATAAACAAACATTATTTTCTCTTAAGCAGTCAAATATAAACCTTAAAGAGAGAAAGGCTACCTGTGACCTCATTCTATTATCAGACATCTTGCCTGTGAAACATTTTTTTTGCTCACCTTCTGTTGGAACAGACAACCCATTAAGGATGTTTAGCAACAAAGATTTGCCAGCTCCACTATGACCCAGAATTGCTGTAATTTGACCTTCATATATGTCAAGTAGCAAGCCTGTTTTTAGAATAAAATATTAACATTATTACTAAGAGGGCATTAGACAGGGCTGGTTCAAAAAATAGAACAAGAAAATTTATCTTAGTTGTATATTTTGAAGCATTTTGATATTTTAAAATATATAACATTCAATATTTTTTTAGGTTGCTAAAATAACATGCTTTCTGCGGAATATTTGAGAAACAAATACGGTCTCTTGGAAAATAAAATTAAGCATAATTCTAAATATTAATGTAATACACGTACTTGTTGGGTATATACATGTACATTTAAGAATATGTAAATGTATTTACGAACTTTGATCATACTCTCTTCTGTTCCAGCCTATCTCTTCAAATATTAAACAATAAACATTTTCCATGGCATTAATTGCCTTCTAAAATATATTCACCAAAAATTTATATTTCTCCCATGCCCATTTTTCTATTCTTTTGTTATAAACTTCTTACATTTACATGTCAGTAGAAAAATCATTTAGTCAAGAATCCATTTTTTGTTTGTTTGTTTGCCCTAAAACCAAGTGAAAATCAAACTTTATTATGGAAAGTTACAGGACAAAGTAAAATAAAATTCTTAAGAATTTTACTTGTAAAAATAATTTACATACCTCCTAAAAATCATTATTAATAAAAGCAAGATGTCCTCTATAAAACATAGCCACTAATTTTGATGCTTAAATATTTGTTATAGAAAACTATATTTGCTAGAATATTTAGTATCAGATATGTTCATTCATTCAAACTATAAACCACGTTTGTCATGGGATACTGACTTGTGGAATTTAATTCATTGTCAATGGTATTACTCACCTTGCTTTAGTTAATCTCACCAGTAAATGTGAACTATGAGAATTTCATGGCTAGTATAAAAAATTTATCAACTTTAAATCTAGGTGTTCTTTCCTCATAGTGCAAATAAAATATTCCTTACAACAAACTCATCTTTAAAAAACAAAGTGAAATTATATTTTTCATTGTATAATCCCAATTTTGTAGATTAACAGATCCGTGAAACATCCAGAGGATTTTACATCCAGTTCTTAATCACAGTAAATTCCTAGATGGTGGAGATAGAGTGTACTTTTTTTTTCTTTTCTTGTTTTGCTTATCTCTATTTTCTAATTTTTCACATTGAATTTTCCCCATTTTTTTGAACTAAAAAAATTAATAAAACAATGAAATGTTTTTACCTTTCAGTGCTTCCACTTTTCCAGACTTTTCTTTATATTCTTTTTTAACATTTCTAATTCTGAAAAGACAAAAGAGGTGCTCTCTTAGCCAACACAGAAATAAAAATGGTACAGATCATGAACAATCCTACAGAGATGCAGTGAACCAATTTATGTGAATAAGGGACAGCATAACCAGTCTACTCAGAAAGACAAAGACATGATTAATCATTTCCCAGGGGACAGAAAATAAAAGTCTCTCTAGAAACTTATGATTAGAAAAGTGTTTTGCTTAGAAAAGTAGAATGCTCTGTAATCATGTTCACTTTCTTCCTCTAGTCTTAGAACACTTGCTCTTCAAGATCAGCTCATTTATCTGCATTCTGTAACCATCAGCTCTCAAAGCCTCCAAGTCTCGTTGATTAATCAGACTGTCACCTGAATTTTCCTCTGACAGCGTCTATTTAACCACTAACTCTGCTTTAGATATGACTGAATTTCTCTCTCCTCCCAATCTTAAAAAAAAAAAATTCTTAAAAGTATAAACCTGACATCTCTACTTCCCCACTTCTCATTTCCTCCTCAGTCAATTGCCTTCTGGCTTCTGAACCACTATTCTAGTGAACCTCTTCATATTGAAATCATTAGTGACCTTCTAATTGCCAAATGCAACAAATATTTTCCATTCTTACTTATTGGGTATGGGTCTCTATTGATGACTTTTTCCTTGTTAAAAGTGGCGGCTTTTAAGGTGACATTTTACTTTATAAGTTTTCTTCCTATTTTTCTAAATGTTCCTTCTTTGTTTCCTTATTAGGTTCTCTTCTTTCATCAGACATACCATCTTGTGTTCCACAGGGTTCTCTATGTACATTGGATCATCTCACTCTAGACTCTGTCAATGGGTTCTCTCCTTGATTCTCATGGTTTCAACACCAGCCCAATGTGGAACCCATTCTCGTTCCTGAGCCAAAGCTTTAATGAATAAGCTTCAGATCAGATGACTTTCCTACACCTCCCCGACTCTAGTGAAGAATCCAGACTAAGAGACAGGATATCCAGAGTCAACACTGTATAGACTGGTCAGGGTTGGGCGGAGAGGGGACGGGGCTGCATGGGTGAGGACATTTCACATTTCTGTCCTTCACAGCAGAAGAACAAAGAACATTTTTCAGTCTGTAACTAACCCTATCTTAGAAGATTGGATATGACGATTATTATATTTGAATAGTAATATAATTTTATTTTTTGTGTTCTCAACTGGGAAAGTGAGGCTAATGACATTAGAATTGAGCTTTGGGGAATTATTTCTCGCTTGGCTTTGCTCTTTTGAGCAGATGTTTTCTATGGAGCTGAGGTTGGGGTGGGGCTATTGCCTCCTAGAAACCTTAACGTCAGGTTTAGGTTTCAGAATAGGGTCAGAATTAGAAGGAAGAAGCTGAGGCATGAGTGTTCACTCTCTGCTTTTTGTTTTAGAGAGAAGTATTTCACTTTCTAGCTAGCGTTTCAATTCATTTATCTTCCTTTGTCTTCTGATGTCTCTGCAATAGCTAGAGGTTAAGAGCACAGACTCTGGAGCCACCTTCGCAGTTACGAGTGTGTGACATTGGGCAAGAGCCTTAACCTTTCAGTACTTCACTGTCCTCATGTGTTAAATGGGCAAAATAAAAGTGCCTGCCTCATACACTTTCCATGAGAATTAAATGTGTGCTTGGCACATGGTAAGCATTATATGACTATCTGTTAAATAAATAAAAGGTCAATATTTAAAACTCTCTAATTCTTTAACTTTAGTGCATATTAGAAAAATCTACAGGGCTCTTTAAAAGCCACAGATACTGGGTGCAAGCCCACACCTCCTGACTTAGAATCACTGGAGGTGGGGTCTGAGAGAACAGACACTTTAAGAGCTCCTCATATCAATCTGTAACAAATAACCCTACAGAGTAGATATCGCTCTTGTTTCCTAGAGGACACTGAGACTCAGAGCAACTTCCTTGTTTCTCCAAGACCACACATTAAATGAGAGGGAAGTGTGGTATTAAAATCTAATAATTTGATCTCAAATTTCTTACTTCTTCCATCATACCATATAAGCCAAATGGAAGTATGGAGGAAGACACTTGGAGAAAGAAAAAAGCAAAAACAAAAGAAAGGTGGAGGACAAGAGACAGAAACAAGATGGAGGGTGATGAGACAATAGCATATGGAGCTAGGCAAGAGAATTCTCCTTTCGAGTTAGTTAGGAGTTAGGAGTAGAATTAGGAGGTGCTGGTGCTGGCAGTGGGAGACTTCAGAGTGATGTTCACAAAAACACACTTCTTCCTCCATGTTTTGCCTCAGGCTCATCCTACTGCTACAGTTAATAATTCATTACCCTTGCTCCCATACATTAGTATAAGTGATTACCTGATGGCCTCTTTTCCTTGGAATTCTGGAGCTATTGGTTCAAAATAATCATCAGAGGGATGCACGGGGTCTATTTCTTTCTCAGTGGTCTTATCATGAGTCCTTCGGCGTTGGAAACAAGATGATGAGTCCAAGAAAAATAATGGAGAATAACGGCGCTCATTTCCGTCTAATTAATCAAGGGGCAATAAAATATTGGATCAGTAATATTAAAATAATGATCAAAGAATCCATGTTCAGAATAGTGCAGAATGTCTCGGACTTACAAGTATCATAGAGAAATTCTTCCTTAACTTCCTATTACTAAGAAGAAAACTTGATAATTAAGTACAGAATGAAAATCCAAAGGAAATAGTACATTATCACAAAAGTTAATAGAACTTTCAACAAAGTACAAATCAAAGGTTCAAATAAAATGCAATCTAAAGGTATTTAAAAGAATGAATGAAACCAAATATTTGTGGAAAAACCAAATATTTGTGGAAAATATGGCATAAAATTAGTTGTAAACATGTCTGTAAAACTTATTAAATCATCTGACCACAGCAATATAATTGAACATAATACTGAAATCTATATGGTACATGAATTAAAAATACACGGAGAAATTATATTTGTTCAGGATGAATACATAAGCATTTCCAGATTTAAAAAAATGAGGTAGTATTTATAGTTAAGGGCCTTCAGATATAAACTAGAAGTAATAGACAAGACTACATAGAAAAATATAAGACAACCTAAAAGACAGTTAAAGTATAAGGAATATTAAAAATAAGAACATAAATAAAGAAGATGACTGTGTAAGGAAAAAAGCATTCTGATTCTAGTATGCAAAGGAATTCTAGGCTTATGTGAAATTTTTGGCTGGTAGCAAGATAAAGGAAATCTAACTGGGCAATATACTTCTGTAAATATAAACAATATATGAAAAAATTTCAGAATAATGCTGAAAATATTCTAATTTTCATTTTGGTATTATCTTTAAGGGTGGATATCTCCCCTTCTGAAATGGTCTTCCCAGAATCGGGGGAGCGAGGAAGATACTGATTATTTCACAACTGAGGTCCTTTCTAGCTGTGTTTAGTATACAAGCTGCCTTACATACTTGTAAGAAGAACAAATATTTACTAGACAGTATTTCTACTGCATGATGGCCCTACACTGTATAAGCCACAACCATCTTAAGAACTAATTTATTTTAGTTCATTATGATACAAATCCTAAATATCATTCTTTGAAAACCCTTTCAGGGACCCTTGGAAAAAAAGTAACATTATTTAATACTATATAATTATAATATGTATTAAAATGATCATTATTGTATATTTATAATGTGTATTATTATATTAAAGTCAAAGTCATTGTTTTTACTTAAAATTTTTTTAAACCATTAAAACTATGAGATAGAAATAAAACTCATTCAGTCTATGATGGGAAGTAGTTGTTATTCTTAATTTCTTAAAATATATTTATATAACCTTAAGAAAAAAACTTCAGTGTAATCTATATCTACAGATCAGAGAAAAACCCACTATTACTTACAGGGTAAGATTTTGTCAAAGTATAATGCCAATACCAAGTAGAAAAAAGCATCAAAGGCCAAGACGAAAAAAGTTGCTATCATTACATATGAGTCTCCTGAAGGGTCAGGAAAAGTTACGCCATTCATATTATAGTCCAGGTGGATAATCTAAGATTCAAACAAAAATAATAAATATTTAAATTAAACAAGTAAAAACAATTCAGTGTAGCAGCAAAAAATTATTTTAGTAAGTAGCTTTTTCAAAAGGACCTTAAAATGAAGTTATTAATGAAATCACTTCTGTTTTACAGCAATCAAAGGAATATGAGAAGAAAATACTGATTTAAAAAATAGAATCCTTGGAGGGAGGAAAAGAGGCGAAAAAATATAATGTTCTAAGAATAAGAATATAAATTATACTTCATTTGCTTGTTTTCATAAAGTCATTGTAATATTGCAAAATATCTACACTGTGCATCAAAGAACTGTACACTTGAAACCTATGTAATTTTATTAAGCAATGTCATCCTAATAAATTTAATTAAAAAAAAAGAAATACATATTTTAGGAAGAACATGAAGAATTTCTTGAAGGATCTTATTGGTATACTGATGAGAACTTACCTCTTTTTCTAGTTATTACTGAAAATAAAGATTTGTATTTATAATTTTGTCAGGTAATAATAGCTACTATGTTCTAAGCACTGTTCTAAGTGCCTTTTTTATATTATCTCATTTAATCTTCATCATAACCCTATAAGGTAGGTCTTATTACTTTTATTTGCATTTTACATATATGATGAAACTGAGGCACAGAGAAATTGCATAGCTTAACCAAATGAAGTAAAAAATCACATAGTGAGGAGTGAGAAAGCGGAAATCAGAATACAGAAAGTCCAGCCCCAAAGCTCCATTCCTTACTCTAGAAACTATATAACTAACTTCTCAATTCATTTTAAAATGTTATTTCATGACAAAGTTGAGTTTATTCTAAAAATGCAAAGTTGAGTCAACATTGGAAAATCAATCAAATTAATTTAACATAAAACAGATAAAAAGAGAAAAAGCATTTAATAAAATTGAATACCCATTTACAATAAATAAAAAAAGTCTCCTCTCAAACTAAGATATCTTCCTCAATCTGGTGAGCTAGATGTACAAAAACCAAAACCACAAATCATGTGTAATCGTGAAATGTTGAAAGCTTTTTCTTTGCCTACATTTGTATTCAACATTGTACTAGAGGTCCCAATCTGCGCAGTTAGGCAATAAATGAATGAATGAATGAATGAATGAATGAATGGCATAAGGATTGCAAAAGGAAAAACAAACTATCATTTGGAGACAACATTATTATATATAAGGAAATCCCAAGATAAAACCCTGAAAAATATTAGAATTAATAACAGAATATAGCAAGAATACTGGATACAATACCAATGTACCAAAATCAGTTGCATCGTTCTACATTAATAACATACATTTCGAAATAAGAATTTAAACAGAGATGCTATTTATGAGGCGTCAAAGAACTTGGGAATAAATCAAACAAAAATGTGTAAGACTCTATACTAAAATTAAAACAATTATGAAGGAAAAATTAATAGGAAGATATATTATATTCATGATAAAAAAAAGTGTCAATTTTCTCCAAATTGACTGAAAAATTCAACTGCATTAAAATCTCAATAGCTTTGCATTCACATACTGTGTATAACTTGATAAGTTAATTCTAAAATTTATATCATTGCAAAGAGTCTAGAATAGAAAAAGACTCTCTTGGAAAAGCAAATGAAGTGGTTGAATTGTTACTACTAGATATTAAGACATATTATAAAGCAAAAAATCAAGACAGCATAACAGTGCAAAGACAGACAGATGGGCCAAGACATGATTGCTTGAGTTGTGACAAAGGAAACGCTGCAATTCATTTGGGGAAAGGATGTCTTTTCAATAAATGGAGCTGAAGCAACTGGATATTCATGTAGAAAAATTAATATTGCCTCTACCTATAGATACGCAAAAGTCCTTTTGTAAAAGATTCTGCATCTAAATATAAAAGAATCAATCAAGCTTCTAGAATAAAAAGGTAGAATATCTCTGTAATCTTGGGATAAGCAATGATTTAAACAGACACAAAAAGTATTCTATAGTAAAGAAAAACTTGACAAACTGGACTTTATCAAAATTAAGAACTTCTGTCCAACAGAAGCACCACTAAGAGAGTAAAAATGTCAGCAACGAATAACTGAAAAATGTCTCATGTTCAGCATGTATAAAGAATTCCTACCGAGTAATAAAGAAAAAGTAGAAAACACAGTAGAAAATGGGCAAAAGAGCTAGATTGGCGGTTTTTAAAAAAGAAAATTCAACAAGACATCAATGATCAGATAAATAAGAGTTAATGCCATGATGATATATCATTATATATCTATCAGAATGGCTAAAATTTCAAAGACCGAAAATACTAAAGGTTGGTGAAGATTTGGAACAGTTGGAATTTTGAAACACTGTAGGTACAAAAGTGAACTGATGTAACCACTTTTCACTCAAAAAAAATTGAGATTTCAAAAAGAGGTTTACACAACAGTTTTAAATAAACAAATAGAATGCTTAGTTATGTGAAGTGAAAAGAAAGATAAATATTTGTATATAGAAATAAAACGAGCAGAAAATACTTCAAAGCGAAAATATATCTGAGATGTAAAAATCTGGAAGACTTTCTTACTCAAGTTTCTTTGGGAGATGACCATTTTTTCTACAATGTAATAACAACATTTTAAAATTTGGCTTTAGAGTAGAACTGTTTAGGACAAAAGTTGTTCATTGGAAAGAGTCATGAAGTATCAAATTCTTTTGAAAGGTCAATAATAAACCAATGAACTCTTCTCTCACCTGGGCCATTCCAGCAGTGAAGGCAAATGGGCTGCAGATACTCAAAATCCACTCCACAGATGTAGGAAGTTGCCTATAAAATGCAGTGAGTCCCACACCCCCCCAAAAGAGAGTGAGGAGAAACACAACCAAATTGATGAGGACAGTTTTCTTGAACAACACGCTCATCAGGAATGTTAAAGCTATCTGAAAGAGAGAGAAGACAGCCGGCTGTTATTTAGATTTAGTTTTCTGAGAATCGTTGGTAGCACAATAAAACAAGGATCTTTATATCATAACGTCTTCATCAGTGAGTCAGTGATGAAAATATTTAGGTGTAATTGTACTCAGTCCTTCTCTCAACTCCTTTATAAACAGGATCCTTATTTGCCCTATTCAAATGCTAAGCTTTTGTTGCTAAGCAAAGGGTGGGGAAAGCTGGAAGAAGAGCTGAGGAAAACAGACTTGGAAAGATTGGAAGACACTAAATTAATGTGTTAAAGTGCATTGACATACCCTCTGCAGAAAACACCCTGGAAAGTGGGAGAAATCAGAGACTCTTGTTCAGAGAAGGGAGAAGGGGTGAGAAGTCAGGACAAGGTGGACTATTAAAGGGAGAGGAGTTGCTACCATGTGATGGGGACCTCTGGGGGATAAAAGATGGGTCCACCCCTCAAGTGCATCCTCATTAATTATCTACAAAAGTCTTAGAAAATTTAGAGCCAAAATATATTTTTATTTTTGAGGCATCATTTCATTAAATCAGTTCTTCATGCAGAAGAGAAGTCCATTTTTATTTATGTTACATGATTTTATCACATTCATAGAGACACTCAAAACACACACACACACACACACACACACACACACAATGAGCATGAAAGGAGCAACGAGTAGCCTGCCGTGACATTACTTTTTTCTACAGAACACACACACACACACACTCATACACACACACACACGAAATGGGCATGAAAGGAGTGACAAGTAGCCTGCCGTGACATTACTTTTTTCTAGCTAAGGCCTAAAGCAGAGAAAGTGGTAATAAATGCGTGAACTTACCAAGGACAAGCCATATAAGAAAAAGAGTGTAAATATAACCATGAAGCCTGTCATGACTATAATTTGGGTAGATATTATGATCATTGTAATGATTATGGAAATAATGAAGATGAAGCCAGCATAGATTAAACCCCAGGAGAGCCTAAATAAAGACAAAAAGTTATTGCAATTATTTTAACTGTATTATGAATATTTCAAACATACAAAAATATCTAAAGAATAATGCAATGATTGCCCTTGTATCTGCCACCTCGATTAATTACTAAAATATTATCAATATGACATTGGCATGATGCCTACTTGCTAGGTGTCAGCTCTCTATTCACACATTGTATAAGTAGTATAAAGATTGTATAAATAGTATTATATGTATTCTTCTGCAACTCGTCGTTATCAATCAACATAAACAATAGTATACACAGCTATATATTTCATTATACGAATACATCCCAGTGTTCTGCCCATAGATATTTGTTTCCTTTTCTTATTTTTTACTAATGCATCATTTCTAAGAACATTCTTCTGTCATTTTTGGGAAAATGCACAAACATGTCTTGGAGGTAAATCTGCCGAACTTAAGGGGATAGGCATTTTGTACCCTCAGCTTGATTGTATATTACCAAAGTATTCTGATTGTAGACTTGGAAAGGAAACTTAACAGCTACTAATCAAGCAAGTAACCACAGAAGCATTGCAGGGAAGATGATAATCTGACCATTCTTGAGGCTCTCAGCCAGCACCTCCACTCTCCCTAGCAGCAGAAAATTGAAATTTCTTAACTCTACTAAGCTCACTCCATTTTTGCTATTCCTATTCATGATTCCTGAACTTATATAAATTATGGTATGCCCTTAAGAGTTCACACTGTTTTGCTTTATATGTGCTGGTGTTCACATTTTTATAAGGTAGCTATTAATAAGAAACAGTATTTACCCTGAGATCTAACAAGTCTAAAGGGGGTTTTAGTCCAAGCTTCTCATTTTACAGATGAGTGAACTGCAGTCCCTATTATTAGTTCATGGGCCTATTCAAGGTGGACAAAGTAAACCAGTTTAAAAAGATAAGATGAAGCAGCAAGCCTTCGCTCTTTCCTCTACATAAAATTGCCTTATTAAGAATTCGCTTTCTATTACTCGGTCATTAAAAAAATGAAATATTACCATTTGTAATGACATGGACGGATGTAGAGGATATCATTCTAACTGAACTAACTCAGACAGAGAAAGACAAATACCATATGATTTTGCTTATATGCTGGAATCTAAAGAACAAAATAAAATAACAAACAAAACATAAAGAGACTCATAGATACGGAAAACAAACGTGACTGCCAGATGGGCAGGAGTAGGGGGACTGGGGGAAAAAGGTAAAGGAATTAAGAAGCACAAATTGGCAGTTACAAAACAGTCACAGGGGTGTGAAGTACAGCATAAGGAATATAGTCACTAATATTGTAATAACCATGTATAGTGCCAGGTGGGTACTAGACTAATCAGGGGGATCACTTCATAAATTATATAAATGTCTAACCACTATACTGTATACCTGGAACTAATATAAAGTAATATTGAATGTAAAAAAAAAAAAAATTAAACCACTGAAAAAAATAGCAAAAGTAGTAAAACTGAGAACTTGCATCAATATGTCCCAGTACAACATGTTTACTGCTTATTTGACTTTTTTCTAAATTTCATATCATTACAATGATTCAGCCTGTGTTAGAAACGTCAGCATTTTTTAAAAAGCCTACCACATTCTGCAGAATCCATTTCCTAAGAATGGACGGGAACTACAAAGGTAGGAATTGAAAAACCACAGAGTGGGGGAATTACAAATACAGGAAATTAAAACATTATCTAAAAAAAGGAACTCATTGCAGAGAGTTTGGGGTAGGGATAAGAAAGATGTTACTAAATCCAAGAAAACTTTCATGATACAAATAAAGCAATTCAGATATCACGCTTAAAGAATAAACAGTGATTACATTTATTACCGTAAATTAAAAAAAAGGTAGTCATAAAATTTATTTGCAATAGATGTCCTGTACTTAATAAAAATGTTTCAGAATATATATATATTCTGACAGAGACTAAATCAAAAAGAACTATCTATCTATCTATCTATCTATCTATCCATCTATATTCATTTTGCTAAGTTTTAGTTACATGCATACTAAGGTTTTATCCTGAGAATGAATCCACATCTAAATATCCAGTGCCTTTCTGATCTTCCTCTAGAGTTGACTTCAGTATTTTAGGTGACTGCGCAGATGGTTCCACAAGACATGCCCTGGACTGAAAGTTCTTTTTATACAGAGCCCCCCTCTCTCCCCTCTTAACAGACTCCATTTATTCCCTTGTACTTCCCTAAGTTCTACTACAAAAACATTCTTCTTCTCCTTTCTTTTTTATTTAAAGACACAGTTTCTTCTTTTTCTTTTTCATAATTTACATATATTAAAATTATAACTCTATTAATAAAACATACTTCATAGAAAATTTATAATTTCTTAGATAATAATTTTATTTCTGGGAACATGTGGCTTGTTTCTCATCCATTCCAAATAGTTCCACATTTGTAAATAGTATTTTCTTGACATGGGGGTTATACAGAGAAATATCTCCGATTAGGTTTCTTTTGGGGTAAAATAAATTATTTTTCCTTTGTTTTTCTAGATAGCATGGATTGTGCACCTAATTATATTGCAGAAGTCTCTACTTTGGCCTCTCTGAAGCTTAGAATTTGTATGATTTGCATTTTCATGTGCTAATATTACCTATTTGTTATTTTGGTAGGTTTTTGCTTCTCCTCAATTATTTGTTTTTATTATAATACAAATACATGCACATAGACATACATATACATATACACACACACACACAAATATATTTCAAAATTTCAAAATCACTTTAAACTATTTGTGGAATGGGCCAAGATATATGTGTTGTATGTGTTGTATGTGCTGGAACCATTACACAGACTCTTTTAAATACCACCGTATGGTATTTAGTTGCTCCGAAAAATATATCTCTAGTGACCAAACCTCTGAACACAAGCTAGCCAATATAGGACTCTACTTTCTTCAACACAAGGAACTCTGAAGAAATCCGATGATAACTATGTGCAGACCAA
Source organism: Pteropus alecto (assembly GCF_000325575.1). Taxonomy (NCBI): domain Eukaryota; kingdom Metazoa; phylum Chordata; class Mammalia; order Chiroptera; family Pteropodidae; genus Pteropus; species Pteropus alecto. The sequence goes on along the minus strand of NW_006436283.1, from coordinate 9,183,967 downwards.
GCCAGAGAGCTGCAGTCACGGTGCCTGGTGTGGAGTCCCAGCCCTGGCACTCAGCATCCATTTGACATCAACTAACTACTCTTATATTTTCTTTGATCTTAATGGCAGTTTCCTCCCAGCGTTAGCTGAACATACTCATGGCACAGAAAAAGTGCTCAGCAAATTATAATCACTACTGCGCGTGGCAAAATTTGACAGAGACTAAATCAAAAAGAACCAAAGAAAAAGTAGCCAGTATATCAAGTTTAAATCATGGTGTTCTGCGACTAACACTTTTCCGCTGCCTCTGCGCCTCTCTTATTCATTGGTACTGCTTGCATCCGTCACTCACCAGAATGCTGAATCTCGCAGACCCATCATTTTCATCAAATCCTTACACGTTTTTCTCTCTTTTGTAACATCGAGTGATGCAAAATATATAAATGAAGAGAAGTAAAGCAAGCAGTAGAAAATAAACATCTCATTTTGAAGGATGTCTTTAGAAATAAAGGGTAATGTCTTCATATTTGTAGCAGTGACTGACATCAAGTTTTCCATCACAGAGTGATTTGTCACGATCTAAAAAAGTGTTTAAACAAACAAAATCATTATTTAAAGTTGAGAAACTGGTGAAATCAATAAGCTATGGGGATTGTGCCAATGGCAATTTCCTGGTTTTAAAAACTGTCCTATGGTAATGTAAGCTATTAGCATCAGGAGAACCTGGGTGAAGGGAACAGAGACCACCCTGGACATTGTTTCTGCAACTTCTTGTCATTCTGTAACTCCTAGAAATTTTAAAGTTTTAAAAAAAAAAGCAATGTGTTCCTTTGCCTAAATCCAGTCTCAGCATCTGTATACCTGCTTCATTATATAAACATGTGAAAACCTGAGTATATGTCACCTTTCATCAAAATCTTGGTGCTTCTAGAATTAGTTTACATTATTAGAATTTTTCTTACTTGTATAATAGCAGCATTAATTGCAGTTTGTAAAGTCACAAATCCTGTATTCCAGTATTTGGCCAGTGAACATGCAAAGTCACTGTCTGTATTCCAGCAATGAGCTGTAAGCACAAAGAAAAGTGGAACCAACGTTATGGGATGAAGGCAGTTGGAGAATAAGAAAGAAGAATCCAAGAGAAAACAATCTAGAGGAGGCTCCCATAGTCAGAACCTTGAACCACTTGCAAATAGAATTTCTTAATAAGGCAACTTCATTCACAGAGACCACAGGATGTACGGGGAGGCTTAGAAGACAAAAAGGTGAAAGCTCCAACTGTATTGGACTCCTCGCTGTGCCTCAAAATGCCAAATGCACTCCGGCGCTCAGATGCTCTCCCTCCGGATGAATTCATGGCTCACTCTTTCTCTCGTCCGGCTCTCTTCTCAAAAGTATAAACTTCTCAAAAGTATAGAGGTCTTTCCTGGCCACCATAAATAAAAATGTCTAAAATAACTCTTTCAGTCTCTATCATCTATCTCTGTTTTATTTTTCTTGGTTGCTTTATCACCACCTGGCAGGGTGCATTGTTTTCCCCCGTTTTCTGTCCCTGGCTGTAAATAATTTGTGCAAGCAGCCTCTGCATTTTGTTCACTTCAATCTTAGGGGCCAAGAACAGTGCAGCCCACATAATAGACCCTCAGTGAATGCATGCAAAAGAACCAATTCTATTAATCGCATCAATCCTGCTCCCTAAGGGGCCCTCAAATCTGTTCACCTCTGTCCTCAGCTGCCTCCACGCTGGTCTAAGCCACCATCAGCTCACTAGGACATTTCATTGCATTCTCCCTGGCTCCTCTGTAATCCATTCTCAGGGCTATATCCAGAGAGCTATCTCAGGCTTGGAAATCTAGTCAGGCCTCTGCCCTGACTGAGGTAATGCGATGGCTCCCCATTGCCCTGGGATTAAAGGACGCCACGGGATCCAGCCCTTGAGTAAGTCCGGCCTCATCATCCCATCGTATTCCTTTGCCTATTGTCTATGCAGTTATCCTACTCTTCTTCCATGCATAATAAGAGATGCCCTTTTACACCTCAGTGCCTTCACGCTTGCCCTTCTTCTAGCGGAAACACAATGCCTCTAGCACCTCACATGTGCTATTTCTTCTGTTAGTTTAAGCATCGCTTCCCCAGATAGGACTTCTCTAATCACAAGCATATTAGGACCCCATGTCTAAGTCCCTTCAAGGACCTGCCCTTATTGTTAACTGCTCAATATATGTCTTTCTTGCTAAACTGGAATCACACCTGAGGGCTGAGACCTATCGGTCTTGATCGCCCTCGGCATCTTTCGCAGCATACACCTGTGAGCACGCTATATCTATGTTGGATGACCCCATGATCTTTTGTGTATTGTCTTCTAGTGAGATAATACATGACTTTTGAAAAAATTCATCAATGTGCTTTTGAATTTTCTCATGTACCATTGAAACCATCTCTCTCTGTTGAACATTTCAACCTGTTCCTTATATTAAAAACATAGAAAAATGCCATACTGATATTTTATATGGGAAGTCACCTGAGAAATGTTCTTCCTTCAAAAATGGAATGATATGTCCCTGAAAAAATTTTAACTTATAAGAAAAATTGTCATTAAAGACGATTCCCACTGCAGTTAGGAAATGGTCTAAAATTATTTTATCCATAGATTGTTGATTTGGTGCCCCAATGACTTCTTTTCCTGTGAATTACAAAAAAAAAAAGACACAGAAGATTGTTAAGGAGTTTCACTGCAACAGAATGTGATATCCAACTGTATCATCATATATTTTTTGTTAGAATTAAATAAAATCTTTTTCCACTTAAACAAAACAATCCAAAATGCAAGGGGAAATTTTTCATTTTAATGCTTTAGATTCTAGAATCAGGAGACATGATGAAAATTAAGTGTTTTTAATTTTTAAAAATTTTTTCCAATTCACACTTTTATTTACTTATTTATTTATTTTTAATTAAGTTTATTGGGGTAATTGTATTAACATTGGTTAATACAATTATATAATTTTCAAAACTCTCATTTGACATCTGTATATCCTATTGTGTGTTTACCAAAGTCCAGTTTCCTTCAGCTACCATATATATGACCCCCTTTATCCACTTCACCCTTCCCCTAAACCCTATATTTGACCCCCTTTACCCTATCTACCTCCCCCTTCCTCCACCACCCCACTAGTAACCACTAGTCTATAGTCCTCTGGTAACCACTAGCCTATCGTCCATGTCCATGAGTCTCTGTTTGTTTGTCCTGCTCATTTGTTGCTTTTAGGTTTATAACCCACATATAAGTGATGTCATGTGATTTTCAACTTTTTCTGTCTGGCTTATTTCACTTAGTATGATTATTTCAAGGTCCACCTATGTTGTAGCAAATGGCAGTATTTCATCTCTTCTTGTGTCTGAGTAATATTCCATTGTATATATGTACCACAGCTTCTTTAGCCAATCATCTATCGTAGGACACTTCAGTGGCTTCCATGTCCTGGCCACTGTGAATAATGCTACTATGAACACTGGTGTACAAGTATCTTTTTGGATATGGGTTCTCAAGTCTTTGGGTTAAATATCCAGTAGAAGGATTGCTGGATCATATGATAGATCAAGTCTTAGTTTTTTGAGGAACCTCCATCCTGTTTTCCATAGTGGCTGTACCAATTTGCAGTCCTACCAGCAGTGTATGAGGGTTCCTTTTTCTCCACATCGTCTCCAGCATTTGTTATTACTTGTCCTGTTGATTACGGTTATTCTAACAGGTGTGAGATGGTATCTCATTGTGGTTTTGATTTGAATTTCCCTAATAGCTAGTGATGTTGAGCATCTTTTCATATATTTGTTGGCCATTTGTATGTTCTCTAGGGAGAAGTGTCTGTTCAGGTCCTCTGCCCATTTTTTGATTGGATCATTTGTTTTGTTTTATTTTATTTTAATAATGACAAGTCTTAGGGCAATTTCTGTACATAAAAAGATTATGCCAGGATAAGGATATATAAGATAAGTGGTACGCATAAAAAATCAGAATTACTGAAGCAAAGGCACCTCATATAATCTGTGCTTTATACAGGAACCAAGAGCACAAAGTGACTCTATCTAACAGACAGCAGTTTCACCTGTTAGAAATTAAAGATGAAAAAGCTGATAGCCAGCTTGCACCCAACTCACTCATGAGTGAAATACACATTCTGGTTATCTCAGTTACATAGTGACCTCATTTAGAATGAATGAAGGCCTTTAAAGATGTTTATAAATGACATCAAACACAGATCATCTTTAGATTGTCCATCCTTACTTTTCATAATTTTAAAATATTGTTTAATAACAATGACCTAATATCTTTTTAGAATTTTTTCATGAATTATAACTCTTAATCATTGTATTTCCATATTAAAAACACCTACATCCCCCAATGGCATATTTTTCCTAGACACTATTCTGCAAATCTGGAATTAAAAATCTATTGTTTTAGTTAAATTCCAGTAGAAATGTAGGCCTCCCTAAATTGGACCCCCTCAAGCTGAAAGAGTTTTAAAGGCTAATGGGTGTTAGAGAAAGGAAAAACTAGCCAAATTTATATGCTACTTTGATACCTAAATAATTAGCATAATGAATCACTGTAACTTCAAATTAAATATATCTTACAAAAATATAAAACAAGATCAATATCTTTTTTGTCATTAGTACACTTACCGTTCAAAAAGGGAGCAAATGCCGTTTTATTCATTATCTGCTCGGTTATATTAGAGATCGGTGTATATACAACAACCATAGAGCTATTAAATTTATCTACTCTTCCCAAATCCTGAGGCGGCATTTCAGGAAACCGGCTATTTTGTCTAAAATGTGAAAAAAAGCCCATGTACAGGCCTAAAAGTACTGGAAACCCCCACTCCTATAACACAGAGGGGACAAAAAAGAACAAATTTAGACTATATTTCTTTAAAGATCTCAGTCAACAGCAAAGAACTAAAGACAAATTCAAATTTTGCCATATGGTTGGCTTCTTTCTGCTCTCCATTCTTCAGTATAAAGGGAACCCAATGAAAGACACATACCAGGATAGTTGCCACCTATATCATTTTCCAATATTAGTTCATTAAATCGTGAACTACTGTAGGAGCCATCATATAAACTAACAGGATGACTAACAGGATGACGACTTCTGTATGCATGGCATCTGGCTGACTAAAGTCTACGAGACACAGATTATCCCAGGTAGAGTTCATGGTGGCAAATAGCAATAGTCTCATCAGTTGTCATATCCTCGTATTGGAAATGAAAGAAAATGAAAAGGAGCTGAGTGGTATAGACTGTCTAGTGTTTCACCAATATCAGTAATCTCTTCCTGCTTGGCACGATGCTAGACCATATTTCCAGCCTCTGGAAATTTAGTGGGACCAAGGAATTGAGTTCTGGTCAATGGAGTGTGAGCAGAAGAGATATATGCCACTTCCAGGCCTGGCTCATGGAACCTTCCACGACCTTCTATATTCTGTCTAGGTCCCTCTACTTCTTGATTTTCTGACAGCGGGCAGTTAAGGTCTCCAAGGACTAGCAAGAAGGCAGAATCTCTAGGTGAAGAAATCTGGATCCCTGAATGACTGTGTGGAGAAGATTCCTTCACCTACTCAACTCACTTCACTTTCACTGCCAATCTTATTTAGACTGTGAAAATATTAAAAAATAAACCTCTGCTTTGTTAAGCCACTGAGATTTGGGGCTGTTACCTGCAGATAGCCCAACTACTTAATTCAAACCGACAATCAGTAGTATTACTTGGTCATAATTCTTGGAAATCATCTCTTGTAGATGATTTATGGCTTTGAAAATAAGTCCTTAAAATTAAAATCCCTTGATTTCTGCTAGGCACTGCTTTTATTGTTTCTTGACTCTAAGTGTATTACATGCAAATTACAGCAACTTAACAGTTGTTATAATTTACCATGTAATTAAATTTTCGCTTAATCTCATTTTTTAAAAAATGAGTAAATACTTTGTCTTTCCAATTCTACATTATTTTTCAAGACTGCTGTAAGTCTCTCAATTCTACAAGTACAACTAGAGACAACCTCAAAGTCAACAAATCCCATCTGTTACTTAAAATATAAGATAAGAGAATCATTAGGCAACGAAATACCAGAATAATGCTAATTGCAGAAAGAGCAAACTTACAAACATACCAATGAGCTCTCTCTTTTCATCCTCCATTTCTTAAGAAGATTTTTGCACAGAAGTGCTTGAGTTTGTTGATACACATTTTTCTGTTTCCTGTGCATTTAGCCTGTTCATTAAATGAACAAGAAGAAAGTAAACATGGTGGAGCATAAACTAGAAAAAGAAAGGTATAATAAAAACCTTGATCATATTTTTGGGGAAAATATTTCCTACCTTTAAGAACTGCAGAAAAAAATGGATTTAAAGTGTTATTTCAATAACTTATGATTATAAAATCTTACCTCAAATATACTCACTGTAAGCTATTTTGTGGGGAATGGTGAGGAGGTGAAGTGACTATTATCACAATTTTATAACAATATAGAGTATGACAATGGAAAAAGTATCATTAGATTTCAGAACCTATAAGATACTTCACATTTTTTAACCTTTTACAACAGATTCAAACTATATAAGTAGAGTAAATGAATTGAATCTCATCTGCTTAATAATTTCTTTTTTTTGTAAATAGAAGTCCCAGAATATACATTAAATTAATATCAAAACTTAACCTTATTACTTAACCTCATCTGAATAATTATGTCCATTACATGTAACCCCCAATGAGATATTTTCTTGTGGTATTTACCTTCCAAAGTGACTTGAACAACTTTTATCAAAAGAGTTAGGCCCTGGGATAAGAATCCAGACTCAAACTTTGAAATTTGATTTTGATATACAGGAAGAATAAAACAATTTATCTCAATTTTCTGAATTCAGAAGTCCCTGAATAACCAAGAAAACAATTCTGCATGTAAGAAGAAAGAAAAGAAAGAAAAGAAAGAAAAGAAAGGAAAGAAAGGAAAGAAAGGAAAGAAAGAAAGAAAGAAAGAAAATTAGTCACATGGAAAAGTAATTTTGCCCCAATGTTTGCAAATAAACAGAGACAATTTTTTTTAGTTTTAAAAATCTCAAAATTAAATTCTTTTAGATTTGCTTATCAAAATATTCAGACAATTTTCCCTCAACTAGTATAGAAGTAAAATTTACCATTTTCCTATATTTTACTGTAGTATCTACATAATATATTTGGGGAAATAATAGAAAAGCTTTTGTCATTAGGTCTTCAGTATAAAATACATAAATATTTAGAAACATCTGAAAAACAGATTGATTTTTAGCAGTATCCACCCACATATTTGGCATAGCACAACAAAACAGAACTGTACTTACTGTCAGGAAGAACAGAAAAAGTATTCTGGAAACGGTTTCAAAGCACGGTTCTCTTTTTGTCTAGGGCAATGATTAAAATTTCTTTATTGCCACTTCTTCATTTATTCTTTAAATGGGCATCTACTTCCAACAGTTCTTATCCAGGCTGGTTTCTGAAAAGAGTGTAGTCAGACCAAGCTGCACATGATGAACTTGTTTTGTTTTCTGTCTTTTCCTCCCTAAGCCAATTATTCTGCAGGGAAATGCCTGTTCTGTGGTTGGTTGGGACTAAAACAAATCCTGTGGCTGTGCACTTGGCCTTTCAACTCCAGGGATAAAGGGGACAATGGTAAAAAAGGAAAATGGAGCTAGCCCTTGAGACATGATGAGACCTACATGGGGGAAAGAACAATAAATGAGTAAAAACAGTAATTAAGCAAAGTAGTTTTATTTCTATGAAGTCTTTAGCTACTTTTTTTTTCACTACTAATGCCTAAACACAACTGTCAATGATATGCTTGACTAATTTAGACAAAAGGGGTAGAATCTGCTGGAGCTGAACTTTTTTTGCCTAATAAGGTTAAGCAACCCATTGTCTTGCCTTGAAGAAACACCTAAGTTGGACAAATGAAGGATAATACACAAATTCTTTTCTCCCATCCTGTTCAGAGTGGATAGAGGAGTTCACAAGACAACTGAACAAAATAAAAGTAAGTGGATTGCTAAGACCTAATAAAACTTATAAAAAGATCCAGGTCAATTTTTATCCATGACAACTAGGAAAAAAAACCTTGAAATTTATTCAGTTGCTATTGCATAGTTTATCTCTCTCTGTAAAGGGTTACAAACTTCCCATGACCTGCCAAAGTAAATGTCAAAACAGGAAACCAAAGTCCATGAATTGGGAAATCTCAAATATTTGACATGGCTCCCGATCCACAGATGTTAATAATCATAAAGCTGAGAGATGTTCTGGAGAAGGGGAGGTAATTTTTTTGTAATTTAACGCCATGATATTATGTATATACATTTCTCTATATTAGTAATATAGATTACAAATTGGTAAGTAGTTCTATATTTAAAAATAGCCAACAGTGAAATATTACATGTTTTTTACATTTAAAATATGGCAAAAACAAAGGTAGCAAGACGTTCTAAAAGTTTTGTGATAGGGGAAGGGTAGAAGATCACAAACATTGGTAAAATTTTGTATCAGTAATAGATCATGGCCCAAACAAAAATTCTAAGTTTCTTTTATATCACCTGAAATCTATTTCAGGCTTTTATTAATTTTGTTGTTGTTTTGTTGTTTTAGACCCAACATATTCTCTCTTAGGAATCATTTTCCCACTCTGCCTTTCTTATTTACAATTGCATTAAAATTGACAACTATGATATCAATAATTATTTAGATTAAATATCTTACTAGGTTCACTTTTTATCTTTTTTGTGTATTCTTTATGTTCATCTTTCTTGGCTTCTTCACTCCCATTTACTTCTTTTGGCGGACCGTCTTCTTTATTTAAACCTGAAGAGTTACCCTTAAACATGACCTAATTTGATGAGAAAGTACCAAACCTCCAGGCAGAAGCACATTGAAATGATGGGCAAACTATATCTAAAATAGAAGTTCAGATATGTAGCCAAACTTAAATAAGGAGGAAGATGAAGATAGTAAGAATCACCGGAAGAAACAAAGATAAAGGAAAGCACCTCTGTAGGTATTAAAAAGGAAAATTAAAGCCAGAACTGTGAGTCGTATGTCAGAAATCCAGCAGTCCAAAAGGTGTTTTCATACGCCTGTGACCTGGACTTGGTGCTTGACAGGTTATAAAGCTGGACTTCCTATCTCTGCATAAATCCAGAAGCTTTGGACTGTTCAGTGTTAGAGACTAGAAAAACTTCACCTACTGCCCCACAGAAAAGTAAGGATATATACTACCTTTGCCCAATCTCTGGGGTAAAAAATATATATCCTCCAAAGAAAATGAAAATCTCAAGTTTACACAGCACATGTCAGACACAGGACACAGGAGCAGGATCTGAATTTATTCTCCCTGCATAGCAACGTGTTTAAGTACAATAGCACAGCAGTTAAATGTATGCACTCTGGAGCCAAACTGGGGTTCGAATTCTGGCTCTGCTACAGCTGAATAACCTTGCAAAACTATTTAACTTTGCCCCCAGTTTTTTCATCCATGAAGATGGAGATAATAACAGTTCATACACATACACATACACACACACACACACACACACACACACACACGGATAGTTGGAGGATTAAATTCATTAATATAAGTAAAGTTCATAGAACAATGTCTGAAAATTTGTAAAAGCTCGAAAATATTATTTGTTGTTGCTGATACTCCTACTTCTCCTCCTCCTCTTATTATTATTATTATTATCCTGGAGCCCCACAGACAAGACACAAATAAATCTATAGAAATATGTCAGGGGTACAGGGTATAAAGCAATAGAGTTAAATATACATAGATATATTCCTCCTAGCAACTAAGCTCATAATCAAAAGTCTACCGTGAAAAGGAATCAGCAGATCAAAATAATGGGACTATTAGCTACTTCAAGAACTAAATAATAATAAAAATTATGACAGAGACTATAAAATACGTAAATAAAATATTAAAAAAGTAATATGCTAGTAAAAACAGGAGACAATGAAAAGGAAGACTAATAGGAAAACAACTCATCAAAATTTACAGCCACTTAAAGGGATTAATAAAAATTAAGTTTTAAAAACTTGATGGATAAGTTTTATAACAGATTAGACACAGCCAAAAAGGAAATTAATAAACTGAAATGCATCTGAAGAAATCATATGAAATTTAGTGCAAGAGAGAACAAGATGGAAAAATATTTGAGAGGTTAAAAGACATTAAAGATAAAATGAGGGTGTTTGGCAAACGTCTAATAGGCATTTTTTTTCATGAGAAAAATAAAGGGAATAAGTAAGAAGAATGTTCAAAAATAAAATATGTTAAGAATTTTCCAGAACTGAAGACATGAGCGCTCAGATTAGAAAAACAAACAAAAATCCAACAATTAACTATTTTACAGTAAGCTTTCAAAATATGAAAGAGGAAGAGGGGAGAGAGGAGAGACAGGAAAATATTTTTAAAAAAACAATAAAATAGAAAAGACATATTATCAACTAAGGATCAACAGTTAGCCAAAAACATCATAAAATAGAATAATGTCCTCAAAGAGCTGAGAGAAAATGAACTGTTAATCTCAAATTCTATATCCAGCTAAACATACCTGAAATAATCTTTAGAGAGAATTTACCTCTTATAAAGCCAGGCTTGAAGAATACTAAAGAATGCACTTCGTAGTAAAAAAATAATAATTATTTAAAAGTAAACTGAACTCAGACAGAAAAATATGCATGTCAGAGGATTTGGTGAATCAGTTGCCAAAACTAAATATTCATTGACTGTAAGCAATAATTTTGTAGGAGAAGTAGCAAACTTCCCATCAACTAAGCATTTTTGAGTCTGTGATGATAGAATCTCAGGAGTTTCTATGAGTTTGGAGAGCTTAAATTGCTAGAAAAAAGACAGAGTTGGTATGAGAGTCCATGTGAATCATGGCATTGTGTTTCTCAGAGTGTTGTAAGGGCCTGACATTACCTGAATTACTGTCTTTTTCATCAACTGGCTATTAGAAATTCTCCCTTTCCACTTGAAAAAGCAGCCCTTCTCAACTACAGTCTTAAAGATAATGCAGGCTGGTGGGGGAGGCATTTGACAGAATATGTTCTTGAATAAGGGAGATGATGAGAATAATTGATGGGATCAGGTGCACAGGTATGGACATCGATCTCATAAAAGAATGCTGTGCGTTCTTGCTAATAGGAAGAAAGAGGGTATGGGTATAGTGAAACTTGGTTGGTTTGCTGAGGTTGTGAAACTTAGGAAGATATTCTCATCTAATTGCTTCCATGTTCACAGTCAAATGGGAAGCGAGGTCTTCTGATGAGAGTGAGGGTAAAGAGATATTAGACTCTGAGAAGCAAGAAGATGTGATTAAGTCATTTAGTTAGTTATCTAATTCAGTGAAAGAGTGAATAGGTTAGGGCAGTGTAGTGAAGTTGGAAGACAGAACTCAGGCTTCCCTTGAAGGCAGTAATCATTCATTTAAAGTGAGACTTGTCGTTTTGCTCATGTGTATCTTCTACCAATGTTTATCTCATTAGGGGTTTAGATTAGGGGTTTTCCAGGCAATTATGATGAAGGGTGAGAGGGTAAAGCATTTATGGTGTCTGTAATGGAGTCGCTGCTGGCTGAGGTAAGCCTCTCCCTTTAAAGGCTGAGGACTGCTAAGTGGAGATGGTAGAAGCCTCTTCTTTCTTGCCAACTTCATTTGGTCCACTGGCTCCCAAATTATGCTTTCAAGCACATAACAGAGAGCTGGCTCACTGTGTCCAGGAAGGTAGGGAACTTTGAGCTTGGCATCTAAGATTAAATCAAGGCTTTATTGAAGTAAAACAAAATATGTGGTCATGATTCAGTTTCTAAATAAAGAAACTTCCCAAGTAAACTAGAACTTAGCAGCACATTACAGCAAACCACAAGTTTTCCAGAATTTGAGTGCAGCGCTAACATTAGCCATCCATTTTTCTCCTTTTGCACGTTTTTCTCTTAAAAGCTTCAATATCTTGCTTATCTGCTTTATGAAGAACACGTACAGACAATCGTTTATGGCCAGAGGAACTAGGAACAACTACCAAGATTACACCAGCATCGCCCTAGACCAAAATCTCAGCTCCAAGAGTCTGCAGACCGCTCTATAGCAATGACCACAGCTGCCAGCATCTTGGTACCTACTCAGACCTCTGGGACAGAATGAACCCTGCCTGGCATTGGCACTGCTCCAGATCCAATCCTTGTTATCCCCAGTTTGGAGTCACATGACATGGGTGCAGTTGCTAGAGGCCTATCCCTGTGAGCTTGCCAAAAGGAGATAAAGCTGTCCCCAGAAAAGGGGAAATTGCTGTAACCTCAGTAAACACTTCCAAATGTGACCAATACAGAATTTTAAATAGTATTTATAAGGTCTTCTCTGTTTCTAGAATTAACTGTGTTTCTTTCTTTAGAGAACTTTGCTGATTATTCTATTTAGGTTTGATCTTTCTGTAAACTAATTCTCCTCACCTGGACAATGATTTTTTTTCATAAACAGCCCATATAATAGAGGTCTAGGTTGCCTGGCACGGTGGTTGGTTGTTTGTAGTCTTTCTTAGCAACTGATTAGGTCAACTGTTTTTTTTTTTCAAGTTTCATAATGAACTGTGTGGTCACCACAATGATGCTGTTATCCAGGCAACAGGGTATGGTGACACTCTTTTTTCTCTGCTACAGAAATAAACCTCCCAAGCTGATAGCACAGACATAATATAGACCTAACAGTTTCTCCCCAGGTGTGGAAGAGAAACATGGCTAAGTTCTTACACTCCGAGCACCCATTTTCCATGACCACTACCAACCTGCTCACTCATGTTATCATCTTTTTCATCTCAATATCTTTTCATTATAATTTAATTACAGGCTGAAGTTTACAGATTGGCATATACTAAATGCATTTCAGGTTAGCTGTTCCTTAATGACATGGATAAGCAGAATAATCAGATGAATAAGCTGCCTCCAAAGCCAACTTCTAAGAAGTCTGCCTGTAGACTAAAATGCCATGGATGGAATTTAAGCTCTAATGACTTTTAATTCCAAAGGGCCTGGATATCCTTGACCTTATCTATCTTCTTGACCTTTTTCTCGCATCACCACAGGGACTCATCTTAGTGGAGTTTGTAGCATTGTCCACTAAACACAAAAATTAGAATGAACATTTTTTATTTTCATTATGTGCCTAGCAAAGAGAATCATATAGTAGGTGGTTAAATATTTGCTGAAGTAAATTTTACAATATATATGCTTTATCAAAAAAGTTTTATATGAAACAAAAATAAAATGAAAAAGCTAAAGCAGTTATATATATGGAAATTATAGGGATAGCTTCTAAAGCTAAACCTCACTGTTGGTGGTTTAAAAGCTACAAGGGCCACAGATTATAATCTACTAGGTAATTCTCCCCATCAAATCTCTGAGAGCCTTCTGCAGTGTCATAAAACATTCAGTATTGCATGAAATCTCTTGTCAATTTTCACAGCTGTGAAATTTTTTGGTCTGCTTCTATAAAATACTGACTTTTGCTATTCTTTATTTCTTCATCAATAAATCTGTGGTAAAGATTCCTGGCCATAAAACTCATAGACTTGAGTCTATGCTAGTAGTCGTATGCTTACTAACTACTGCCTTGTTGATTTCTTTAATAACACCATTAATTTGACAACAGGTTAACTGAGATTTCAAATACGCAGAAATACTACTGAACTCATTAGAAGTTATAAATGGCATTTAAGTATTTCTTTGTGGGTACAATTTCCTCAAACTTGACTGGTTCTTCAGGGTCAAGATCTGATCTCTTAAAAAAACAAACCTCTGGGTTACTGTTACTTGGAGCAAATGGGAGGACATTTTGTTTTGAAATGTTCCAAATCCTTATAATCTTCAAGCAATTCACAGAGTTCCTTGGGTGAATGGAGTTTGTTCTTGATACTGAATATCTAAGTCCAGTTTATTTAGAAGTTCATTTACTGCAATGATCTCATCACTTATTTTATTTAACATAGTTCTCAAGGTAGGTTCTTGGCCATAGGTGCCCTGTTGTTTTTTTGTTGTTGCTTTTTTTTTTGACATTACCAATCTTTTCATTAATGTGAGAGCATAATTGTTCCTGATGTGGGCAGGTCTCTCTCGCCAGTCCAGCAGCAAAAGCCAATGCTTTCTTTTTTTAAATTGCTTTTCTTTTTCTTTTCTTCCTATTTTTTGGGGGTGAGGGGTAAGCTAACCCTTTCTCTCTGTAAAATGAGTAAATACAAGATTCTTCAGAATAAAGGCCCTCTTCATTTAAATTGCTATCACAGCCAAAGGATGGCTTTAGCTGAGTATCCAAAGTCCTTCCTAGTATTTTTTTTCCAGCCACATCATCCTCAAGCTGGCTGCGGGGGGCGGGGGAGGGGGTCGGTGTGGGGACAAAGAGAACAGTATGGCAGTGCTTGGTAGAATGAGCATTCGGCTGAGCATTTTCTCCATCGGCCTAACCCCTTGCACCTGTTCAGTGAGAGAACAGGCCTTCCCTTAGCTTGAGCGTGCTTTCAGGCCTCTCCAACGAGAGGGCGAACATCATCGGTGTTTTCAGATTCCACTTCACCTTCCACCAATCACATTGCTCACAGATTGGAGATACAGCTGGCGCCTGGCGTCTTCCTTCGGTAAATAATTGTTTGGGATGCAAACAAAATTAGTGGGGGTTACAATAAGAGTCTGAGACCTCTCTTAGTTCTACCTCTGACATCTTTTCGTTTGTTTGTTTTAGTAAATAGTATGGGCATTATAGAAATAGCACTTCACTTGTCATCACTGCTAGCAGTTTCGAATTCCTTGTTTTCTTGGGAAATTTCTGCTTCAGAGGAGCCACCTGTCATAAAGTCAGGGAACGGGCAGGAATGTACAGGCAAAAGCTGGAAGCTTAGACACACACAGAGCCTCTGACTCAGGCATTCTAGGAATGTATTCCAAGTGAATAATTGCCAGAGGTCTACACACGACATTCTTAGCTGCAGCACCACTTACAACAGGGAAATTCAGAAACAACCTATATATCTTGCAATTGATTTTCAAATAAAATTTTTTAGTACATTCAAACATTGATATAATGCATAGACACTATAAAAATAACATAAATCTATAATAAACAGGAAAGGTATAATATCATATTATGTTGCTAAATAAGACAATTATAAAACAGTAGATATAATAACGTTATCCTATGTGTATATATGATAGAAAAATGTATTATTTATGCAAGAAACATCTTCTACCTGTATAAATTGCATAATTTTTTTACAGAGAATATGTATTATGTCAGAACTGTTTAAAATTATATTTTCAAAAATTAAATAGACCAAACTTGCCATTTTAACCATTTTAAGTGTACAATTCGGTGACATTCATGACATTCACAATATTAACAACCATCATCACTATCGAGTTCCAAATCCTTCCCCTTCCCCTAAAGAGGAAATGTGTAAGCATTAAGCAATAACTTCCCCATTTACTCCTTCCCCTTGTCCCCTTGACCGTGGTGATCGCTAATCCACTCTCTGTCACCATGAATTTCCCTATTCTAGATATTTCATATGAATTCATATTAATACAATATTTGTGCCTAGTTTATGTCAAGCAAATTTTATTTTATATTTTACCATAATTGAAAAAAATCAAATGGATTGAGACATTGAGAATTTCTGGGCAATAAATGCCCATTCATTTTATTTGCAACCACCAGTATTTTATATGTAAGCCAGAGCAATCTGCTAGATCTTCTCAGGCACATGCTTCTGTATCCATCCCATTGAGATTCTGCGCTGCTCTGTTTCACACACTGCACGTTGCGAAGATCTGTAAGTTAGCAACTGCACATGACCTCTGCCTCCACCAAACCTATCATCTCACTGCTGCTTGTGACTGCTCTCAAGATGGCTTCCATGGCAGCTGGTTCTCCTGACACTACCAAAACAAGCTACATTTTGCATAGACATTGCTGCTTCCCTGACCTCCTCATCTCCTAAGTGTCCCATGGGTCACTTTTAGGCTAATTTTTTTCCAGCTTTATTGACATATAATTGACATTAAATGGCATGTAAGTTTGAGGTATATGACTCTCACTTGATACATTTACATGTTGCAAAATGATAACCACCATGTCCTTAGCTAACCCTGCCATCATGTCACATAATTATCATTTTTGTGGTGAGAACATTTAAGATTTACTCTTAGAAACTTTCAAGTATGTAATACAATATTATTAATTATAATCACCATGCTGTACCTTCGATCCCTAGGATTTATTCACCTTATGACTGGAATTTCATGCCCTCTGACCGACATCTCTCCATTTCCTCCGCCCGCTGGCCTTGGTAAACACCATCTTACTCTTTGTCTTCGTGAATTTGTCTTTTTCATATTCCATATATAAGTGATATCATACAGCATATCTTTTGCTAACTTATTTCACTTAGCATAATGCCCTCAAGGCCCATCATGCTGTCACAAATGGCAGGATTTCCTTCTTTCTCATGGCTGAATAATATTCCAGTATATATATGCATATATATAAAATGTATATAGTCTATCTTTACCCATTCATCTACCAAAGGACACAGGTTGTTTTCACATCTTAGCTACTATGAATAAAGCTAAAATGAACATTGGAGTACAGATACCTTTTCAATATCCTACTTTCACTTTTTTGAGATATATACCCAGTAGTGGGGTCGCTGGATCACATGGTAGTTCTATATTCGTTTTTTTGAGGACCCTCCATACTGTTTTCAATATGTACCAATTTGCGTTCCCATAACACTGCACAAGAGTTCCCCTTTCTCCATATCCTCACTGACACTTATCATCTCTTATCTGTTTGATGATATAGGCTGACTTTTTGAGTGATTCCTGAACGATGTTAAATTAGTGTAAGTTCTAGTCCTCACCACATGAGTATAGCTCAGACTCTTTTGAAGTCCAGTGTCCGAGACAGCTTTTCTAGGTAGCGAACCCTGCATATCATATCCACAGTCCTAGCCTGGGCTGCCTGAATTAGAAGCTGGCTTTATGTAGCATTCATGGTTCGAAGTCCTCATTTCTCACTGACTTTAGATCCCTTCTCTGACCCACATGTAGGCACACAAATCCCAATCTCAGCCTTTGGGATTTATATTCAAGATCAGTATCATGCTGGGTCACAACACAATGCAAGCTGAAGCTGCTTTGGTGGTATTTAAGTGATTTTGTTACATTTTATTCAGAACTTCATGTATTTGCAGTAAGAGGAGGATGTGTGTTAAAAGACATGAACTCCATGGGTTATATATAGGTTTTATTGACTTTGACGAGCATGGTGTTTACTAGCTTCATAGCTGCTTCATAAGAAACTGCCCTCCTGAGGGATGAAGGCCCAGGCTGTTGTTACTGTAAGGCTGACCATAATTTTTATCATGGAAACAAGACCATATGCACATTCGGCCTATAAAAAGCTCAGTTGAAAGAGAGAGAAAGCCAATCACAAGCTTTGGCTCTCGGAAAAACTAAACTGAGAAATACAAAGGATGCAAAAATATGCAGAGAGAGAGGCAATGAGGCAGAGGGACAATGTAGGCTATGGGGTACGTTAAAGCCAGAAGTAAACAAAAGCTTTAAGTAAGCAGAAGGAGTAGGCAGAGAAAAGATGTACGAAACAGTGGGTGCTGCAGGCATTTAACTGAGGGAAGAAGTAAGACTATAATGATGAGCACAGCAGAGCAAGAAGCTGAGTCTATTGCTGGTGGAGTACTCTACCGAAGTTTCACGATCTCTGGTTATGAAGATTCCTGTGGCTCTCTTGAATCCACATGGACCTTCAAGCTATCTCTTTCAGTCCTATCTTTATTCTCAGATATGCCAAGGATTACAACAAGCCTCTCATTTCCTGGGTTAGCTCAGGTGAGCCTATTTCTAGCAACCAGAGAAACTCAAAGAACACAGAAATTACTACCAGGAATAGTGATTTAGAAATAAGAAATCACCAAGATTGTGGAGATTTTGCAGTTCGTTAAGACATCATGGCTGGAAAGCATTGAGAATGTTCTACCTTCTCTAAACCTGTGTTTCTTTGGTAGTCATACCCTGTGGCTAAAGATGATGAGGCTATGGGCAACAACTGCAAAGCAACAATTTTAAGAGTGTAAAGAATGAAAGAGAGCAGAGTTTTACAATTTTAATTTATAGAAATAGGAAATCTATGAAGTTTAAGTCCAAAATGTCCTAGTCAAGGCAGCTAAAAAATCTGTTAGAGGAAGTTCTTTTATCTGATAGCTGACAGTGTCCACTGCCAAATAGTTACATCAGAAGAAACCACAAAACCTTGCTGCATCTTTTTTAGATCAAGGCAAATCCCCGTTTGACAGGAATGAGAACATTTGTGGAAAGTGGAAGGCATTAGTTTTTCCTGAACTCTTTTTGACCAATTGAGATAATCTATCACAAATATAAAGCAAACCCTAAAACTAACACTTTCTTCACTGGCTGAGCTATGAGGACCTAGAAGAAAAGACTCATTAAAAAAAAGTCCTTGAGATCACAATAGGGATGTGAGATAATCTCAAATGATAGATGTTGAGTAATCAAAGCTTAGAGGATGTGCTCTAATCAGGGTGTCACAATACGGGCACCACTGACATTTTGAGCAGGATAATTCTTTGATGTAGGGGGCTGTCCTGTGGACTATAGAATGCTTAGCAGTATCCCTAGCTTCTACCCACTAGATACTAGTAATAACTCCAAATTGAGATAACCAAAAACATCTCCAGATAATGTCAAACATCCCTAGGAAGGGGGACCGACTGCCCCCAGGTGAGAACCATTAAACTAAAGCAACCAGACAGGTGTGGTTATCCATGGATAGAAAATGTCTCACATATGAAATCATAAATATATTTCTTTATTGGTTATAATTATGCAATTAATACATAATGGAGTTTTCTTTTAAAGAAAATCAGAACATTGCAGATAAAATTAAAGTTCTCTTTGATTGTCTATCTCCCTCCCTAGGGTAACCACTCTTTTCAACTTGATTATACATATATACACGTACATACATATACATATATACACAACAGAGGCAATATATTTACTGGACCAGACAGAAATTAATATATGATACTATCTCACCCTAGCCTGCTCTTGAAATCAAGGAGTGGAAATTTCCTTTCACTTTCCTTGAAGAAGAGTTATTTTTCATTATTGCCATTGCTGTATATCGAGTGGGAATGATGGTTCGATTTGTGTTTCATTGCAGAATATTATATTTGCTGAGAAGGCCAGTATTTCATAACACAGTAGCTGGAAACTGTTTTCTCCATCCACATGGAGGAAAGAGTAAGTGGATCTTCAGTGTGAATGTGACAGCTGGATCATGTTAGGCAAAAATAGTACTGGTATGACACATATAGGAAAGAGGACATGACACAGAGACATGAGTGTCGTGGAGTGGGATATACAAGATATGTCAATCATGATGTCTGCCACCACAAAAGCCCCTTCTGAGAGTAAATATTCTCCCCATACCCCTTCCAGAAGCAAAATTCACAGACTAGGCTGTTCGTTGGGTAGGAAAGATTGTATCTTTCATTCTCTAATTTACAATTAATTGCACCTTAGCCCAACTACATCATTTTATTGCCTGGGATGGTGGCCATTTAGGTGTCTTCAAAAGGAAAGCTCTGAGCAAAGTGATATGAACCGAGGTGGCTTATGTTAAGGAATTTAAACTAGAATAGGTTGAAAGAAGCTGGCAGTTTGCAGCAGTGGCTGAAGTGAAAAGAATGCACAAAGACAGGCTGCAATGCCAATGGAACCATGAAGAAGTCAACTTTCTCAGGAGTAAAATCTATGAGTAAGCATACGGCTGAAGGAAGAGTAAGTACCTTACAGAGAAGAGAGAGGAGAAGTTTGTCATGGTAGGAAAAGCAGCAGAGCACAGAAGTGCATCAAGACAAGAGATCCGTATTGGGCCACCAGGGTAGCAATCCAAGGGATTCTGTTGCTGTTTCCTAGAATTACATGGCTGAAGATCACGCTTCAAGAGGAGATAATAGCTGAGTAAACCCTAAAGCCATCTCTCTTCTTAGATTCTTCTTTCTTTTCTAACTATGTGTCCTTACTCTAAAGACTCCACACTTGAGCTAGCCTGACTTTACCATCTATTCCTTGTAGTCAAAAAACAAAAACAAAAACACCTAACAGATGCCATGTGGTTAGTAGATGGGCAATTCGTGGTTGTCTACTGGCTGATAAAACATAATTAATGTGCATCAGAGACCAAGGACATAATTATCCAGACAACATGAGTTGATTCAACTGCAACTGTCAATGGTCGTGGGCCCTCTGCTAGGGACACCAGGTTCTAAAGCCCCTCATACCCAGTTTCAATCATAGCAGTTCCTTCTGCTTTACCTACTTTTCTGAGGTAGACCAGTCCCCAGACTTTTCCCTCTGTCCTTACGTAAGGATATGGGAAAGACAACAATCTCACTATTCAACTGGCATCTATTTTTTGAGCTAGGATGGAGTGGTGAACACATAAATGTTGCTAAGGTAGTCAGAAATCAAATAATCCAAATCCTGAATAATGAAGCACTAACTATAATTTTTTTTTTAACCTTAAGTTTGGGTTCTCTGTAGATTTTCTCCCTCTGCCTAATATCCTCCCACCCCACTTCTTCCTGCACTTGCATTAATTAATCTGTATTAATGTGGAATTGTAAATGTAAGCTATTTTTTATTTTCATTTCTGTTCATTGATGGTCTTATTATATAAATTTATTCAGTATTTCAAGGGCTACTAAGGATAACATCAAGTTAGTTCTTTAAGTCTTCAGGGCATGCTCTATTCATGAGAAAACAGATAATGTATCTGAAATGATATTTGGCTTCATATGAAATACATCAATTTTTTACTCACATTTTAAGCATTCTTCCAAGTAAAGAGAATTTTCCTCTTTTAAAAATTACCCATGAAAATAGCTATTTGTAGAAATCAAAGTGAGGAGCCAAGTCCTACCTTTAAGTCAATGTCAAGGTAGAGGTAAAAGAACTGACACGAACCACAGAGGGGAGCCAGAGTCAGGGAGAAGCATGAGATTATAGTTCCTGTGGGGTTTTTCAGAAGCTCAGGACGGGCACTGACATTTCTACAGGTCAGAGAACAAAGCTCCATAAATTTCATGGTTGATAGCTAAACAACTTACCTTAAAACTATAATAAAGAAGACTTGAGAAGTTCAATGCAGCTTTATTTATGAGATAAACTTGCATATGACAAAAAATGTCAGAAAAAAAAATAGTAAAAAGTTTAAGTAAAACCCATGATAGTACACCAAGGAAATGCAATGCAGCCATTATACAACACAAAAGTGTTAAAATGACATGGGAAATATTCATGATGTGAGGTGAAAAAATATAGAAAGTTACTATGCTCACTGATGTCAGCTTTGAAAAAGTACTCATAAAAAGCACACTGAATTCAGGTAGGCCAAAATAATACTTACTGTGGTGTTTTATTACAGATTACTATTATCCTCATCCATATAATACTACATGTCCATGAATTTATTTTATAATTAGAATATCTAATGTATGTTATATAACACTGCATAACTTTAGTCATTAACTTATTAGATCTTCCTATAGTCAATGTCACATTAAATGGGTACTTTAATAAATAATACTTAAAATAACTGATATAATTAGAGTCTAGGTAAAAAAAACCTACAATCTTTCATTTGTAAAATGTGCTCAGCCTTCAGCCTTACTGATAAAAATAAAACACTAGTCTAATATTATGTAATTTTTGAATATTAAGCAAATTAATATTAATTAATTAAAATAGATTAGTGATCAATATAATGTTTATGTTAATTTTGCCTATAACTTTTCTTCTCCATTAAAAATTTTGAAAAACCATTTAAAATCTTCATCATTATTGAATGTTTAAACTACTAAATGTTTCATTTTGTTGACTGTAGTAATATGAAATATTCTTCTAGAATTATGGAAATTAATGTAGTAAGACTTAAAATCTAAAGTTAGGAGGTTTGGGATTTTAAGGCTCTTCCTGTGGGAGGAGTTTCCATTTAACTGTTGTATCAACTTCATCATCAAAATTTCCCATCTCCTGCTCTTTAGAGAGTTCTAAGAATACCTAAGTAGGAGAAAATAAATAAGGAAACAAAAATGTCAGGGTGTTTGTTTCATCTGAAAGATGAATGCACAGAGAAATGTACATAAAGGTTACTCGGATGGTGCTTGCTAGTTTAAAGAAAACTAACCTGTTCCAAGGTAGCTTGAGAGAGGCTGTATTCTTCCAGGTCGAAGGTCTGTTTCACTGCATTTCAAGGGACTGACATTAGTGGCTTACATATGTTTCACCAAAAGTGTTTTCAAGGCATCAACATAAACAGCAACCTCAAATCCATGTCTAAACTTACCTGCCTCTAATTTGAAAAAGGCCTGAGACAGAGGGTGAACATCTTCCACAGGTAATTTATATGCCATCATGGAGGAATACCTGGGAGGAGGGAAGAGTTTTATCAGTGTGTTTCAGTGTTATTATATTGGGGAGAAATTGACAGTCAAAATAAAAGAATTTTTCAAAGTTTTTTTTAAAATAAAAAGGCAAGTTTGACTTGATAGAACATGAATCCGAGCCAAATAACTTAAGTCATAAAAATTCGATAACAACAAAAATCTGCTTGTCCCTAATTTAGTATTCAAGACAAATTCTGAAAAACTGTTTTCATAAAGAATCTTTCATACTCAGCCTGTGCTACCTTTCTTACTGTGCTAACATATTTCTTACTCTCGAAAGCCTTCAACATCCTTCAACATGCTCCATGGAACATAAATTTGGCTATCAAATTTTCCCCTCTGCTGTATTTTAATCTCATAAGAATTAAAACCTGTTGAACTCTTTCCTACTGAAAAAAGTTATTTCTTGGCCACCAGCTCTGCCCTCCCGAAAAATGTTCATCCGCGACCTCCATGTTGCACAATCGATGAATTCGTCCTTCCTTCTTCTTAGACTTCTTGAAAGCATTAAATAAAATTGTACACATCCCTCTTAAAAGTCTCTCCCCCTCCCTCCCCCACCCTTCCCCTCTCAGCTTCTAAGATAACCACTTTTACAACTTTCCTTCTCTTTAGACCTGCTGTTTAATATATTTGCTACTAGCTACATGTGGCTATGTCAATTAATTAAAATAAAATTACGAAATCAATTTTGTAGGGCTCAGTAGCCATCTGTGGGCATTGTATTAGACAGCATGGATGTAAACATTTCCATCATCGCAGATATTCTATTGGACAGTGGTGTTCTTTACGCACTTCGGTATTTGTCATTACGGCTGTTGCTGTGGTGCTGGTAATTCCCCCCACAAGCTTTTCTTCTTCGATCCAATCTGAATACTAAGAGTTCCTGGGGTCCAGCCTAGACCCTCTCCCCTTTCCATCTCCCTTGTGACCTCACCCCTTCTCCTAGCCTAGTGGTGTCCCATATGGTAAAATTGAGCTGCTTGGTTTATTGCCAGGCCGGGTCTCTCAATTGATCCTTCACTCTTCCTCTGAGCAGCAGGCCTACATGTCCCTGGATATCCCTCTACACACCAACTATATGAGCTTTCTTTCCATCTTTTGCATGTACAAAGTTCATTCTTGACTTAAATTCTTTATACATTCTTTTTTCTAAAAAGAGTGGCTCATCCCCATTCTCGAGTTGACCGAACCCTACTTAGTCTTAAAGTCCTACCATAATGTCATTTCCTCATTTATTCATATCTTCGTTTGCTTAATATTCTTGCCCCTAAAAGGCTGCAAGCACCATAACAACTTTGTCTAGTTATGGACTACTCTATATATAGTCTCTGGCACACAGTAAGTGCTCAATATGTATTATTTTTAAAAATAAATAGAAGTAGTATATAAGAAAATCCTGTATATCTTTCAATTAAATTTAACCTCATTCTGCTAGTCACATAGGTTGGGTTATCCTTGCTTGTAATTCAGATGACCATACACAAATCTGAAAGAACCATAGAAAGGATAAATGATTTATATTCAATTAATTTAGGATAGAGTCAATCCTTCTCAAGTATGTACATCTGGGTTATTGAGCACTTGATGCAATTTTATATTTGGTAAAATGCTATAGGTTGATGCAGAATTTTATTGTCTATTAAAAAAACATTAAGTTCATGGTTAAGTTTGCACTTTATTCCTAACCTCTAAGCTATTCCACCACTTAAACACACGCGCACGCACACACACACACTCCATCCATCTTTTCTGAGGTATAAAACACTCACTGAAAATAACTTTTCAACTGCTGCCTTTTTTCTATACATACCAAATCTTGTTTTGTAGTAAGCCAGCTCAGCCTTTCTCTTCCTGTCCAGCCTAGTTCAAGACTAAATAATGTGTGTGTGCTGGAAAATCCTTGTACTTGTCACACAAGCAAAAAATGTCCTTTACCTCTCCTGCCGAGCAGCCTGTGGGAAAAGCTTCAGAATCTCTGTGTGGAGAAGCTCTGTCTGAGTGGGTTCCTTTATTTTTACTTCTAGTAAATAATCTTTGCCAAATTTGCTTTTCAGATGTTGAATGGAACCGATACACATAGTCCAGAGAAGAGAAAGAAGAGTCGAAAGAAAAAATACTTGTCTGTTAATTTCTTCCTCAATTACAAATGTGGAGAAAGGTGTTTGATCATAAATCCAGGAGCAAAACAGCACTAGCTGTTTACAGTGAACTGAAATTCTCTCTACGAGAACTTGGGGTCAACTGCTGGTGCTACACAGGCACCCACCTCAGCCTTCCGGACACCATGATGGCCACACGGTCACACACAGCCTCGGCCTCTGCCATGTGATGGGTGGTCAGGAGGGCGCCTCTCCCCGTGTTTTTAACAATGGTCTGAATTGCCTGCCTAAAGATAAAGTAAAGGATTGTTTGCATTTAGAAAGCAATTTGGAAAAATAGATCAATGAGGATAAGTGTGAGGCTTAAATAGAAAATTTTATATTAGGTTACACAAGAAAAAAATCTTTGCTCTAGAGAGAAAGAATAAAAATTGTTGCATTATGCAATTACATTAGTACATTAACTGGCTTCATAAAATCAAAAGTAGAAGATTGGTAAATAGTGAGTAAAATAATATTTGTTTAAAAAAAAGTTGAAGTATAGAGAAACACTACATTGTAGGATTTTTAATAACTGAAAATAAAATAGAAGAAGAGAGAGGGGCAGGGAGAAGAGAAGACAAAGAAAATCCAATCAAATACATTCAAGAGTTCATTTGCTTCTTAACATGTTTATTTTTCTTTCCTTGAAGAATTTTGAAAACTATATTGAATTTCACAGAATTAAATAATAGAGGATGTGAGCCTCAAAGACGAATTGAGCAAACGTTAACAAACAATTAACTGTAGACTCATACTATTGACCCTGACACGTCTTACAACTCTCCTCACCACATCCGCTGCTGCCCCTCGGGGTCCATCCCGGTGGACGGCTCGTCCAGCAGCACCACCGGCGGGTTGCCCAGGATGCTCAGCGCGAAGCACAGCTGCAACCAGAGGAACAGCGCGTCTGGCACCGACCCGCGGGGGGCGCGGAGGAAGCCCGGGCCCCGGCCCTACCTTCCTCTTTATTCCCTCCGACAAGGCCTTCACCGGCCGCTTCTGCTGGTCCTGCAGCTGGAGCGCACCCACCAACCTGACAAAAAAACACTGTGATTATACACGAAGCACGTGTCCCTACTGAAAACAACACAGAAAATCCTGGCACTATCAATCTAAAAAGAGTACACTTAAGGACCATTAACATTGTCACAAACACTAAATCTTATCATTTGGTTCTTATTCAGATTTTCAATCATTTTATTGGCATGATAATTTAAAGATGCTGTTTATGACGTCCTTTCCATTGTTAATGAGGAAATAATATATTTATCCCTTCCTCCAGCTACACAGTGAGAGTGAGGCTTCTCTCTGTACCTTGAAATACTAAGAGCAGCATCGTCTTTGCCCAATCCCTTCACTGCCGCATACAACTCCAGATGGTCTTTCACTGTAAGACTGGGCCACAATGAGTTCTCCTGGGGACAGTACCCCAAAAATGTGGAAATGTCATCTTTCTGTTTCCCCAGTGATGCTGTGCAGCCTTGTGAAACCACCTGCATGGAACAACAAGTGTCAGATCTACATCTGGCTTTTGATCCACATCTGGCTTTTCCTCCTTCTACTTCTAAAGGAGATAATGGTGCCCATTAAGCTGCAATGTTTTCTGAGCATGCAAGGGGTATCTATAATTTCTTTCATCAATTTATTCATTTTTTAAAAAAATCATTTACTGATAGGAATAATTTAAGGATGCTATTGATACTCAAAATGAAATTTCCCTTGGCGATGAGCTTGGTTCCTTCACATATCACATACCACTCCAGCAGTGGGCTTTGTGTCTCCAGTTATCATTTTAATAGAAGTACTTTTACCAGCTCCATTGTGTCCCAGCAACCCCAAAACTTCACCTGGAAGAAAGACCCACCATCGATATCTGCACTTTAAAAATTCACTAACCTAAAATCATTTATCTCAGTAACAATTTGAAACAAAATAACACTACCTTTTCAAACAGTACCTTTGTAATTTTCTATATTGCAATGTTAATGGAAAGTCTTTAGATTTACAGTAGAATAATTTGGTCTTCCTGATCCAAGATCACATTTCCTGTCATTTGACTTGGGATAGGTAATTAAAGCAGAATAGGTTTTTCGGCTGACATGTCAAGTGTTTTTATAATTACATGTTAACCAAAATAAATGAGAGATCTCAAAGGATGCAAAATGATCCCTTTCAGAGTCCCAGACCTAGAGAATATGAAACATTCTAATAAACGGAACATTAGCCAAACCTTTGTTAACACAGAAGGAAACATTCCTAATGGCTATTTTCTTCTTTCTTGTCAAAAAGCAACTTTTCTTTTTCCCTTTATATTCCTTGTGTAAACAGCTGGCCATTATGACTGGTTTCTGGAAAACATGGCAAAGCATGATTTTCCTGTTAGATTTCACATATTTTGTGCACTCACATTTTACCTTTTGTTTCCTAGGCTATGAGTACCCAAATGTATGGTCATGAATAAAGACTACTTTATCAACTAATTACAAAACTGATTCCTAATCAAGTACATTCCCTGCATATTACGCTGACTGAGAATCTACCTTGCCCTTTGCACTAACTCATGTTTAGTTCATTTCTTACTGATTGTCATACAGTGTAAATTTACTTGTTCTTTCTTATATTGCAACTTTCTTATATTGCTCTTTCTTATCTTGCAAAGGATGTGAAATTTTGTTAAAGTTGATTAACAGAACTTCTTAAATTGCACTGACAAATGAAGATCTAAGATTAAGAACCATGAAAAACTGAAGAAGAGAAAATTGAAAGAGTGAAAACGGGATAAATATTCCAAAAGATAATGATTTGAATATGACCTATAAGTGGAAGTATTACAGAAACAAAAGCAAATTTTCAGTCTAACAACTAACAGTTCATCAGTTCGACAGGACAAGTGAAGTATCTCAGTATTTTGTTAAGGGTCTAGTCACTTGTTTTCACCTCCTCCGAGTTTGCAGAAGTGAGTGCATTTGCTGTTTTCACTCTTTCAGTTTGAACATCTTCATCTTCTTCTTCAGGCTCTTCTGGATTTGGACGATTTTCCCTACTTCTTGGAGAGATTCTACAGAGAAAATAAAATAATATAAAAATGCAATTCTAGCTGTACAACTATCGAGAGAACGTAAGCCTTGATCATTAAATTATTATACTTTGCTTTAAAAGAATATAAATGATTCATTTACTACCTGCAAGATTCCCCTGGACAATAATAATCCTTCCAGTAGCCAAGTCCCTTGAAATTCTTTTGGGCTAGTTCTTCTCTTTAAAACGTCTGTCCCCTCTGTCAGCTAGCCCTCTAACTTCTCTCAAATATAGACTTATTAGTCTTTTCAGTCTGTTGCCCTCCAGATCACCATGCTATTTCATCATAAATGATCATCATCATTGGCTTCTCTGGCCTTTTCAAAACATTTCATACACTTACGTTGAACACCAGTTCATTATTATGTCTTCTACTCAGAGACCTATACTTGCCATAAGCAGGAGAGAAACAAGCTTTGGTGCTTACTCACTGCTCGCAGAGATACACAAGACAAAAGCTCAACTTGCCAAAAATTAGTAAGACCCAAGACTTAGAAATTATGTATCCCTGCATTCAATCTAAACCTATTCTTTTTATTTTTTCCCCCAGAATAATGCTGTTCAATGGGCCTAGTCAAGAGTTGGATAGTAAATCTGTCCTAATAAATGGATGTTAAATGTACTGCCATAAACATTAAATATTTAAATTATATTCATATGTTCTTCTAACCTGAAAACTGGATCTTTCTTCATTGTTTCTTTTCCATACTTCATTTCCAGACACCTTATAATGAAAAGGAAAATGGCACTCTGAAGGTATGGCTAAAGGCAAAGAGAGATAATTAGAGTTAGCATCATCACGGGACTCAAATGATGTGTAATGTTTCCCTTTTGTCATAAAAGAATTGACCATTTTTTAAATAAATTTGATGAAAATCTTATAAAGTACTTCTCATACGGAGAAGTTTATCCAAACCAAACTGCACACTGAAACAAAAATAAAAATCTGGATTAAAAAATTTTAAAATACTTCTTTAAAGCAGAGAAAAGTTGACAAGACATTAAAGACTTTAAGCCACATCTAAGAGAATGTAAGAGGGAGGCTTAGCACCAAAGCGACTTTTAAATTTCAATTTTCATGGCATGTCCAGGAGCAGAAGACATAAGAAAGTAGATAAATACAGCGTTTTCTCAAAGCAAAGACTAGAATAGACAATCTTTTCCCTAATAAAGCCTGGCCCTCCAAGAGTTACATCCTTAGTGAAGGGTGAACACCCAGTAGATTTCTAAGATAGTTGCCTTGGGAGCTGACCATGGGGAGTAAAGGTGGAAAGAGAAGCCAGCCTTGCACAGATTGGTAGTCCAGTTCACATCACTTGAATGATCCTTAGAACTCCAAGCATAGAACATGGTTTAAAGTAGTTATCAGAATAGTAGTCTCCCTAAGAACTGGACAGAAGCAAACAAAATGGAATGGATATCCCAGAAACAGACCCTGCGTATATGGACATCTTATAAATAGACAGCGGTAGCTTCGAATATCAATGGGAAAACCACAGACTTTTCAAAAAATAGTGTTGGGACAACTGGGTACTCTTAAAGACTGAAGTGAAATAGGACCGTTACCTCATAACACATTAAAACAATCAACTTTAAATAATTAGGAGACATGAATATGAAAAGAGAATATAAAGCTTTTAGAATACAATATAAAAAAATTTTCATGGCCTCTCGGGGAAGGAAAGAATTCTTAAACATTATAAAATATGAAATAAAATTATTAGTTATTAATAAAAATTTATTTAAAACTTTTTATTATTCTTAATGTGTACAGTCTTTGATAAAATTCAAGATTCATTCTTGATAAATACTAAAAGCAAAAAAATAGAAGACTAAAATGTCTAGTAAACTAGAAATTGAGAGAATTAATAAAATAAATAGTTGATATTTTAAACAAACAGTTAATATAATGCTAGTGGTTAAGCACTAAGAACATTGTCAGTAAAATCATAACCAATGGAAGGATGTCTGCTAGTAAGAGTATTAGTTGATATTTTTTCAGAGATTCAAGCTAATGTTATGAAGTAAGAATATATAGTACATTATATATTTTCAAATATATATATAATTATTTCTAGATAATGTTTAACTAGAAGATGCAAGATAAGTATCTGAAAAAAGATTAGAAATAAGAAAATTCAGGAAGGCAAACAAATATAAGATAATTACACAAAAATATTATATTTCATCAAGAACTAATTAGAATGTATAGTGAAAAACATTTTAACAGCTAAAGATATAAAAAAAAATGTAGACAGGAAAAACTTAGCCACAAATGTGTAAAAGTGAAATAAAATAAAAATAGAAAATAAAAGTTTTAATGTATATATAATAAGTCTTAAATACAAATATTTAAAAATCATTATTTTGAACTCACAAATTCTGCTCTAATAAATTGGACATTTAAAATAATGTCCACAAAACTCCACATACACTTTTTGGCACTTGACTACTCAATTCTAATTTTCACTAGAAAAAATGAATATGAAAGCAGAACATTTTTTAAAAATGACGAGAGGTTACTTATGATTTCAGATTAAGCAAAATATACAAAGCTACAGTGATTAAAACAAGGTAGTCCTGGCACTGATATAAACAAATGGATAAATGGGGTAAAGGAGAATAACAAGAGGACTATATCTAAATATGCATACGAATTCAATACTGATGAAGATGCTTTTTTATTTCAGAAAGCATAACATGGAGTATTCAGAAATGGTATTGAGATAACTGAATACTCCTTTTGGGAAAATATTAAAGTAAAATTATTAGTGACTATCTCATAGCAAAACATAAAAAAGTCCAGAGAATTAAACATTTATTTTTAAATGTATATATTTTAAAAAAGAGCAAGACATTAGGAAACAGGAAGGGGTGAGCCATACTCAGGAAAATAATCCAGTCAACAGAAATTATCTCTATCACCAGATGTTAGATTTAGTAGTCAAAGAATTTTTTAAAGCTATTGTATATTCATTGAATTAAAGAAAACCATGTTTAAAAACTTAAAGTAAAATATGACTCAAAGATAGACTTTCCATAACTGATCTGAAAAACAGAGAAAAAATATGAAAGATAAATGAACCGAGCCTTAAAGAACCATGGGATATCAAACATGCCAAAGTACATGTAATAGGAGTCTCAGAAAGATATGACAGAAAGGGCAGAAAAAATAATTTAAAAAATAATGGCCAAAAACTTTCAAAATGTGATGAAAAACCATATACACATTCGAGAAGTTCAACAAACCTTAAGTAGGATAACCACAAAAAGACAATTACAGTCAAACTATTGAAAACCAAAGAAAAAGTCTTGAAAGCAGTAAGAGAAAAAGAACTCATCACTTAGAGAGGAGCATCAATACAATTAATGGATGACTTCTCTTCAGAAACAATGCAAGCCAGGAGAAAGTGGAATTACACATTCAAAGAGCTTTCAAAGAGCTGGGAAAAAATCTGCAAGAATTCTACATCCAACAAAACTATCCTTCAATGTTATGGATAAAATAAAAACATGCCCCAATTGTATTGTTCCTGATTGATTTAAGGTGGTCATCATTACATTGTGTGTGTGTGTATGTGTGTGACACAGAGAGAGAGAGAGAGAATAAATACATCAGGTTCCAAACTTGTATCTGCAAACAGAACTATAGAATAGAATAAAGAGTCCAGAAATAAATCCTCATACATATGGTCAAATAACCTTCAATGAGGATGCCGAAACCATGCAATTGGGAAAGGACAATCTCTTCAATGAATAGAATTAGGCAAACTGGACATCCATGTGCAAAAGAATGAAGTTGGACCCTTATTTTACACTATGTACAAAAATTAACTCTATTAAGGTTCTAAATATAAGGTCAAAAAGTATAAAACTCCTAGGAAAAAAAAACAGGGGAAAAGCTTCATGACATTTGACTTGGCAATGATTTCTTGAATATGACACCAAAAGCATAAGCAACAAAAGCAAAAATAAACAAATAAGACTACATTAAACTTAAAAACTTTTGTGAATCAAAGGACACATCAACAGAGTAAAAAGGCATAAAAAATAAATAAAAAATAAAAAATAAAAAAATAAATAAATGAAAAAATTAGAAAATTTAAAAATTAAAAAAATAAATTAAAAAGAAAAAAGTAATAAAATAAAATAAAATAAAATAAAGGTAGCCTACACAATGGAAGAAATAGCTGCAAATCATATATCTGATAAGGGGTTAATAACTAGAAAATATAAAGAACTCCTCAACTGAACAACAAAAAATCAAATAACCCAGTTTAAAAATGGGCAAAGGACTTGAACACACATTTTTCAAAAAATGATATACAAAGAGCCAACAAACATATAAAAAGATGTTCATTACTAATCATCAGAGAAATGTAAATCAAAACCATAATGAGATACCACTTCACACCCATTCGAATGGCTATTATCCAAAAAATCGGAAAATAACAAGTGTTAGCAAGGATGTGTAGAAATTGGAATTCTTGTGCACTGTTGGCAGAAATGTAAAATGGTGCAACCACTATGAAAAACAGAATGAAGACTCCTCAAAAAATAAAAAATAGAACTACCATATGATTCAGCAATCCTATACATGTCCAAAAGAACTGGAAGCAGGGTCTTGAAAAGATACTTGCACACCCACATTTATTTAGTAGAACTATTCACAATAGCCAAGAGGTATAAGCAACCCAAAAGTCCACGAACAGATGAATGGATATATAAAATGTACATATAATGGAATACAATTCAGTCTTAAAAAGGAAGGAAATCCTGTCATATGTTTCAACATGGGTGAACTTTGAAGACATTATGTTAAGTAAAAGAAGCGAGTTACAAAAAGACAACTCTATGTAATTCCACTTATATGTGTACTAGAGTAGTCAGGTTTATGGAAACAGAGTAGAATAGTGTTACAAGGGGCAAGGGGGAGGGAGAAAAGGAGAGTGGTTGTTTAATAGATATAGAGCTTCAGATTTTCATGATAAAAAATTCTGGAGATCCGTTTCACAAAAATGTAAATATATTTAAGGCTACTGAACTATACACTTAAAAAATGGTTGTCATGGCAAATTTTATGTCATTTTTAATCACATTTTAAAAAGCTGAAAGGAAAACTTACATCTGAAAAAAATACATGTGGTTTTTACAACCACATATATAACTGACTAAAAACAAGTAGACAAGGAACGATGAAGCATATACCGTAGGAAGTCATGCACACCACTTCTGGCCTGACCTCTAACATCCTATGCAGTGTTCTAACCTCGTCCCCTGCAGTGGCAACTGGAGGTTAAGAGTTTCAGATGACAGAGCTACGAAATGGAGGAGGGCCACATAATCCACATTGGACTTTATGAGAGTGAAGAATTAATCTCTATTATCTTTAGGCTTGGAGGTTTCAGAGTTTGTTTGTAACATTAGGCAGAGTTGCACATTTTGAATATTTGACTATCAAACAATTAATTATATAACTTTACTATTTATTAATGTTCACTTCAAAATGACTATATATGGACCATCTCCACATACATTGACAAAATAGGAAGAATATACATTCATTATACAAAGACCCATGTAAAAATGTATATAACTTTATAAATTTATAAACTTACAAAAAAGTTAGGAAATTTTCTCCCTTGATAAACTACTCTCCTGCCATTAAGCGAAAACAAAAGGCCTGTAATCCATGTGCTTCTCTTTTCTGCCTCAGTTACCACAATACATAGAAGTATATTTTACCTCAGTATCTTTTCTCAGTATAAAATTCCACTTAATTTTTCCTCTTTCTTCTTCATTATTCAAATTAGCTTATTTTTTAATCCCTATTGAAATGATTTTTAGTCACACAGCATCTGTGGTATTTCTTATAAAGCAGTTCAAATTGTCTTTGGATACATATATCAACAATCTATATCAATTAATCCATATCAACAATAGCAATTAAGACTTTAGAATTTCTGGTATATATATTACTGTCAACGACTACATAGAAAAATACCCTTAGATTTTACTGCCATTATATTTGAATGTACAATGTAGTAAGAGCAGATACTTTTAGGATATTTAAATTTCCCATTCTTTGAATAAGATCAAGTATATCACATGGTTTTGAATGTTGTACAATATATATAGTCAAGAAGAAAATTTTTCTTACTATTAATAATGATAAAAACATGGTGTTTTGAGTACTAATTATTTCATCATCCAGATTTTTGGGGCTTCTCAAATACATCAAGGACAGCTGTTGAAGAAAAACAAGGGTTACATAAAGTTTCTCTGCTTTATGAATATAAAACTTATAAATATGCCTCCATTGTTCTTGATGTTCCATGGGCCACTGGGGAATATTCTATGAGTTGGGACAAGACTTGTTCTCTAATACTAAAATCTGCTGATGAGCCGACATCCTTCCTTGGTTACAATTTCCGAATCTTTTTGTTTTTTAATTCTATGTAGTGGGGATTTACAAGTGTCTTTTCAGTGGGAGAGACAAAATATAGAACTGTGACGAAGGTGATGGCGTCGGCAGTTCCTCAGAATTCTCAGTAGTGCTTGGTTTCTCCCAGAAGTTCTTAGTAACATCATGCTTTCCTTCCCTCATCAATTCACACACTCTAAAAGCAACTTATGGACACTAAGTGGTATGAAATCAAAAAGCACAATATGTCACATCTCCAATAATTTAGGAAAACCTATATTTAAGCACAATAAGAATTTCAGATTGTCACCAAAACTGAAATGGGAATCTTCCACATCATGCTCAGACTGAGTCTCTTCCCGCTGCATTGTTAGATGGATTTGTCTGCTTCTCTATGAGTATGAATACTGGTCTCAGTGAATTTGACAACTTTCAACTTTATACAGTTTTAAAATCTTATTTTCAGAGCTTATAAACATTAAATAATTTCTAAGTTTTACAAAATGAATCTATTCCAACACTACATAAAGAGTTTTTAATGGGATACATGGTCAAGGCTCACTAGGTGATATTGCTTACTTACCTGTATCACAAATATGATAAATCCAACTAAAGTGTAAAAAGGCATTAAAATCATGGATAAAATCAAGCTGGAGTCTCCAGAAAAAGTTAACAGCAGGATGATAACTGCAAGTATTGAGATCTAGAATAAAAAAAATCCAGGGGTATTATAATTTTGTCGTATTTAATATTTTATGATATTTTCTATGAATAATCTGTTTTCCTAGGAGACATTCCTATTTGCGATTTCCATCTCATTTACCACAATATTGTTAGGCTTTCCTCTTTAAGAAGCATCAAACTATCATTACAAATGAAACACAGGATTTCAATGAAGTCTGACATAAATACTTAAAAGATTTACCACGACCTATAATAATAAAAGAAGGATTCAAACCTGGGGCTGTCTGACTTTAGAGCCCACACATTCAACCACTATTACTTTTACAAGAAGATATTGCATAAGTCAACTGACCATACATCAAGTCAAGGCATAATGTATTAGGTACCAAAACCTCCACATATGAAACAGATAATACAAAAAAAAAACATAAAAAACATTTTCTGAAGGAAAATAACAACAATATAAATTAAAATAATCTAGGGGTTCATTAGCTTATTTTATAACCTTTTATCAGAATCTCCTCAAATATTTACTGGCCATAGCACTTATATTAAAGATATTGCTTGAATTAGTCCATTTATCTTGTCTCACCCATCAGAAAAATAAAAGAAATCCTTTCATTAACTCTTCCTTTTGGCAAGCAACAATAGCAACGATACGTTTTAAGGAATAGTGAAACGCTTCTCGTTTCCACTTCCCCATTCTATATTTACTCTTCCATCTGCTAGAAACTAGTCTATATTCACTGCTTTATACCACTGCAGTGTTAAAAGTCAGCTGTGGACTCCTATATGTTAAAATATGGAAGAATAGGTACCCTAGTGGACCCACACCATACAAATAAATAGGGAAGTTAACAAAAGTCCTTTAAATGAAGGGCTAGTCTCAGAAAAAAAGTGAGGGAATTCTTCAAGGGCACATACAAAGCTCGAAACCTGACGTGGATCATTAAACTACTGGTCCATTACTTGGACCAGTAAACACTAAATCTGAGCAGCATGAGATGCCTACTCCGGCGCAGGGGTAAGGAGGCTAGGACTGAGGCCCTCCTTAAGGCCTCCTTAAGGCCTTTCCCTGCAAATACCTCCAGGGAAACATGACAAAACCCTCTTTATGCGTGTTTCTTACAAATCTCATATTAAGGCATGGTACTTTAAAAATGGCTTATGCAATCCTAGTTAATTCTATACTGTCAATTCTTATAAAAGTAACTGAAAACTCTTTGGGGATGAAAACATCTCCAATTTAGGATCTGGGAAGTTCCATACTTAACGGTCAACCAAATATGAGCTACCAATAAGAAATATATATATCAAACATACAAGGTAAAAAGCCACAATAAATGTGAATCAGGCGTGGGAAAAAATAACAAAGTAAAACTATTGAAGACTTTAGATATTAGATTGTCAAATAACAAATACAAATATTATTTTCAATTAAATGTATAAGGAAACCGAATGTGGAGTGAAAAACACAAGCAAGTAACAAAAAACTAAGAGGAACAACTGGGCATATTTTAAATAGAACCAGATATAGTTTTGGAAAATAAAACTGAAATTTCAAAAATCAGTCAAAGACTAAAGATAATTTAGACACAGCTTAAGCTTAATAAAAAACAAGTGAATTGGGAAGAAAGTCTGAAACATTTCTCAGAATGCAGCAAGGACATGAAAAATTTTAACAAAATGTTAAAAGATATGGAGAATAGACTTCATTAACAAAATGAAATTATTTTAATATCTGAAATGGTCAGAAAGCTATGGTATCTGGTCGAGATGTCAAAAAGGCATGGGGAAGGAAATACAATAGAGAATTTGGCTTAAAGTAATAAATTCATTTATTGTTTAAACTTTTCCACGCTTATTTGCTTATGTTATTAGTCAATATGGCCACCTAACACTTTTTTTTTTTAAATAAGGAGAATTATTCAGGAAGAAAATCTCACTGAGTTGAAAGGCTTGGGTTCAAATCTGATTCTCAGTTTTGCCCACTCTGTAAAACGAGGGACTGTCGAAAATGGCCTAGTCTTTCAGCTGTAACACACCAAGATATCTATAGATATTTTGTCTCTTTACAAAGAAACAAAGGTGGAAAAGAGAAACCATAAAGAACAGATGGAAAATAGGAGAACACCTGAAACCATGAACATAGCCCAATAATGGAAGTAGAAAAGAAGTAACTCCGTTCTAAGAATTCGTACTTAATTTTGCATTTTTAAAAACAAACTTTAAGAAATTTAATATAAATGTGTATATGTCTATATGTTGATACTTACGATAAAAAAA
The DNA here is from genome assembly GCF_000325575.1 of Pteropus alecto. Taxonomy (NCBI): domain Eukaryota; kingdom Metazoa; phylum Chordata; class Mammalia; order Chiroptera; family Pteropodidae; genus Pteropus; species Pteropus alecto. The sequence continues at coordinate 9,146,754 of NW_006436283.1, read as the reverse complement.
CTAAGAGACCAAAAGCCATTATTTTTTCTCCACTTGCGAAAGATGAATGAAATCAGGTATGTGAGGAATATAAGAGACCCTGCACAACCAATTATGCCAACCACCTGCAAACAAGATTAATAGCAAGATTAGAGATGGCAGGTCATGTGTGGGTCGGGTTGTGGGGGGAGGGGGAAAGAGAGAACCAGATTACAAAGCTGTCTAAAGCAATCTTCTCGCATATCTCTTTTGTTAATGATAAAATGTTAATGAAAATGAATTTTTGTTTTGATTCTACTATTTTATTTAACCTGGGGGTGGGGCGGAGTATCACTTACCAGAGCAAATATGAGTCCCAATGAAAGTCTGAGTTCAAAAACCATGAAGCAGTAAATGAAATATATGGAAAGAAGAATCAAGCTGTATAATGGAATGTCCACCAGAGCCTGTCCACACCAGTATGCTGAAGGACAGAGGCCTGAAATCCACAGCTGAGACTGAGCTTTTAGCTGACAAAGAAATAGAAGGGACACAGGAGGGATTGAAATCTTTCATAGAAAAAGAATTCTGATTTTTTTTGTGTGAAAATGTTAATTTTTAATAAATTTTAGAAATCATATGTTGTTGGGAAGTTAGGGTTTTTTTTTCCAGTCTGTTACTTTATACAATGAATCTGAGCTTCAGTGAATTTCTAGCCCAGGTTTAAGGAAGCAGGCCTCAGGTAAACTAACACACTAATACTGTCCCAGTGTCTTTGACTAAATAAGTGACACCCAATGTGGGACTGTACAGCTATTGCAACAGGAAAGTCTGGCCTATTTGTAAAGCTGATTTACCCTTTAGTATAGATAAATAAAAATGACTATATCATAAATTTTTAAAGGCCAATTTATAAAAGCCTAGTTAAAAGTTTGCAAATATACTCCATGTTATACTTAAAAACACAAATTCTCTTTGGAATTGTGAAGTAACAACATGTAGTCAAAAAGTAGATTTTCATTTCTTAAGTCATTTTGTATGAGGCAATTTTACTGTGTTAAGTAGTGACCTTGCTGACCTCTTTGACGCCATGATTAAGCATTTGCTAGACTCTATAAGGAGATTAAATGACATGATTTATGTGGAAACACATTTTTCTTGAGGGCAATCCTGTGTTTGTAAAACAATGAAATTGTAATTACTAAAGTCAGATAAAATCATTCATTCATTCTCCCCTCCTTACTCCCTGCCTCTATCTCTCCCCTTTCATTCTCAATTTCCTTCACCCTCTCCCTTCTCATTCTCCCTGTCCATCTCCTTTTCCCCTCTTACTTTATAATCGCTGATGCTGCTCATGCCGATGTAAGGAGAAATGCAGTTTGCAAAGAGCAGCATAAGTAAGGGCACGCCCAAAAAACCATGTCTCAGTACTAGGTCATCCTGGAAATTCAAAACACATCTGTAAGCTATTGAAATTGTTATAAATTGTACAATTATACATTGATATAAGTTTTTTTTGTTTTGTTTTGTTTTGTTTTTTAGGGAGGGAGTTGGGAAATGGTGAAAAACTCAGAATGGAAGCATACTCCTGATTTAAGAAGGAAAGAGAGAAGCAGATATGTTTTGTTACCCTGTACAGCAGGTGCCATTCCCTGGAACTGCACATCAAAAAACTTCACAATCTGAATTTTATATGCACATATTTAGAGGGCATGAGCAGTTTCTCTTTCATATTTGCATTTAGTCATTGTTAAATGATGACAGATACTATTTGGAGCTACACTTAAAAGTCTCTGAAGCATTGAGCTAAATAAGCTGACATATGTTCCAGTTCTCTATGTCCAAGCAGATGAATTATAAACAAGAGCATCTAAAACTCTAACAGTAATTGTCTTGAAGCTGTTCTTATGTTCCTGTTCCTACACACAAGATATAATTAGAAGAGAGACAATCCTGTATAATTTCTTGACTTCTAGAAATGTTTAAATTAAATAATCTTTAAGGCACGGAGGGGGCTTACTATAAATCTAAGTTGTTTTCCAGACCGAGTATTTATTACTGTTATAACAAGAGACTAAAACACAATAGACTAAAAACTAAAGTTGGCATTAATCTTATTGTGAAATCTTCCAGTAAAATTTTATTCTCCACAACTATTATGCATGTACTTGCAAAAATCTATCCAATTTTTATAATTTTTCTTTTTTAAATCTACCATAATCAAACATACTTATTAGCAGTTATTTTTGAAGGCCGAGAAATGGTTATTAAAATTATGTATGATCAAAAATTACATTGCAACCCACAAGATGTAAAACATATAAAAGCCAAGACCCAAAAAGGCAATATAGATTTTAAAATGATAGAGAAAACACTATAGAACTATTAAATAATCTTAATTTTAGGGCTGGACCATACATTCACATAAGTATTACTGCAGTGCATAAATACACCTTCCACACTTGCTTTGATTACTGTATACGACATATTCAGCAAATTCCTCCAGGAAAACTGACATAAAATTAAGGATTTGAGTTTAAGCCTTCTCTGGTGTTCTACATTTCCAAGCAAATTCATTCAACCACTGATTTCAGCAAATGTGTATTGGGTACCCAGCAAATGTGAAGAACTATTCTAGACAGTGAACCAAACAAAGCTAAAATTATGATTCTTCAACAGCCCTTTGGTTTTTCTCTGTCATTTACAATTTTTCAGTGTCCTTTTGGATCTTGGCTCTTAATATTCTATGCTTTAAGGAGGTAGGTGTAATTTTTGGTCAGACAAGACTTTAAACCAGAGGGGTGAGGCCAATGATAAAATACAACACTATCGTCTATCAAGTAGCAATAAATGTAATCGAAAAATATATATCAGCATAAAGAATAGAAGATAATAGGTTACATTAATGTACTAAGGTAAAAAATTTTATTATACATTTAAATTTTTTCCATTAAAGTTTTTAATTTAAAAAATTTATTGAGTCTAAACATAAAATTAAAAATTCTTGATCTTTCAGAATAGTAATAGCAAACATGTATTGAATGCTTACTCTCCCCGCTTACAAGAATGTAAGCTCCAAAGGATGGGATTCTTGTCTGTTCTGTTTATGCTCTTTCCCCAGCACCTAGAAGTACCAGGACATGGTAGACACTCAAGAAGTATGTGTAGAATGAATGAAAAAAGTATGTCAGGCTTTGTTCTAGGCACTTAGTAAATTCACCTAATCCTCGTAATAATCATGTAAAGTAGATACTACTATATTTCTTATTTTACAAATGAGGACACTGAGGCAAAGAGTGGCTAAGAAATTTGCTAATAAATAGCAGAAGCAGGATTCAAACTCAAGTAGTAGGCTCTAGAGTCTTTGCCCTTTATCCCTCTGCTATATTGCCTCTTATTTAAGTCAATGTGATACTTACCACAGGAAATGTGCTTCTCTCTGTTTTAATAAGCTCTGTATAGTTAAAAATTCCTAGAAGGGCATTGCTAACAATTCCCATAAGAACGGGAAAACAATTCATTCTCTTGGTATTACATGCAACTGAAAATCTGTAATCCTTTAAAAAAAAAAAAAAGGCACACAGATATAAGTTCTAAATTCTTAGAGTAAATGTATTTTTGTATATTTTACATATTACCTGGGTGAGAAGGAGACTATTAATTTTTCCATGACACTCTGCCTTTTTGAATTGCTATAAGAATGCATTACTTTTGTAATCATAGTAACTTATTCTGTTAATGAAATAGACTAACATTCACTAACATGGAAAGATGTCAAAAATTTAGATTTTATGTGACAAAGAAAGTTGCAGGACTCCTCTAATACTATTCTAATTTAGGAAATATGTATTATTTTCTAACTAATAAATATATTTTATTATTCATTCTACATATAGTAAGTTTGTTTTCATAAAGGAAAAGAGTGTAGAAGATTTTTACCAAACTATTAACAGAAATATCATATGGAAAAATAAATGAATGAAATTATGGAGAAAATTTTATTGTCTTTATTATAAACCCTAGTAATGTTGGAATTTATTAAATACGCATTGCTTTTTTTAGCTTTATTGAGGTATAACTGATAAATAAAATTGTAAGCTATTTAAAGTACATCATGAAGACTTGATACACATACGTATACATTGCAAAAGGATTCCTCCCATCTAATCAATTAACACATTCATCACCTCACGTGTGTGTGTATATATACATACAAATATATATGAGAACATTTTTGTTCTGATCTCTAGCAAATTTTAATTATACAAGTGTTATCAACTATAGTCACCATATTTTATATTAGATCCTCTGACCTTATTCATCTTATAGCTGACAGTTTGTATGCTTTTACCAACCTCTCCCTATTTCCCCCATTCCCCAGCCCCTGGCAACCACTTTTCTACTGTTTGACTTTTTTTTTTAAGATTCTTCATATAAATGATACCATGCAGTATTAGTTTTCTCTGTCTGGTTTAGTTCACTTAGCATAATGCCCTCAAAGTCCAACCAGTTGTCACAAAACATGCACTGCTTTTAAAATAAATGAATTCACTAACAAAAAATGATGCCTTTAATTACTGAGGATAAAAATGTGTCCTTTAAAGGATTAAAATTTCATGCCTTACTCAAAAAGGGCCAAGGTGGCATTCTGAGTTATGCTGATACAGAATAGTTGAGTTGCTTTCCTTATTTTTAAAGTATAAAAATGTGGCAAAAACCCACTCATGATAAAACAGTACGTGGAGGCAAACATACCTTCTGGTCACCAGACACTATGATGGCTCCATTGTAGGATGGATCGTCTGAGCCATTTCTATTTCTAAAGTCATCTATATCCAAAACTATATCCTGATGCTTCAGTGACTGTATGAAATCTTCAATATCCGAGTCTAATGTAGTCAGTGAAGGAAGGCAGTGTTAAGGCAAAAAAAATCAACATCAAAGTTTTAAAATAAGCATGATTTCCTCTCACGTTAAGGAATACCCAGAACGACATGGTAAAGACTCTCACTCTGTAAGAATATAATGAAATTCATTCTGATCCTGAGATATTGGAATCCAGTCTACCATCTTCAGTGTAAGAGACTCTTTTCAGAAAATGTTAATTTACCTTGTAAATCTTATAAAGTAAAAAAAGAGTTAATTCCTGAGAGTTAGATTTGCAATTGTTCTTGCTTTGGTAGCACATATACTAAAATTAGATTTGCAATTGTCACAGATATAACGCATTTTACAAGTGACTTTTATAAACATTGCAAAGCCTTATAATATTTGTAATTACAAACAGTACATACAAAATACATATCTCATGACCCAGGCCTGTTCTAGTGATACACATCAGTCCTGCTCATTAAGTAATCTGCTAAATCTCACCAACTTTGCAATAACGTTTATGAAATCAAGTAAACTTGATATTTTCCATTATGTGCACTATTTTTCTTGATTTGAAAATAAAGAGTGCTGGACACACACCATTTTTTCCCTATTTTCCCTCAAGTTGTTTTTAACAGGCCTTTTTGTGTCTCAGGTTTGTGCTTTCTAAAGGTCTTTGATGATAAAAATTAAGACTAAATGTCAGGCCTATTTCTCACCTGTATTATTGATGACCAACAGACTGGTAAGAGGAGTATGCGGGAGTTGTTCCAGAGAAAGGAAATACATACTGGATGAAAGCTCCCAAGAATGAATTTGGTAAATTATCATTTGCATTATCTTCTCGAAAATAGTGGGGATAAAAGCAATTACAAGTACCAGTAATCTAAATAAAAGAAAATTAAAATGTGAGTCTAAAATATTTTCTCTCTGATTATTTAAGTCATAAGCCTGCTATATAAAAGGCAACTTATGGAAATTCAACATACAAATATGGTGTTTAGTTACATAAAATAAAACTGAAAGTAAGACTAATCTAAAGATGGACTCAAACTTCTGCATCATCATTCATATCATAGTGCAAGGCATCCAAGAATAACAGAACATCAAGAGAAGGTAAAATCCAGGGTGTCCCTCTGTGGGCTTGCTGGTTAACCAGGACAACGTGGGAAGTGGTTTCATGGTAGACCAGGAGCCTCAAACAGCCTGCCTATGCAACTTTAAGGGGAAAGAAACCCTGTTTCACACTGTGACCTCAAGCTTGCAAAGAACACAATTTTAAGTAAAATTTTAACTCTCATTAGCTGTTAAAATACATACATTTTAATTTTTGTGAAACTAGAGGCAATATTTAAAACATTATTTTCAGACTTGAGAACTCATTCCACTGATTCAAACTACAAGTGAAATACTTTCAAGCAATCCTTTGTTTCTCTAATAAGTCTGTGAATTCACTCTGCTATGACTACTTTCTCCCTCACTCAGCCTCACATAGGCAACCTTCCTCTCGTTCCTTCTTTCCATTATAACCAATGACACCTCTGTTCCAGTCAAGACCAGTCCTTCCCAGTACTGCTCTGAATCCAGTCCCTTGCCACCCTCCTTCAGACATTGCTAAGTTAGCTCATCTTCAATTATTTTCATTCTACTGGCTTATTCCCATCCTCACTGAAACATGTTCTAATATCTCCCGCTCACTAAAAAAAAATGAAATTCCTCCTACTTTCACTCTCCCTTCAGCTATGCTCCCATCTTTCTACTTCCCTTCATCGTCAAGTTCCTCGAAAGCCTTGGCTGCCTTTGGACCGTCTCTTCATAAAACCTTCACGACCTCCCTTTTGCCAAGTAGGAAGATTTGGCAAAATAATACATGACTTCTGTTCTGAGCTGTTATTCTCTCCTCTTACTTCATGTTTTCTAATCTTGACCATGTCAATGTGGCTAGCACTGACCACTCTACTCAGAATTGTAATGAACTCCCGAATCCCACCAGCAATCCCCATCCCCTTACTCTACTTTGTATAACCTACTATATAATTCGGTTTTTATATTTACTTTTTTTTTTTATCTTTCCCCTAACCAGAAGGTAAATACTACGAGGGCATGGATTTGTGCCTTTTATGCTCACTAATATAACCAAAGCACCTGGAACAATGCCTAGCACATAACAGGCTTCAATAAAGACTGTGATATAATTAATAATTAACATATTTAATGGATAATTATTTAATTGGTATTTTTCTTCCCCACAGATGGTAGGCCTAAAGGCCGTGTCAGTTGTGTTCACTACTGTAGGATAGTACTATAAGCACTCAAATTTATTAAATAAGTGAATAAATTATCAGACTTATTTTCTTATTTGAATCTTTTTTGCAATATATTGACTAAAGAGATTTAAAGTAGTCTGATACTTACAAGGACAAAAGAACTTCGCTCTCGTGTGTTAACTTTAAGAAGCGAAGCTTTGCCACTCCGCAGACCTGCCGTATCCAGAGAGTTCCATTACTCACATCAGTTCTCAACCCAGGAAGAGAACAAAGAGCCTGTTGCATTTCTGACTCAATGCCAGTATCTCTTGTCACATCGATTTTCTCCTGTTTCTGAATGCCAAAATCTATAATCATGTAATAAACCATTATAATAAGCTATGTTATTTGTATTTTCTCTTTAGACATTTTGAAAATTCTGTTAGAATATTTGTAACAACACCTCTAATAAGTTATTGATATTCATAAGTCTTATATTCCTGCAAATGTAATGGATCTGATTTTAATGAGTAAAATAATTTCTGAGCATGGTTTACGTCTCTTGGGAAGCATTTATTCTACCACACCAATAGCAGCAGCTCCCCATCCAAGGGAATTTTGCAGAGTGTTATATAAAAGTACCAGCATAAATTTCTGCAGTCAAGTTCTAAAAGCTGAGTTTCTCTGTCCTCTGAAACCTCCACTGGATTAGTTTGTCACTGATGACTGCCATCCCAGTGACCACTTCAAGACACTGTGGTTTTAAGTAACAGGAAGCTGGAAGATCCCCTGCTCAATTCCAACATATACCACACATTAGCTGTGTGGTTTCGGCTAATCACTCAATTTCTCTAAATGTAAGTTTCGTCTCCTACATCATGAAGTTACTATGGGAACCAAGAACAATATAACCCAACAGCTGAGTACAATGGTTGACACATAATAGACTCCTACATTCTTCTAATTATTATTACAAAGTAAACTAAGGGAAGATAATATCTTATTTATCTGTTAATACATTAACTAGAATTAGTTCATTAGCTAAGTAAGAATATATTTTTTGTAAGGAATGGACAAAGCCAGAATTCATGCCATTCTCAGACAGCTATTGATGATAAGGAGAAGTGGGCATTGCAAAGGGATGTAACTGTCACTGACATGAGAGGTAAACAGATATCATAAAGTAATATCCCTAGCAATAAGCCTGATTATATTAGGTATAAAATAATTATGATTCTTTAAAAGTGGAAAATCCTACTTTAGATCTACATAAAAATCTACAAATATCAATTCATACATGGTCATTTTCTCTTTTTCTTTTTTTAAATTTTCTGCTAGACACACATTTTTATACCTGGCTTCTCAATTGCTGAATTGCCTTTTAGGTTCAAAAATACTTCATTCAGAGTTGTCATGGAAACACCATAATTCATTATCCCTTGGTCAGAACATTTATCAAGGTCATTGTAGAGATCTAAAACACAGAAAAGAATAATGTGATGCAATTAAAATTGGTAATGAGTACACTAAAACACTAATTCTTAAAAATTACTCAGGATAAATCTAAAAATATTTTCATATTAGAGCTGCCATAATAATTCAAGAAAAGCCTTCTCATAAAATGTTTTCTTGCCCTTCAAATCAATTTTATTATTTTACATCTCTATTTTCTCTCACAAACTTTAAAATTACTTGTATCACTAAGGCCACATGTGTGTTTTGTATAAACATGTATCTGTATGTCTATTTAAAAATTCATTAGGCATGGGTAAATTATATATTTTCTTCTCTGTCTTTTCTAATATTTTTATACCTAGCATATTACATTTATAACTAAATTATAATTTACAAAGACCCTATTAAAGTGTTTAACCAATAAGGACTTATTTAATCTGTATCTCTATCGAAATTAAGGTTTTGCTATTTCAGAAAAAAGATGTTTCAAAGAATCATTTAATGCTAATGAAGAGCAAATCTGGGTTTCCTAGCGAAATACATTTGTAGGAATTTTAGTTGCTCTTACTAAGATCTGTTAACACACTTCATCACATTGGCAACGGGAGACAGCATATTTATGAATAATTATTTTCCTGAGTATAAGCTTTAAAACCTACTGATAGAAAATGAATTAGCACAGTCTTGGACTTTTAGCTGTATTCTATATGGTCATACAGTAAGTTACCTGAAAATCTGTTTGTTCTTTCCAAGGGCAAACTATACACAAGTTTTTCTTCACTTTTTGCTGTTAGCTTGGCATCGGGGATGTGCTGTCTAATGAGGGATGTGATTCTCTCTGGATTACACATTTCATTCCTGTGCAAACTAATGTTTCAAAAGAAGCATAAGCCTTTGAATTCTTCTCCAACACCACTGCTCATGAAAAGACAGCTTTTGATTAAATAATTTGTATATATTACAGGCATATCCTGCTAACTTCAATAATTACTTCCCACAAATCAGATGTTCCACTTCAAAGTGCTAAGTGGTAGTCTCTTTTCCATTATTTCAGATGAGAAAAAAATACAGTGTCAACCCCAAACTCTCAGCCAACTTCCTAAAAGGTAACTAGAGCAAGCTGAAATTTCATTTACTGTATATACATACATGTGTGCATGTGTGCATGTGTGTGTGTGTAATATGTGTAGATAGGTTAGCATGTAAACAAATATATAAAATCATAATTGGATATAAAGTACATGAAATATTGCTCCTGGATCACTGAAAAATTAATAAGTATTTTAATAAACAGTTGCTTTCTATGCAGCAAATGGCTTCTCTTAATGCCAACAACTCGTTTCTTAATATGTCATGCTTTCTACAATATTCCACGTGATATTCTGACATTGAGCAGACTGAGAAATGTAAGTAGATTCGGAGTACAATTTCATATTCTTAGGGCAAACTATTTCATTTAAAATAATCACTTTCTTTTTTGGGGACATAAATATAAATTTTTCTTATATAAATATTGGCCAGAAAATGTTATACTGAAAGAAGCATCTACTTTTAGAAATTTGCATGCTTAAAACCAAGATATAACCCACAAGGAAAATGTTAATGAAGGAGATATTTTGCACTGTTTATTGGAAATCAATTTCTACCAAATACTAAGTTGACTTTCTTAATATCTCTAAAAGATTGCATGAAATGTCACCCTACATATTGATACGCTCATATTAAAAACAGCTACTGCCAGAATACATTACCTTAAATGATATCCGATACCCCATTTTCGCTTCAGAAACAAAGATGACCCTGCACATTTCAATTTCCCTTTAGACAGAAACACTTTCCTGTCTGAGCAGAAAAAAAGAAGTAAATTGTGAATTCCTTCTATGGGTTTATCCTGTACCCTGGAGACCAAAGCACTGAATGAATTTTTCAATACAAATGCGATCACGATATAGAGCTCCTGTGTGCAACATCAGCTCTCCTTCCCGTGCCTACCTTGAGGCAGGACATGAGTTCACTGCATCTCTTGCAGCTGATCCAATGGCATAAAACACTGCAAGAATGGCCCAATTCTTCAGCTCTCCTTTATCCACACACTTTGTTATGTAATAAGCAGTGTCCTCTCACTATGGGCACAGTTACCCACTCCACCCCTTGATATCACTATGTGAATTGCTTTGGCCAACGGAGTGTTAGCAGACACTGAGAGGCAGAGGTTTGAAAAGGGCTTATGCATTGAGACTTGCTCTCTTGAGCCCCAGTCACAGCCATGAGAATGCCTGGGAAAACAAAACATAGCTAGAGCGGGGCTCAGTCACCTGATTCATCCTAGCCAGCAGCTACTTGACCACCAGACATGTAAATGAACCCAGTCAAATACCTGAAAATCTCTGTAGGTGAGCCGATCTAAATTGCCGACTCTGTAACTCCTGCACTAAGTAAATGCTCACTGATATAAGGTGCTGAGTTTGGGGGGTTTATTATATAGCATTACTGAGGTGGGAAATTACTGGCACAAGAAGTGAAGTATGCTTTACCTCAGTTCCTGGAAGAAACTTAGAATAGTATTATATTGCACATCAAACAGCAAAAATTTCTCTTCTTTTCCCTGAGTCCCTTTCTATTTTTTCCAGATATATCCTTCACACACTCTCCTGGCTTACTGAAACTAGTCTCCCCCACCTGCCACTATTCCCTAGGCAAAAACATTTGTTCTATTACTAATTCCCCAATCCTGCGTCTTCGCACTCAACACCTCACTCAATGGACAAAGAATCCTCCTAAGAAGGCAACAAAGGGTTGTAAATTTTAAAACATTTTTTTCCCAGCTAAAAGTTTTCTGTCCAACAAAAAACTATACATGAAAGGTAATATTTGAGTTTCAAAATTTTAAAAATATACTTGTGGTTAATGTAGACAGTCAAGAAAGTTACAGACAAGAAGATATATGAAGTATGGGTCTAAAGAGCTCACTGGGAGCTTAGAATTTTTCTGAGGCTAAGTGCATCTTTAGCATAAAGTCACTCAAATGGATAGCAAACAAGATTCTCTTCTTTTAAAAACAGATCACTGAGATTATCTCTATAGTAAAGCCTTATGCAACTAGTTAGAATAAGGAAACCAAGAATCACCAGCCAAGATGTCAGCCTCATCCATGAACTGGGTACTAAACAGGATCATATGGTTTGTTTTACGCTCCCTCAGGAGGTTCCAAACTTGGTGCCTTGAAAAAGGATCCAATCCAGCAGTTGGTTCATCTAGTAGCAAAACCTACAGAGGAAGAAATGTATAAAAGCATCTTCTACTTCAAAGTGAGGATCTTCCAAAAGTAGCATGGAAATCAATATGATTTCTAGATTCAAATATAATCCTCCACCATAACCCTAACAGGCTTGCACAGTCCTTTATTATAAACTCTCACATTTGGTAATTAGAGTTTAAACTTTAATAATAGTTTTATATCCTTCAATCCAAATTAATCTCAAAAAATGTATTTTCTCTCACCTGAGGATCTCCTAAAATGGCAATCCCAAATGTTAGTTTTCTCTTCTGTCCACCACTTAATTTTTTAGCAATGACATCTTGAATGTTTTGTATGTCTAATTCCATTATAACTCTTTTTACCTATTAAAAAAAAGAACCCTACGTTAATACAAAACATTTTACTTTAAGCAGTCTTAATTCTCTAACGAATTTGAAAAAAACTCTTCTAGAACTTCGTTAAGATTTATTTATGAAAGAGTAAAATAATAGTTAAACAAAAATATGGTCAGGAGTAAATTAAGCAAATTACTTCCAAAGCTATCAGTTCTAACATCTTCACCTACCTCTTGTTCCACTTCCTTTGGCTGAATCCCTTTTATTTTAGCAAAGAGCCTGAGGTTTTCTCTCACAGTAAGAAATTCAAACTGAATATTGCATTGTGGACAAAATCCAACTTTCTTTCTTATTTCTTCCATTTTAGTTATTTCAGAAAGTGTGGTATTATAAATAGCAGCTGATCCTGTAAACAGAAATTTTAGAGTATTTAACAATTGGATAGTAACTCTAGCAGAGTGGTAATACAGGATATTAGCTGAAGAAACTTCACATTTAATAATTGCATAATTAATACAGAGAAAATTCATAATTAATACACAGAGAAAAAACATAGTGTCCACAGCAAAAGTACATATGGAATGACAAATAGTGAAATAAAAATACAAGCTTTCTCATGAATTTATATAAATATAAAATATTTCCTTTTCTAAATTGCTTGATTGTATAAAAGTCCTGCTTTAAAGAAACATTTCTCTTTTATATAATTAGATTGTGAGTCTGCTTTATCAGCCAACTTGTTTGTAAAATTATTTTCTCACCTTCTGTAGAAACAGAAAACCCACTGAGAATGTTTAGCAGTGTTGATTTACCAGCTCCACTATGTCCAAGAATTGCAGTGACTTGTCCTTCATAAATGTCAAGATATATGCCTGTTTTAGAATAAAATGTGAAAATCAGACTTTGGACTATATTCAGATCAAATGGACTTTCAAAAACTTGGAAGACTAAAATGTAACTCAGCATTTCATTTCATTGGTGTTTGAATACATCCCCCATAAAACTGTAATTTAATTTTGTCTATTTATAAAGACAAAGCATCAGTTTCCCTGAAGAAATTGAATCAAGACTGGGAATGTACTTTCTACCCTCCTTCCTACCCCAAATCCTTCAAATGTCAAGGGATATATATATTTATTATTCAAGAATTGAACAAAGGCTACCAGGAATTAAAACGGTAAACAGAGTACTTGCATCCTGGGCAAAGGAAAGCAGTGCAACTAAAGAAACAGTCTCTCAGAAACTTCCAGAGCTGAAGACATAGGTGCCAGGCACAGAGTCAAAGGGGAGTTTATTCCATCTTAGGAGGGACGGAGGGTGGGTTAAGGAGAGGATGATACATTTCTCCTGGCATTGGCCATTGTTCTGTTTTGCATCACAAAAGTGTGGGCATGGTCCCTACAGAGATCTGCTGTGATCCAGGACATGTCACAGGTATTTTTATATATGGGTGCTTAGTAATTAATAACTTTTTCTTTAATACATGAAAAATTATCTAATGTCATTGGAAAACAACAAACAGTTCTATTAGCATCCCAGAAATTTTAAGAGATTCTTGAAGACAGACAATATGAACTTATATTATCAGAGAACAAAAAATAAGGCCCAAAACAGGTAATGAAAAGTTCTATGAAAGCAAAAACAATTCCAGTGATACTCCAAGCTCAGTATGACAAATTTAGGTTAATGATTATAAACTAGCAGAAGTAGTAACATCCTATTTTTTTAAAAGTATTTTATATACGTACATATATAGAAAAAATAATATATTATTGGTGACTATCTTTCATAATGAAAATTTTTCCTTTTTATCGCTATTCATTCTCTAATTTTCACTATGACTATCTGTATTTTCAGACAACAACAAAAAAATTAATTAAAAACATCATTGAAACAATGTTTTTTCTTTACCTTGCAACGCTTCTACTTTTCCATGCTTTCCATTATATTCTTTTTTAATATTTCTGATTCTGAAAGAAGAGTAAGCAACTTTGAGTAAACACATTTCCTAATAACATCGATTATGTTAAGTGCCAGCACTGCCAGTCATGACGGAACCGAAACTTCACAAGGTGGGGTGTCGCCCTCTTGATGGGATCCAGGAGGGCAGCAGTGAGAGCCCAAACCGCCCCCCGAAGAGGTCTGCACAGACCTGCTGATACCCTTATCAAGCTTGGCTTTTCCTATTTTCCCGTGATTTCTCTAAGTTAGCAAATGAAGGGAAAGTTACAATTGAAAGGATAAAAGGAGCGAAGGAGGAAGGGAAGGTGACAGGCTTTCCCTCAGTCCTGCACCCTTCTCTAGTTATCGTTCAATTAGTCTTCTCTTTCACAGGCAAATTTATCAAAATAACAGTCTCTACTCTTTGTTTCCAGTGATTAATGAGAAAAATTTAGGATGATGGCAGCGGAATACCTGAAAGAAATGAACTTTCAAAAAACACATCATCTATAACGATATTTGACCTGTGGCTGACCCTGTGGCAGCTTACTTTCTTAAGCTTTTATCTCTAAATGTACATATAAAGTCACATAATTTGTTGGTTACCTTATGGCTTCTTTTCCATGGAACTCTGGAGACACAGGTTCGAAAGAGTCATCAGAGGAATGCTCGGGACTTATTTCATCCTCGAAGTCTTCGTGATGAGTATTTTGATGTCGGGACCAAAACGAAGACTTTAGGAAAAACAATGGTGAATGCCAATGGCCATCTTCATCTAATCAATCAAGACACAATTATATATTGAATCAATAATACTACATCAGTAAAGAATGACTTCTGTCCTAGTGTGGCTTGATATCAATTTTAAATTTAAGTTATTCTATGGGAATTTATGTTTATAATGTTAAAAGTAAAGTATTACAGGAATATTAAAGTGAAGACAGTGTTTGACCTTTGATAAATTCTCAGCTCTGCTTCATAAAAATAAGAGCTTATCAAAGAAGATAAAGTTTAGCTCTAGGAAACTGTATCAAATAAGAACTTCTCACTCTTGGGATTTCCAGACATTTGGATGCTTAAAAAGAGAAGTTGTGTAAGCTGATTTCTGCAACTGTGTATAAAGAAAAAAAAATTTGATAATACAGGAAAAAATTTTGGGAATAAGCAGTATAGCAATCAGTACAAATCGAAAGTCAAACTTTTTCAAAGCTCTAAGAATAAATTAATAAAAGTAGAAAAATTAAGTTCCTAATACCAGAAAGGTAGACGTAAGGCCGAATTACTGTTGGCATCTAGTAAAAGATTTTAAAAAGGAAAAAGATTAAAATTAAGGGATCAGAGTGAGAAACACAGGAAATTTTAAAATTCAAAAGAAAAATGAAAGAAACACAAATCAAGCTGTTTCTGCCATGTCTTTGTTATATTTTATGTATTTTTTTCAACCAGATACCCAGATAATTCTTTAATTTTCTATGACCTCATGAAATTATTCAAGGATTTTATTAAGAGATAGTTCATAGCATTCCAAAGCAGAATGGACTGTACATATATAATCAGTTAAAAATTGTTTTGAAAGTTAAATGAACTTCCATTTTAATGGTAAGAAAAGAGAATAGAAAGTTCAGCTATGGATCTATAGAATCGAAGAAAATGAGATGTTATTTTAAAGATGTATCCACAAAACATGAATTTATTAGTGATAAGTGGAGGAAATTTAATAGATTTTTAAGAGACTATAGGATAATTGAAACAACAGGGAGTTTTCACATGTAATATTACATTACAAACTGTTACTGAAAGCTAACATAAGGGAATAAACAAGTGAAAAATGTCACTCCAAAAGAACTATGCTGTTTCCCACTGCTGGGCATACGTGCTGCTCCTTTTGACTTATCACACTTCCTACACTATATTTAAATACTAATTTACATAATCATTTCCAATGCTACCCACGAAAGCCTTTAAGACACAGACTGTTGACCCACACTGACTTCAATGAGCAGCTATGTGCTAAATAGGTAGATGAAAACTGATATCTTATAAGTATCCATTTCATAGGAAATTCTTGGTGTTTTGGTTCTGAAAAAGAATTATAAATGCAAAAACATTTATATGTAAAGGTAAAATGTTCTAAAAATGTCATTTTGAAAGATGTTTATAAAACTTTGGATTAAAGAATACATATTGTACCCAAATAAAGGGAAGTGAGATTGAATAAAATTTATGGACCTAAAAAAAAAAAGAAGGAGGAAGAGTTGTTTAATTTGAAGCTGAGGGAAAATAAAGAGTTCATTCTTGCAGTCCTTCAGCAAATCTTTATTGAGAGCCTCTTATGTACCAGGTAGTGTCTAGATGGGAAAACATACATCATTTATCCTGAAGAAAATTGAAATATGAAGACTAATATATGCATTTATGTAATTCACCAGGAATTTACTGAATACCTACTAAGTGCCAAACTGTCCTAGATGCTTGAAGATATCAGTGTAATAAAAAGCAAACATCTCTTCCCTCATGGGGACTAACATTCTAGAAACAAAGACGAGAAATGAGTAATAAATATAACAAATATTGAATTGTATGTAAAAAAAAAGTAAGAGAGCATTAGTTCAGAATTTTATTTAAAGTTTTGGTCCAAATTCTGCTGTGTTCTTGGCCCTGACACATAACCTCTCCAGATCCCTGTTTTGGCATTTACAAGATGCGAGGCCCTTACTAAACACTGAACTCAATACTGATTGGTAAAATTGTATAATTATATGAATACACAGGAACTGAAAGGAAAAATTTGATTTCCAATTTCTCAGATTTGAATATACTTATTGTGCCTTCCCATAAGGAGGGAAGTATTTGGAAAAGAAGAGCAACCTAATTATGAATGAGTGGAAGACTTAACAAGAGAAACTGGAAATTTTGCCTATTACAATACAAATTAAATCCTAGATGTAACTATTGGAGAAAAAAGTTACTTTTAATGTAGAACACCAAAAATTTAGGCAAGGACAAATGTCATATGGCACAGAGTTGTTACAGGGAAAAACTTACTTTGGAGTATTACAAGTTTATGACATCCTCTACTAATTAGAAAGAATTCTGATTTTCCCTACTAGGTTCCTCAGCCTGGAGGCTAAAAACAAATTAATTTGATTTATACTACAAAGGGTAATACATGATGTGGTAAGAGAGAAAACAAGAAATTTCAAAAGGATGAAGACGATGAGAAAATGGAGAATAGTCTAGCCCCAGTTTAGTTGGGGGACACTTGTAAAGATTTAGAGAAAAGAAGTGTTTAAGACCACTGCCATGTGTGTGAATGGGAGTGAGTGTATACACAAGAGATAAGGTCTGGGATTTTAATTTCCATTTTGCATGTCTGAGAAATAACAGAGAAGTAAATTTTTCAATTATTCAGATACCAGAGCACTGATTATTTGACTGTGACCTGTGACCAAGACAAGGACATATGTTAACTTGGTTTTATATGGGTTACATACATTATATGAAACTTTTTGGTTCAAAGAAGAAATTTCATTTAATTTTGAGAAAATCATTCATTCACAATAATTTTGCAAAATAATATTGAAGGCAATTTGCTAAATGCAAAAGAAATTACTTATTTCAAAATGTTATAAAATTAAAAATAAAATTATATTAATGGAACCAAGAGGCATAATTTATATTATATTAAAATAATAGTATAATAGACATAAAGAACATAAAACAAAGTCTAGAGGAAAACTATGAATATTTTTTAAATATAATGCCTGAATTAGAAAACAGATAAAGGAAGAGACCACAATAAATAGAGTTTGAAAAGGATGGAAATATTTAGATTCTGCTATATAAGAAGAATTATGTATGAGTAAAATTTGTGGATTTTATATGGGCAAAATAAAATGTAAGTATACTAGTTCCTGGAATTCTATGTGTATGCTACACATGAATTTTATTATAATTATTTAAGTCATTTGTGGAGCTTATTTTATTAATTTTTATAACACTATATAATACATTCCCATTAGGTTGATCTTCCCACAAAAAGGAAGGAAATAAGAGGTCATCCATTCACTTTATAATGTGTTCCCTTCTTCATATTTTTGAGATTCAGAAGAACAAGTATACTAGAGCCAAATATTAGCAAGAACTATTTAATGAACTATCTTGTCAGTGAGTTGAATTCAAGCACTAAAAAGCATCATTATCCAATAGCTTCCCTCTCCTCAGCTAAAATATAAACGCATGCACACACACACTCACACGCTCATACGCACACATCCTACCTTTATAAAAGATGAAAACCAAAAGAAATGTTATTTTTAATTAAAATGTTTTTACAAAATAAAGCCATTCAGACCATTAAATAGCAACATGAAAATGAAAAATTTCTATTGTTTTCCAAACTTTCTCCTTTCCTTGGCAATCAGAAATGTTTCCCAAATTACAAATATTAAGACATTACTTAAGAAACAGAATTTCTTTAAATGCAACTTTAACCACACTATTACTTACCAGGCAAAACTCGCTCAAAATATAATGTTAAAATCAAATAGAGAAGAGTATCAAATGCCAAAAGGAAGAAAGTAAGTATCATTACATATGACTCTCCAGAGGGATCAGGAAAAATAACACCATTCAGGTAATAATCCAGGTGTGTAATCTGAGATTTAAAATAAATTCAAAGTTGGATGAATCCACTAAACAAAAGTTTTTTAAACTAGTGCTGCCTAGACAAATGTAATTTATATTTTAAAATTCCTTTCTTCAAAAATTCACAGTGAAGTTATTAGTCATAGTGTTGCTGTATATGAAGAGAATTGTTGTAAAAGTGAGAAATGCTACATGAGAAAGCAAAACAATTGAAGAATAGACGTCTAAGTAACTGATTTTCACAGAAGTGTTAAAGAAGGGAATTTGGAGAAGTGGACAAGCAACCAAAAATTACATTCTGGGAAGAGAAACTCAGAGTGGGCAGTGAAATCAGAGGCCATTTAAAAGAAATATAAAAATGCTAAGTATAAGAAAGGTAACTGCAGAAATGTTAAAATATTAAATTAGTATTAAAAACTTGAATAAATTATTTTTAAATATAATAAAGATAATAGAAAATAGAGAGATAATAAAGATAATAGCTGACATTCACATAGCATGTATCAGGCACTGTTCTAGTGATATATACATATATACATATATATGTATATAAATATATATATAAATAAAAAACAACACAGTTTGTCTTCACAATTACCCCCATTAGGTGAGCTCTGCTGACATCCTCATTCTTCAGATGAAGAAGTGAGGCCACAAAAGTCGTGACTTGCTCAAGGTCACCTGGCTGGTAAATGGCAGAGGTGAGACTGACTCATGCCATCTATAACCTCCACATTTTACTTATAACCTCTACATTTTACTGCCTCTTGAAATGGGATCATAAACCAGATATTTCTAAGTGGTCAGATAATGGGCGATTATTTTTCTTCTTTAAATTTTATAAGATTTTACAAATGACATATCTGTTTTATTACTTTGATAAGATTTTTTTGTCCATTCAGCTTTTCAACAGCGAAATTTCTTAAACTACAGCATAACTTGTCATTAAGTTTCATGCAACACTAAATTAAGAGTTTTGAAAATGTTGTAAATAAAATCATGAAATCGTTGTGTTCTAACCTGGGCCATTCCAGCAGAGAAGGCAAAAGGGCTAAAAAGACCTAAAATCCATTCCAAAGATGAAGGAAGTTCTTGATATAAGGCAGTGAATCCCAGACATCCCCAAAATACAGTGAATAGAAACCCAACCAAACCGGTTAGGACAGGTTTCTTTATCAACACACTCAGGAGGAAAGCCAATGCTACCTGAAAGAAGAAAGAGGAGTTCCAATTGGTATAATTTTTCCTTTGAGAATCATAAATAGCAACAGTCATCAATCTCTCACATTGTCAAAAGCTTCTTCAAAGCATATAGAAAACAGGATACAAAGTTAGTGACCATACCAATGGAGGAAGCATTATTCACTCATATATCTGAAACCTGAAACAGATTAAGAGATACATGTTTTGCCAACTCACCAAAGATAGGCCATATAGGATAAAGAGTGTGAATATCACCATGAAGCCAGTAATTATTATAATTTGGATAGATGTTATGATCAGAGCCATAAAAATTGACATAGCAAAGATGAAGCCAGCATATATCAATCCCCAGGAGAGCCTATGGTAGAAATGAAATGTTAATTCAAAATGTCATACACACACACACACACACACACACACACAAATGTTTCGATAGGTAATATGCAAAACATTTAAGAATGTAAGTTCTGAAAGCAAACATATTAGGGTCAAATTTACTACTATGCACATTCTAGCTGTAAGGTCATGGTCAAGTTACTTATCCTTTCTCACCCTCATCTGTAAAATGAGGTTAGTCATGGTAGCTATCTCATGGTTGTTCTAAGGATTAAATGAGATAATGCACATAAAGACGTTAGCTTAGCGATTATTACAATTATCTTTCCAAATGTAAAATGAATTTTAAAATTAACATTGGATATAATCTTATTATTTTAGTTAAGTGACTATCAATGAAAAAGTAGTAATCTCACCTTGTGTAGTAAATAAATGTAACTTGCTTTTACTACTCTTGTGTAGTAAATAAATGTAAGTTGCTTTTATTGTAGTAATCTCACCTTGTGTAGTAATTTTTATTGTACTAATCTCACCTTGTGTAGTAAATAAATGTAAGTTGCTTTTACTACTCTTGTGTAGTAAATAAATGTAAGTTGCTTTTATTGCCACAAATAGCATTTTCATGAATCCTGTAACAGTAAAGCTACGTGATTACAGTTTTCCTATCTCTTTCATGCTTTCCTTACTTAATTTGACATTTTAAAAATCTTTTACTAATTCAAATACCGAACAATCTATTCAGTTGGTTTTTGAAGATAGGGTAAATCTTTCATCTATGAAAAATACTGACTCCTAATAGTTAAAGATATTTTTTGAGAGAGCTGGCCATAGATTGAGTAGGGAGAGTATGGAATATTAAGATTTAAAAAGAAAGGAAATAAGAAAAAAATGCCCATCTTTTATGTTCAATGAATTAATAAGAACATCAGACATAGATAAATTCCAATGGAAGCATAAAAGCATAAACCAAATCAAATACAATTATTTTCTATAATCCATGCTTCTGTCACTTATACACTGCTGGTGGGAATATAAAATGGTATGTCTACTCTGGAAAACAGTTCAGCAGTTTCTTATAAAACTAAACCACCATACAGTCTAGCAATCATGTTGTCGGACATTTTTCCCAGAGAAATAAAAACTTATGTTCATATAAATACCCAAACATGAAAGTTTATAGCAGCTTTATCTGTAACACCTAAAAACTGGAAACAACTCATATCTCCTTGGGTTGAAGGGTTAAAAAACTGAGGTGCACCCATACCATGGACTAGTACTCAGCAATAAAAAGGAACAAACTGTTAATAAATGCAACAACTTGGATGAAGTGCCAGGGAACTATGCTGAGTGGGGGAAAAAAAACAACCCCAAAAGGTTACGTACTATATATGATTGCATTTATATACCATTTTTATAAAATGTCTAAATTATAGAAAAGGTGAACAGATTCATGGTTCCCAGGGGTTAGGGATGGGGAACAGGGAAAGAAGCGTTGAATGTGGTGATAGAACTATTCCGTATCTTAACTGTAACAGTGTCAATAGTGTGATGTGATATCATATGAACATTTTTCAAGACGTTATCATTGGGGGAAATTGGGTAAAGTATACAGAGAATCTAAGTATTTCTTACAACTAAACATGAATCTACTCAAAATAATGTTTTATTAAAAAATTATACTTCCTTGTATAACTAAGACTAAACGATGTTTAAAAAGGAGAGAACGACATATACTCTGTCCGTGAAGATACAACTACAAAAAAATGGGGAATTTAAGGAGAACATAAGGAAAAAAGTATTTTAACTGCTGTCAGTTATCATATTGAAGTAATATTATTAGTACTGTTAGACTTCGTATGTATATTTCTGGATAAAACAAATGAATAATTAGAAATATTCTGATAGTCTCTGTATTTCTCCTAGAGAACGAGAATTCTCAGTGTGTGCAAAAGGAGATACAGTTGTAATATGGGAGAGGTTAAGTAAAAGCCCTAATGTACTACATGAATTTATACTTATGAGTATAAACTCATAAGACATTTATCTTTAATGTATGTATGTTATTTATAAAGTGTAGCACATATGTCATTATTCTATCTCTGTCAGCTGAAAAAGACTAGAAACAATGACCAATGCAATACTAAAGAATATTTCTAGCATACAATGGTCTTTTCCCAATGAAATAGAACTAGAGTATCTTGTCAGACAAAAATAGCAAAGAACCTACCCTCTCCTCCCCACCTCAAAAAAAAAAAACCACTTAGAATCTCATCAAAAGGAATCAGAAACCAACCTTAAGTGGCTTCTTTTGGCCAAAAATGGGACAATTTAAATTTCAATAATAATAATTACAGTGGATTGAAACCTATTAGACATGTTAAGTTAAGGTCCATGAGTTTATAACTGTATTTAAGGAACTGGTCATTTTTGGAGTATGTTAGGAAAACAATTATCTTGAAGACTAATAAAGAGAAAAAAAATCAAGTAAAAAATTCTGGTTTTAACCATTTGTTTTATTTCTAGTTTTTTCTATTCCACCCTCTTAAAAAATATTAGCCCCAGTGGGAGTTAATCCTGGTTCATGAATACTTAAATCAAATCATCTCAATTAAAAGGATAATTATGATTCGTAGAGCTAATATTACTAGACTTTCATATGAGAGAAATGTACAGTTGGAAAAAGATTATTATAAATAATTTTCATGATCTATTCAAAGGTTTTATATAAGAAATTACCCTCAAGATTCTATGGGAATTCTGCATTCTTGAGCTCTATTTGGGTTACGTAGATTACAGCAAAATTTGTGCCTGCTAAAGAAAGAAGTGGAAGAGGGTAAAATATTCAATAACTGTGGGGGCTTTGTAAGAAACATACCAGTTTTAACTCAATACCTGGGATGCCTGCACCTGGTAATGGGGTTCTCTTGGAAGTTAACTTGTCAAAACCATGCTTTTGTGCACATTATTTCAGTTTAAAAATTTATTGTGTTTTAAAATTGCCTTGTGTTTGAAGAGAAAAAGGGGTAAAGAGCATACATGCACATTCTCCCCAGTAACTGATGCAATATCAACTAATTTTTTAAAAATCTCTGGCCAATGCAAACCCTGCTACCTTGGACAGTGCTCTATCAGGAAAACTTTCTGCTGTGTTGTACCTCAGTTTGGGGCACTTACAAAATTGGAACCAAATGTAATGTTTACCTCAAAAACAGTAAGGACAATACAGTGTGTGTTACTGTCAGCTCATTTCACCAACAGCTTTTTCTATCAGGGGAAACTATCCCCTTATCACTAATTTTATTTTATTAATATTTCCAAGTTATATAGCACAGTGGCTAAAAAGTGGGGTTTTCCTGGGCAAATAATTTGTCTGTGCCTCTGTTGTCTTATCTGTAAACTGAGAATAACAGCACCATGGGCTGAGTGACCCCTTGCATATAGCAAGTTCAATGTTCACTATTTTTACTGTTGCTACAGTAAACTACCCCAAAGTCTATGAGGAAAAGGACAACAGATAAATGGATACGACAATGGAGAGAGAGAAATAGTGAGTGAGCAAGAGAGAGATTGACTTGTTTTACTTGTACTTTAAGGGGACCGGGCACTCTCTGTGCTAGGAGTTGAAACGCATTATCTCATTTAATCCTTAATCCCACCCAGAGAACATCTAGATTGACTAACTACAAGAACTGGCTTCAATAACATTGTGACAAATTAGTTTACTGTTCGAACTTTTCACTCCCTTCTCCCCGCTTCTCTTCCATGAGGGGAGTATAATCCCCACACCACTATCTTGGGCTTGGCTGTCTGACTTGCTTTGGCTTCACAGTGGGCAGAATGTACTGCTTTGCCCTTTGACTTGGGGTTGGTCCACATCGATTGCTTTCACCAATGGGATGTTATCAGACATGGCATGAGCATGAGCCTGAAATGTGCTTGTATAGCAAGATTTGCCCTCTCGCACTTCTGTGACTGAATGAGAAGAACATGCTCAGAGAGCTTGCTGATCCAAGGAGATCAGCAGACACACGGGACTGACGTGGCTGCAAACGGCACCTCGGATATGAGCCCAGCTAAGCCTAGACTAGATCTGCCAAACTCCACCCAATGCCACCCATAAATGAGGAAGAATAAACAATTTTTGTTTGAGGTCACTGGGTTTGGGGGTGCTTTTTTTATGCAGCATTTTTCTGGCAATAGTTAACTGATACAGGCATCATTTTTTTTTTCTCCCACTCAGGGAAGCATAAGCACAATCTTACTTATTTTCTACTGCCAGCATCTTAAAATCTAATACAGGTAAGCTAATTAAATTGAATGCATGTGGAGGAGTGGGGAGGGAGGAGGTAGACAGGGGAAAAAGAAGAAAAAGAAAGAAAAAAAAAGCATAAAGAAGAAAAAAGAAAAAAAGGAAGAAAAATATTTAAATAATTTCTTTAATTAAAATAAATAATTAATTTTAAAAAATGTAAATGCTTATCACAAAAAAAAAATTGAATGCATGCAAGAAAATCTTGTGAATTAATCTAATTTCCCTTAAATACAATGAGCTTCTCTATTAATTCACGTGTGATATGATACACAGGTAAAGTAAACTTAACTTACCAGAATGCTGACTCTCGGAGACCCATCACCATCATCAGTTTCTTAAATTGTTTTCTTTCTTTTGTAACATTTAATGATGCAAAATATATAAAAGGGGAGAAATAAACTATACAAATAAAAATAAACCATTCATTTACAGTTTCTCCCCTAGAAATGAAAGGTAGCGTCCTCATATTTATTCCAATAACTGATGTCAGTTCCTCCATCACAGAATGATTTGTTGTGACCTAAATTGGGATGTTAACAAAAAAAGTTTATGATGTTAACCATAGAAAAAATATATTAGAAAACCATACTTTTTGTTCCTTTTCATTTTCAATATTTACATAGTTCCATTATTTTAAAATATGGTGAACTATTATCAGAACAATTTTGATGGCCTTTGGTATTAACTGACATTAAATACGAGTCATCTGATAAATTACTGGGGGTCTAGCACACACAATATACTGTGATAGGTGATGGAGAGAGCAGCGATACACACAGAAACATTTCTTGCTTTCATGGAGTTTTACATTTTGTGGTAGAGCTAGAGGAGGAAGGAGAGACATTAAACAATTCATTGCACTAGCAGCTGTTTGATTATAATTGAGCAATTGCACTAAAGGAGAAGTAGAGAGTGCTAACAAAGCAAAATCAGGGAAGACTTCCCTGTAGAAATGACATTTATACTGTCACAGCTGAAGGCTGTGATCTCACCTAAACGAAGATTATGTGGGAGGAACTGAGAATGGAGAAGAAAACTCTGGGCAGAGCGAACAGCACGTGCAAAGGAAAAAAGGAGCACAGTATATTATAGGCACAGAAAAGAGGTCCCTGAGCAAAGATAGATAGATAGATAGATAGATGATAGGTAGGTAGGTGGGTGAGAAAGAAAGATAGATAGATAAGATTAGATTAGATAGATAGATGATAGAGAGGTGGGTGGGTAGATAGATAGATAGATAGGTAGGTAGGTAGGTAGGTAGGTAGGTAGATGGACGGACGGACACACAGACAGAGAGACAGACAGACGGACAGATGATAGATTGATACAGTATAGATGAAACTGGAGAAATAAACTACTTCCATGGTACAGGCTAGAGATAATGGCTTGGACTAGTGCTGGTGGCAGTGTTAATGAGGAGTACATAGATTTGAGCTTAGAATTAACAAGGCCAGATGAGAGATGGGATGTAATGAGTGAGGCAGAGAAAATTATCTCTGATGATTCCCCAGTTTCTATTTGGGCCACTAGGTGAGTGGCTTTGGCAATTACTAACAAAGAGAAAAAATTTTAACTTAGCCACTTTTAGAGGAAAACACCCATATTGTTTTAAATATATTAGTTTTAATTGCTTATGAGGCATCAAAGTAGAGATATCCAGTAAACGATCAGATACTTGGGACTATAGCAGAGGTCAGTGAACTGTGGTCCACAGACCAAATCTGATCGATCCCCTGTTTTTGTAATAAAGTTTTACTGGGGCACAGTCACACTCATTTGTTTATGTATTGTCTAATGGCTGTTTTCGAGGTACAATGGCAGAGTTAAATAGTTGCCATAGAGATGGTTTGCCCCTCCCCTACCCGAGAGCCTAAAATATTCATTATGTGGCCTTTGCTGATCTATAAGTTAAAGTAGAATTCTTGGAGTTAATCAGCTTTAAATTATAATTAACATTATAGAAATAAATGACATTGCCTAAAGGATGGAGAAAGATGCCTAGGATAGAACCTTGTGGAATTACAGACTTAAGGAAGTGGGAGTATAAAGTTGGAAAAGCTGGCAAGACGACTGGGAAGAAATGGATAGAAATGTGAAGAAAAATGAAGTGAATGTTGTTATTTAGTTAAAAAATCAAGTAAGACAAGGAGTGAAAAAGGTCAGTTGTTCATTGACATGGGATGTTGTTATTGACCTTAGAAGAAGCCATTTTGGTGGTGTGGTGAGGACGAAAATCATGTTGAGTAGGGTTGGGTCTAAGTGAAGACAACTCTTTCAAGAAGTTTAGCTGTTAAGGAAAGGGAGCTAGAGTATCTGGGGAGGAAATGTGCATAAGGGAAGGTCTTGATAATAGGAGAAGAAATTCACAACTTTTAAGTCCTGAAGAGAAGTATCTAGTTGAAAGGGGGAAGTTGAAGGAAGAGGAAACAGAAGGGAAAATCCGTGGTGCGGCTAACCTGGTAAGGGTGGAAGAGTTGGGATCCGGCCTGTGAACTGAGGAAAATCATTAGGGATGAGAGAAGGGACAAGATGGGTGTCGTGTATAGGTGGCCTGCAGCTTTACAGGAATTGTGTTGTGAAGTCAGGGGATATCCTCACCTGACAGCTTCTAATTTCTCTCAGGAGAGGCAAAGTATCATCTCCTAAGAGCGTTGGGCAGGGTGGAGGATGAGGTAGAGAATGGAAAACAGGGATAAATAAAACAGATGTTTGAAATCGGGCACTTACTTCTATAATCGCAGCATTAATTGCAGCTTGAAAAGCCGCAAACCCTCTTTGCCAGTATGTTGTCAAGGAACAATAAATTCCATCTTGCAGAGCCCAACAGTGTTCTTTAAGGAAGAAAAATATGCCCATAATTATGCAATGGAATCTATTAATGGAATTAAAACCTTAACTTTGGCTCTAAAGTAAAATATCTAAACATCTTCTCAGAGCCTATGATCACACAATCTAGAGCACTTTTAAACCACTCAGCAAAACTGGAAGAAAGATTATTACTGAATGGTTGCCAAAATAATGAGACTCATCGTATAGTACAGACTGATCAAGTTCAGGAATAAAAAGTATATTACTTCTTTTCTTGACTTTATTAATTTTTCTATCAGTCATTCCCAACTGGGGATTTGGTAGCAAACAGATTGGAATCAATTCTTAAGTGTTTACCTGAGTATTGAAAGTGTTCTTTTATCATTTGGATTCTGTATTCCCAACTGAGCTTCAGCTTATATGAGAAAGTATTATTAAACACAATCCCCACCATGTCAAAGTGGCTTTGTGGAAGTACTGTATCCATGGTTTCCTCATCAGGAGTCCCAATAATTGTCCTTCCTGCCACGGATGAAAAATATAAATGATAAACTTGTTACAAAACCAAACTGCAATTGTTTACGTTTTCCATAAAATTATTGATGTCACAGATTATCCTTAAATAGGTACCTCTAAGGTAAGGGCTGAAACTCTTTTCTATTGTCTTAAGTTCAATGTAAATATGTGCAATCATGTGAATGATATATTAAGGTCTATATATGTGACCATGTGTATGTATGTGTACATATCACTCTTAAAAAGACACAAATACATTTACA
Source organism: Pteropus alecto (assembly GCF_000325575.1). NCBI lineage: Eukaryota > Metazoa > Chordata > Mammalia > Chiroptera > Pteropodidae > Pteropus > Pteropus alecto. The sequence continues at coordinate 9,118,603 of NW_006436283.1, read as the reverse complement.
TGGGAGATATGGTACTAATCATACGAGTCTGTATTGATTAGGTTTTTTTTAGGGTGGCTAGTACCTTGGTGATTAAAATAATTAAAAATTTAAAAGAAAAGTATTTAAAATAATCAATAGATATGCTTGAGAATTTGGTGTTTTCCCTACCAAGATCATAAATTGATTTCTATCATAGGAAAATAGTTTGCTGATAGAAGCAAGCTGCATGCAAAGAATCAGAATACAAAAATATTTAGAAGTAGATGGACCTAGAGAGTATTATTATGCTAAGTGAAATAAGTCAGACAGAAAAAGACAAATACCATGATTTCACTTATTCGTAGAATCTAAAAAAATGAACAAACAAAATAAACTCATAGATATGGAGAACAAATTTATGGTTGCCAGATAGGAGAGGGGTCTGGCGGGGAAGGGTGAAAAGGGGAAGAAATTAAGATGTACAAATCACCAGTTATAAAAACAATCATGGGGATGCAAAGTACAGCATAGCGAATATAGTCAATAATGTTGTAAAAACTATGTATGGTGTCAGATGGGCACTAGAATGATCGGGGTGATCACTTCATAAGTTACATAAATGTCTGATCGCTATATTGTATACCTGAAACTAATATAATATTGTATGTCAACTGTAATTTAAAATTTAAAAATAAATTTTTAAACCAAAAAAATCAGAAGTTACAGCCCACCTACAGATTTTTTGGATATGATAACACTAAGAATCATAATATACATAATAGACAAGTTTACGGTTTGCAGAAGTAATCCAACCGATAGGTGGTTAATAAAACCATTACTTATGGAAGCTTTGGAAACCTCTAAAGTCTAACTTATGGACTCCTTTTTTTGAATACTTTCTTATATTTTCATGTATTATGTTGTAAAAGAAATTATTAATTTTAACGCACTTAATTTTAATCTCACTTAGGGCGATATCTACAAAAAGAAAAAGGTATTGATTTTTACAGTGTGGCCATATCTTTCAAAACTACTCATTCTTCACAGAGTAAGGCTGTGAAATTTTTAGGGGGCAATGCTAATTTCACTGATTTTCTCCAGCGGTATACAAATCCTGCCAAAGTCAGATCTCACATGACAACTTGGGGCGAATAGCAAGACTTAGATAAACACAGAACGAAATGGCGAGAGAGGAGCTGTGATTGGGATAGGCTGGCACGGTAGTAGGAATGGGGTGTTTGTGCAAGAAAAGGATCGATTCCAATGAGCCATGAGACTCTAAGGTTGAAAGCAGCAGGGCGCTAGCACTGTACAAGCAGGGAGACTAGGTCCTGAGGCTTTTGCATATGCTTCCTGAGTTAAAAAGAGATGAGGTAAGTGACCAAATGGAGGAAGCACGAAGAGCCAGAGCAGCGTAGGATCAACACTGTCAAGCAGACCACGTGGCCAGTGACGGTAAGGGAGGCAGGCAGGAGTCAGAGTTCCAGAAGCAGGAACAAGGAATCACCAAACAGGAGAGGGGGACACCAGGAATAAAAAGTGAAATCAGCTAGAAAAGGGTCCAACCTTTTTTTCTTACTCCAAACTTACCTTATGGAGTACACATCATACTCCCAATAATAATGACTCATAACAGCATGCGTTTCAAGGATGAGAGGAGTGAATGGTGTGTATGCTGTTTAAAAAGCCCCCAACTAAGTCTTTTGCATCTTATCTACCTACCCTCACCTGTAGCTCCACGCCAACCCCTGCAATGCATACAGAATGAGGATTCTTGCTGCAGGAAAGAACCACTGACCCCATAGGCTGGGTAAATAAACTCCATTTGCAAAACAAATTTCAAATTAAACATGTGTATGTTGCATAATAATGAAACATTGGTCATTGAACAACAAACCTTTCATACAGGAAGCCAAAGCCATCTTATCCATTATCCTCTGTGTCATGTTAGTGACTGGGGTATATGCCACCACTAGATCAGAGTCATTAAATTGATCCGCACGTCCCAGGACATGAGGAGGATGCTCAGGGAAATGGACAGCACTGAAGAATTCCGAAAAGATGCAGAGAGACAGCCCCAGAAGCAATGCTACTGTCCACTCCTTCAGTGCACAAAAGAAACATGAGCCAAGTTAAAATGTGGTCCAGAACCGTGAGAAATATTCAAATACATCTGAGGACAGGAAGTACTGACATTGAGCATGGCTTCATTTCACTCTCCATTTTTATCTTTCCCAATCACTATCCTTTAAAGAAAATACCATTTCAAAAATGTATAACTTTGATATAATGTCAAAAATGTTCACTGGTCTTAACCCAATAATAGAGCACCCCTAACAGTAGGGACCGCTATTGACTAGATGACCTTATTTATGTGATGTAATATAAGTTCACAGCACCACATGAGATATTCTTGCCATAAATGTTTAAACTGAAGTTAATCACATTTTTACATCTAACTTTCTGTTTCCCAGAAATGTAGATGATAAAAAAAATGAGTTAAATGACAGCATGAATTATAATCGGCTAAATATAGAACATGGATATTCGACAAGATAACTGCTTCATCAACATAAAAACTAAAACAATAGAATTGAATTGCTTCAAGAGCTCTTGTAGAGAATGAAAAAAAATGATGTGAACTCTGCTAGCTCCCACTGAAACATTACTCACTATTTTTAAACAGAATGCAGTCTCTATGTGGCCAAGGCAACCCCAGATACGTCTCATGTTAACATACAGCAAATCTCTTCGTCCTAATGTCAATGTCCTTATACTAGAAACTCAAAAGAATGCAAATATATTGACGAGCAGTGATCTGGCTCCATGAAACCATTCTATGTTTACAAAAAGTAGAGCCTTAAAAAAAGACCCTATAAAGTTCCCTAATTTTTGCTCAGATTTCTTTCCAGCACTGCCAATTAATAGAATCTTAACCAAGATGTCCTTAGTAGAGTGTTAATGGCTTATTCATTTTAAAATCTATTTCATTTTGTCTAGCTTATTTTCTTTTTCCCCTAACACCAAAGTTAGCCCAGGATAAATCAGAATGACTCTACAAGATTCAAGTGGATCAATTATTTGGAGAATAGCTAGTTTAACTTAATAAAATGTTACTTTATTTTTCAGGAGCTGTCATGTGACTCTTTCAGTTAATTTCACCTTTTGCCATACATATTATTTTATTCTGCAATATATCTTATTCTGCAACATTTGCAAAGTATTATATTGAGAACTCTAAAACAACTAGCCCATAGAATTTGTGAACCTAAAAAAGCAGTAAAAATAGCATAATACTAAGTGATAGATTATCATTCACTAAATATGGAAAAATATATGTTGTGAACCATACCAATAAGCTCTCACTTTTCAGTCTCCATTTTTTAAGAAAATTCTTGTACAGAAGGGCCTGAGTTTGTTGGAACACACTTCTTTCTTTTTTAATCATTTTGCCTTGTTCACTGAAAGAGAGGGTAAATGTCGTACAACAGTAACTAGGAGAGACAAAGATAAAAAAAAAAAAGTCCAGTTACGAAAAAACTTCTGAACACTTTGAAAACATAGTTAAAGATGCACGAATTTAATGCCTTATTTGACATCATAGTAACACATTCAACAGGGTTTTTGTTTTTGTTTTGATAGCATAAAGTATTAATGAGTGTAAAATACCCTGCCAGCTGGTCTATCTCTCCAGGCTCTCACCGCTGAGAGAGGTGAGGGTAATGGTATGGAGAGTCTTTCCCCTTTTGTCTGAAAAGTCACTTTTTTCTGCCAAATCTTAACATTACAACAATCTAAAGTAAATTAATGAATAAGGTGTCAGTAATGTTTAGAACCCCTCAAAAAAACTTTGTCCTTCAGTTTTTAAAAAAAAAAAAATAACAAGAATAAAACCATCTCAATTTCTTTGTTAAATAAGAGATATGCCCACAAGCAATCTGTACTTTGAATGGCTTGCTTTAATATGTTTATTTAATATCTAGGTAACCAGCAAGTAAAGGAAAGTAGAATAACATTATAGTCATTCTTAGAATCTCAAAGAGCTAATTTTTCTTCTTTAAATTCATGGTCCCATTTTATGAAGTAAGATATATACAGATGAAAACCAAAACCTTGTTAGCTAATATGACTACATTAATTGATTCGTAGAATTCAAAAAAGTGTACATCTGACCAAAAAAATTAATGTTTATACACATTTCTGAATCTATCTTCCATTTTGCTATCACATTAAAATAAAAATAAACTGAGTTTAAAAAAATAAATCACTCATGAGGTTTATAGTATGAAATATAATAATTTAGAAATATCAGAATATAATAATTTGACAATGTCAATCAAGATGCTTGGCATTGGCTATATACTTTATGCCTTAATTACTTCCATGCAAAGCAAAATGTAAAAACAAACTTCACTTACTGTCAGGAAAAGAGGAGGAAATTAGAAGCACCTTTGATTCACTGGTCTCTTTTTGTCCAGGAGAACAGATAAGAATCCTTCAAGGACTCTTCTACAAATGTTTGTCTCTCTTAAAACTTCTTATTCAGTTTGGCTTCTGAAAACAGGCCATAGTCTCTGTGTAAAAAGACTGCCACACATTCTCTGCTTGATAGTTTTTTTTTCCTGTGCCTTTCTTCTTCTCCAGTTACTCTGAAGGGAGTGTGGAGTTATAGATGGTTGGCTAAGTGTGTCACATGATATTTGTTTATTGCTCTATCTTTCTGGCATACTCAAAAAGTGATCCGATTCAAAAAGAAGAAAAAAACTCACAGTCCTGGATAAGTCTATATTAGCTTTTAATGATTAAAAATTTGAGAGACAGGCCAAAATAGAGCAGATTATAAAGAAAGGAAGTTGACAGATAGAAGGAAAATGAGGATCAATCATCTCAGAAATCAGAATAATTAGATGCTTCATCCAAGGCTTAACTGCACTTCCATTAAATGGCTCCTTGCACTGATTGACTCCTATGTGCTAAAAAGTATGCTAAGAGTTTAAAGTGAATGATCTCATTTAATACTCAAAGCAAGTCTATGAAGCTGGCACAGTATTTACATGCATTTTATAGACTTGAAACGTGAGAGTAAAGGTGTAGTTATCTGCAGATGCTCAAATAAAGGCAAAGCCAACATGTGAGGCCAAAACAGTACCTGGACTCCAAGCCCCCTCACTATTCACCACCCCTATGAAAATTATGCTGATCAGAACAGTGATATGTAATATCCATTTTAATAGTTTAGACTAGATGGGCAAAATTTTTTTCAGCTACAAATAAATTGGACATTCTCAGAATTGTAAATAACCTCTGTTTATCAACCCTGAAAATCTCAATACATGATTTTTACAGTGACACATTTCTTGAGATGAATACACAGGTTAATAACCATTCATGAAAATGAAAGACAAAGAAAGGGTGAAGCATTCTGAGACTGTTCGAATGATTGCAGTTTTCACTAAGAACATGGAAATAAACATTTCCTCTGACTTTAACTGAATCCCTTCCTTTGTTGTTAGTCACATTTCTCTTATTCTGCCAGGTTTTACGAGAGGTAAGTCCATGAACTAGAAAACACCAGATACTAACTTGGTTCCAATCCCAGACTTTAATGATAATATTTATTTTAATAGGTGAGGAAAAAAACCAACTAAGATCATAATATACACATACACTTTCTTAGTAACCAAATTTAAAAAATTATTTCCATAATTTTAGGGATTTTAATCTTCAATATGGTACATGAAGCTGTTATAGGGTTATGAGTGTAAGACCTACATTTTAAATCTGTATGCCTTGGACAGGTGACATAAAATCCCTAGGCCTCTGTTCCACATTCGTAACAGAGGTTGGACCTTCTGTGTTCCATGAACTTGTGCTGTTCTGCTACAGGGTCACAATGCGGAAGTCCTCCAAACTTGGATTTATGGGGGGCCGTGCAATATAATGCCAACCCAGCCCTCCTCATCACACTTTTTATAGATCTCTTTTAATTCTTCCTTGGTCTCTTAGGTCCTTAACCCTGCTTCTTCACTTTTGCTTTCAGCCGACAAATGTACTTGTTTTATTGAAAAATCAGAGACTGTTTGGTGGCAACTTCCCTCCATGCCTCCAGTTAGTGCTAACTGCCCAGGGGAAACTCGGTCAATCCTTTCCAAACTCAACCCCACTGAACGATCTCTCAATCCAGTGTCATGACCTACTCTAAAACCTGGCTCATCTTCTCACATCCACTGCCCAGAACTCCCATGGTATTAGTTTCTCATGGCTCTTGTAACAAGGGAGCGCAAACCGGTTGTGTTAGAAGAATAGAAATTCATTCCCTCACAGTTCCAAGGGCTAGAAGTCCGAAATCAAGGTGTCAACAGGGCCGTGCTTCCTCCTAGCTTCTGGTGGTTGCCAGCCATCCTTCCCATTCCTTGACTGGCTGCTGTATAACTCCTCTGCCTCCCTCATCACACAGCATTCCCTCTGCGTGTGTCTGTTTCTGCCCCTCTTCTTACAAGGACACCAGTCATCCTGGTTTCAGGGCTCACCCTACTGCAGTAGGATCTTATCTTAACTTACATAATAATCTATAAAGGCCCTGTTTCCAAGTAAGGTCACATTCACAGGTGCTAGGAGTTGGGACTTCGACACATCTTTCTGAGGGATACAATTTAAGCCACATCAACCACACACACGGTTCACAGTCGGCACCTCAGTGTTCACATCCAATGGCTATTCAGTTTTCCTTACCCTTGCATCCAGTCCAAGGAAATCAAGCTCTCAAAACCTGCCAACGACTGACATTTGATACCAACATTTCGGTAGCTCTCATTTTTTTTAAAGCCTCTCTAGAAACTCACTGATAAAATTTACTATTTTCTCTCATGACTTCTCTGCTTCTAAAAGTCCTCATTTTAGGTCCCGTGGCACTTTTTATTTGAAATTATAACCTTTCTATTAAAAAATACATCCATTCTCTCAGTTTCATTTCAGATCTTTTTCTATCTATGCCCTCTATTAAGTCTTTCTATTGAGAATCCATCTATTCATTTTCAACATGTCTAATCTCAAGTTTATAATTTATCTTCCTAATATACTTAGTTTACAGTTTACTTGATCTTCTCTTTTCTCTCAATAGACACTGGCTCAAAATTTTAGTATTTGTTGCTGTTACTGTTTAATCTCTCCCCTTCAAAATTAATATCAACTTAATTATCAAGCTCTATTGGCTTTTAGGGCTTATAAATCTCCAGAGAGAACATGATTTTTATTTGTCTTATTTGATTAGTTCTTTTCCTGAACTGTAGGCCTGGATGGAAAGAACTAGTTCTCTTCTCACATTCATTTTTACACTAAAAAGCTACCTTCTTGGATCTTCTGTTGTAGGTTCATCAGTTTTAAGGTCTTTAGATAATCATTTTGTATCCCAGGTTTATTTTTTACATAAAGAAAAATAATTCAAATTCATTTAGAAAAGTAACTGTATGTTTAATTTTCTTTCTCTCTTGTTCCCTGGTATGGATCATATAATTTGTGTTATTATTGACCTTTCAAAAGAACAGCTTTAGCTTTAATAATTGAATCTATTATTTTATCTTCACTCAGTAATTTTTGCTATTTTTATGATCTCTACTTTCATTTTTATTATGAAATATCTCAAACCTATAGATAAAGAGAGGAATGTAACCAAATTTCGTGTTATCCAAACTTTTAAAAAGGTTAACATTTTGCCACATTTCTTGAGTTAAAGGAAAAAAAAATTACATATGTTTAAAGTGACCTTTGTAAGCCCTCCTCAGTCTTACACCTATTCCTCCATCCCAGATCATCTTGTCCTATTGGTTTTTCTTTATTAGTTATATAGGAAATCCTAAACAGAATATAGCATTTTTAGTTTTAAATTACAAAAGTGGTATAATACTTTATATTTCATTCTGCAATTTGTCTTTTTCACTTGATATTTTACTTATATTTTATATACCCATGTTGATGCACGTAGATGTTGTTAATGTTTTAAGTTTCTAAAAAGTGAAGGAAATAGATTTTATTTAGAATTTACCTAGTGCTGGTTACTGAGGCTGTGCAGTTTTTCATTCTCATAAACGGCTGTCGTCATATCCCACACCTGCCTCCCTCTGCGTCTGTGTGAGAACTTCTTTATGGTGGTGGTGAAGAGTGCAGAGAGCACACCCCACAGCATGCAGTAATGTTAAGTAACTTCTGTTTACATTTATTTTTCACCAAAAGTATTACAACTTACCTAATACATGGATTGAAATGATGCTATAATTCAGTACACCTATAAATTGAAACTCTCATGGAGATTACACAGAATATTTGAGATGTAAGTGAAAGCGCTACAATGCTGAGGCATTGATGGCGGGACATCTATCTAGTCATGTGTCAGCATTTAACCATCTTAGGTTGGGTTGTTATGTAGATTTACACGTTATACTATCTCAATCTACCCTCAGCATGACTTAAAAGGATTTCTGCAAAAGGGTGGGTATTGGCAATTATTCTAGTAATGCACATAGACATTTCTTTGTCCTGAGGCATTTACAGCCTCAGCTTTATTAAGTTGTCAACTGTTCAAAAGTTTTTAAATCTAGATTTTAACAGACATCATATGAAAGTTCCCATTTCCCTAACTCCTTGCAAACACTTTCCACTATAAGAATTATCCAAATTTTGAAAATTGTATATGAAATAATTGTTGGTTCACAAACTCCTGAGTTCTGTGGATGAAATCTTAAAGTGGACTTGGTACGTGGAGGGTGAAGAGGACTGAAGGAAGAAGCAGACCACTGAGGACTGGATGGTGGCGGCTTGGAGAAACAAGGTAAGTTACTTACGAGGCTAGTCCTGGGTGATCTCAAGACGAGTAGATCTCTGCGTTCACCAGTTTATGTAGAGGCCTCAACTGGGTTGTCAGGATACCGTCCAGATGGTCTCAATGACACATTGCTCTCTCGAGGCTGCGTCCTTGACAATGGTTCCCACTGTGGGAATGGTGGGTGACTCTACCTTCCAAGGACAGGTCCAGCTCAGGGGGTCGACCAGCAGTCACATCCTCTTGATGACTTCCTCCAACAATATCTGATTTTTGCATCTATTAAGAGAATCTGCTTCTGCAGCACACTGAATTTTCCTTCCTCTAATATGATGAAGCTATTTGTTTGGGTCACTTTTATGACCTTCAATAAAACATATATTTTATTGCTTCTCAGCCTTTTGGCTAAGATCAAGTGTAAACATATGTTTTACCCAAAAAGTCTTCCATGTCTTTTGCAAGAGTTATTGCTACATAGTGTGAAGTTTCCATTACTAACTTAATAGGTTCTGTTTTTTAACATATTTTTTAATTAACTATTGCTTGTATACAGCAGCAGTATTAATTTTGCATATGAATTTGAACTTTGCTAAACTCTCTATTCTAATTATAATTTTAAAAATTTTCTAAACAAATGTTTATCTACAAATAATGATAGTTTATGACTTCTGTTTTCTAACAATTCTTACTACTCTCTGAAGTTGAAGTCCTAGGATTAAACCTAACTTGCTCCTGACATAGTTCAACTCTGTTCTTCTTTATAGCATCCTGTTTCTTTTCACGGTGGTGCATTAATTATATCTTTTTTTAGTTAGGATTTCTTTATACAGTTTCCCTTTCCTCTAAATTGCCTTTTTATCTGTTTGTTTTGGTCATTAATTTTAAAAGCACACAGCTAAGCTATGCTCAGATTCCTAATCTACAGAAACAGAGTTGGTTAAAGTTGCTAAGTTTGGGGGTGATTTATTATGCAGCAATAGATACCTAATACATTCATCTATTTCTCTGTTATCTCTCGATATACTATAAGCCTTTTAAAGTCAAGACTCTGTATTGTCTACCTTACCTAATATTTGGCCCATTGCAGGAATTTAAAAACAAAAGAAAATGTTAAATTTAATCACTGACTGACTTACAACTAACTGCGTGTAACTGAAGTTCAGTCTAATCTGGGGGCAGTTCACTCAGACCATGCTCACTTTCCCAACACACACTCATGCACCTCAGAATGTAAAACTTCCAGCCACACTAAAACCATCTTCTAAATCAGGACTCTGCACATTTGTCTTTTCTAATTTAAATGACTGCATAGCTTTAGAATGGAAATCAGGTAGGATCAAAGTCTGTACCCAAGGAAACATTTCCTTCCTTAGGCCTTTCACGACTTTTGTCTGGACCTCCCAGGTTGCACTTTCTTCATGATCTTTTCAAAGCAAGAGATTCAGATACACATTTAAGTTTGAGAATCACTGTTTAGCTAATGCCAGTTCTCATTCTGTAACTGACCACTTTTGACATTCTCTTCAGTTGACTTGGCAGAAAGACAATCATGGAACGTCGGCTCCCAGCCACCTTTGGTCATACACACCTACACGTGTGTGTGGAGATGTGAACATCCCCAGAGAGCTCTACCAATTATACATACTGCTCTCACCTAGTGAATTCAGTATTTTACAAGTGCCATGGGACAGAAGCCAGATCCCACAAAAAGGCTAAGCAGCCCTCTATGCAAGGGAGAGAGGAAGAGTACAAGCTGTTAGAGTCACTCTGCCTGGGTTCAAATCCTAGCTCGCTATGGTTGTATCTTTACTAACAATGATACCCAACGCCTTTCCCGAAGGTTTTAACATCTCTGTCCATCCCCCTCCCAATTCTTCCAATGATCAACAAAATTTCCTTTCAGGATAAAAGATGAGCACAGAGGATTCCCTGCCTACCTTCTGGAGAGTACCTGAAAATTTTCAGATTTCGTGGCTCCTTCAAAGAACCAAAGGAGGGATTTAAAACTGGTATTTGAAAATGGAGTCTCCTGTTCCTTTTAACCTCTGACTAGTCTGCCTTCCTCCATTTGTTGAATGGCTTGGACTGTCTTCTGGTTCACAACTCATTTCTTGTTTTTGGTTCTGACATCCTGAACCCTGTTGCCTCCTCACTGTTTTTCAAATGCACCAGCACAAAGACGAACCCCTGGCTGAGCAGAGTTCAGTCTCGGGCTTCCCAGGCTGCCCTGTCAGGTCCAACTTGGGCTCTCCTTGGGCCACCTCTCCTGCAGCTTTACTCCACCCCTTCTGGTACTCAGACAGTGCAGCTACAGCACAGCTCACTGCTACCACCTGCTGGTCACAGGGTTTCACGCTTTGCCCCGTCTCCCCTGGGGCATCTGGAGTGTGTACCACACTGACAGAATGAGAAGCTGTGTGTCTCATGGTCACTGAGGTGAGAAGGAAGAGGACTGGACCTTAGTTATAAAGTTTGAAATTAAATGATTTGAATAAAAAACCAGGGTGTGATTCAGCAAAGAGTTCGGTAAACTGTGTTTACTTGTAACTATGTATGGTGATGGATGTTAACTAAAGTTACTGTGATCACTTCACAATACATAGAAATATTGAATTATTATGTTGTACACCTGAAACTAATGTTAATAAAATCTCAATATAAAAATTGAAAAATTATATATATTCATAAGATGAATGCTGTCATTAAGTTTATTAGAAGGTGTGAAACACCCTGAGTGGAAATAAGATTGGAAGTAAGATAAGGAAGTCCAGCCACAGACCAGACTGTCCCCGGAAGCTGTAAAATATGGATAATTTATAAAAATGGGAAATTACTGAGTTTTTTGTTATTGTTTTTATTTTACCTCATAGTAATAGTCAAGTTCCATGACTGTATTTCTTTGGAAACATACTGCATCGTTTCTCAGCCTTTTGGCTAAGATTGCGTGTGGACATATATTGTATAATTTCTTCAGAAAACAAATAAAAAATGTTTTAATTACAACAAATTGTAAATTGTTATTCTAAGTTCTTTTGACTTTAAATTGGACCAATGACCAAGAAACTTCCAGTAGCTTTCTATACAATTCAGTTCTCAATTTTCTCTGTGGTTTGTTGGACATGCTTTGAAGTCAACTGCATGGGAACACCCATGAGGGCCAAGATAAGACCCTGGGTTTGTATTATACAGTAACAATATATATGATCATCATTTTAATGGCTATAAGTCAAAAAGTGCCATTAGGATTCTTTTTAAGGTTCTGACCTTGAACTTTAAAATGTAAGCAAAGTTATACAGAGGTGCAGATGTGCCATACTGTCTTTTTAGATGGTTATGTTCATCTCAGGCTCTTATTTCTAATATTCATAATGTAGGTTTGTAATTAGTGATGGCTCCCCAGAAATGAACAGTCCCAAATTTGACCTCATTAAGAAATGCCTTAAGAATAGCAGAAAAATAATTTGACAAGTAAGGAGAGAGTTCACAAAATAATCAAAAGAGAATCCAAGATTAACTCAAAATGGCGCTAAAAGTAGAGAAACCTTCAAATATGCACACAGAGACCTTCAGAATGTTTGCAGGTAAGTCTATCAAATTCTAGTAACAAATGTTTATTTTAAAAATTAGAATTTAAAAGATGTGTCTCCACTACCTCAGTCTGAGTGCACCAGGACCTGGAACCCACCTCCCTTGAGCACAGAGTATGAAGCATTTCCTGTGTATAGAAAAAAACACAGAAAAAGTGTTAAAGGTAAGTTTCCCACTGAAACCTTCGGGTAAATTGATCTGAATCTATTTTCAACCCAAATCTATGTATTAAATCAGTGTTCTCATAAAGAGAGATTTTGCCCCTCTTCCCCCACTCCCCAGAGAGGAGGGCATTTGAAGATGTGGAGATATTTTTGATTGTGCTACTGGCATCTAGTGGGAAGAGGCCAAGCATACTGGTAAACATGCTATAATATATAGGACAGCCCCACCCCCAATAAAGAATCTAACCCAAAATGTCAATGGTCCCAAAGTTAAGATACTCTGCATTGAACAATCACAAATCATCTTTGTGCAAAACTGATTTTGTAAGGCAAAAATGCAATATACTTTGGATAGCAAAGGGAAGATGAAAAAAGGTTATTCTCCAGTAGACTATTATTTGCGTTTTGAAATGTCTCCTCTACAACACAATGTCTTACCAATACCTCCAATATATTAGCAACTGCTTGCTCATCCAATCCATGTCAAAAGAGTAGACCAGTGTCATGTTCCATGGGATGTCACCTGATCCAAGTCTCCTTGGAATAATTCGGGGTAGAACCCTAACCGTAAGGCAAGATGGAAATATATGCTTTTATCCATTCCAGATTTATGCAGAATGTTTGATTCTCTTTCTGATTGAAATGGAAAAGAAGGCCCTTGCCAAATCAGTGGTTGCAAACCATGACCGAAGATGTTCTTAATCTGCTCTTGCAAAAACAGCCAAGATGCTCAACAGAGCTACTAGTTAGCTGAGTTTGCAGTAGATTAATGGCATCCTCAAGAATCTATCTGATCTTTACAAGGGAAAGATTAGTGTATTAAAATGTAAATATGAAGACCATACCCACCTGCATCTTTAATTTTCTCCATTCTCTCTCCATTGTTTCAATTTCCTATCTTGGCTGAGAGAAGGGCAGTTTTAGAGACTCCCATTTGGACTTCCACCACTGTACTAGTTTGAAGTGTCCCCTGATCCCTCAAAACTCATATCCTTTCTGAAACGTCGAAATATGACTTTATTTAGAAATAGGGTCTTTGCAGGTGTAATTAATTAAGACAAGGTCATACTGAAGTAGGTTGGGCCCTAAATCTGAAAATGACAGTGTCCTCAGAAGAGACATCAAGATTCACAAGGAAGGTGGCCATGAGACAAAGTCGGAGTTAAGCAGCTACAAGCTAGGGGATTCCAACGATTTCTGGCAACTACCAGAAGCTAGGAAAGAAGTGTGAAACTGATTCTTTCTCTGAGCTCCCAAGAAGGAACAAACGCTGCCAACACCTCGATTTCGGCTTTCTGGCCTCCAACTCTGAGAGAATAAATTCCTGTTGCTTTAAGCTACACAATTTGTGGCACTTCATTATGGCAGCCCTGGGAAATCAAGACACTCACTATAATAGTTCTTATCCCACAAGCCAAGGAAACAGTGTGGGATCAGGACAGCTTCTAGGTATGTCATGTCCATTCCCATCATAAATCCAGGGGCTGGAGACGGGAAGATCAGATGGGTCGACAGACAAGCAGACTCACTGTGAACAGGAGGATCTAGGCCAGGATTTATTGCCTGGCCCTCAAATGCCCGCACTGTGACAGAGGGACCATGATGATGCTTTGGGTCTCTGGGTCTCAGTATCAACTTTTTACCATGTCCAACATACCTTGAAATATTTGGGACACTCTTTTTCCAGTGTATAGTCACTGGAGTTAATGGCCATAACTGCCTACCACTTGTATCCCTTTGGAGGCCTGGGAGGACAGATACTCTGTACAGTTCCCAGGATGTTGCCATCTGTGACCCCATGCTGTAATAACTGCTTACCGTCACCTCCTAGGCAAGTCAGCACTAACTTCAGAAAGATGTTGGTGTGCCCCTAACTAGTACCTTCCTCGTTGCTTTGAGTTTGACCTCCTCTTGTGTTTTATGGTCTCGTATAGCACACCTCCTCAAGCATGTTTGATTCTGTAAGTCTTTTCACCCCTTCTTCCATTATGCTACAAACACTACCCTTGTACTTGCCCTTTGTATAGACGTTCCCTGTCTATAATGCTTTTTCACTAGCTCACCTTTTTCTCAGCATGTTACCAATCTCAGTGTGGTCTGAACAGCAATAGCTACTCCAGCTCCAATACTCCTTACCTATCTTTTTCACCATCTTTTTTTTTTATATATATAGTAGTTTGTCTCTTTCTACTATAATAAAAGTTCAGTGAGGGTAAAGATTTTTGCTTCTTATCTAATAGGTATGTAATAAAATATTTGTGAATACATGAATAAGGGATGTAATCTTGCTTAAACCTTAAAGATTCTGGACACTGTCAGGGATGGTCCTCAGGAACTACCTGCCGTCCTAATTTGGGGGAGGTAGAGTCTAAAGCAAGCATACTTAGCAGTTACAGTGGCCCCTGTTTTTTCTTTCACCAAACAGAAGCTGTATTCGCCTATATTTGAAGACTAGAACTTGCATTTTTCACTTTGTAAGATTTATTCTTAAGAGAGCCAGAAGAACAAAATGACTTTTTACTTTTTCAGTTCAAAATTTTTCAGTTATAACACATGTATTACCTATTTATTAAAAAAAAGTACAGCAAAAAGATAGTATCTCGAAAAATTAAGAAATATTATGACATTAGAATTTAGTTTATCAATTTGTAAAGGCTGACTAAGAATAATTTTGATCTCATTCAATCACAAACTTGATTGTAATCAACAGAAAACAAATATCAACTTCGTAATAATTACACAATAATATCAGTAGAATAATTGGCCAAAAAAATTATTAGTCACTACATAAATAAGACAATCAACATTCAGTATCTTTTCCTACAACTATGTGACAAAAACATTATATTAATAAATAAGAATTGGAAAAGGTGATCAGAAACAATGATATCATGTTTTAGTAAAATTATCATAATGTTATGGTTACTGATACATATAAGAATTACAAAACAAAAAGAGAAATAAAATTGTGACCGAAGTGAGAGATCCATTTAGCTAGTCTTTAATTAAGAAGGTCACAACACAGAATTTGGAAAATCCTATTATCAGAAATTTAGATAAAATTTACAATAAAACTTAAGTAAAAAGAAAAATACTGGGTTGTAAAAATCTCAAACTTAGTTAAGTCCCAGCTGAAAGCTCAAAAGGTCAAAAGCTTGAACATAGAAGGTCCACCTAAATAGCTGCCAGTTTACTCTCTGAAGGCAGATCCAGATTTTGTTTATATTAGCATTTAGTTACTTCAAAGGTAGCCCTTGGTCAATTCCAATCATTAATTGAGCAACCTAACTAGCACTGTTTCTTAGTCTCATGTCATCAAAGTGTAAACTTTCATAACCTGCGATGGCCATTTTATTGGTAAATGTGTAACCTTGAGAAGGCATATATGTAGAAATGGAAAAAAAAATACTTCGAATTATTGTATTAATACTCTTTGGGCATCCTACAATTTATGCAATTTATGTGGTAGCAAGTCTCTACTCATGTAGTTTTCTATATGTTGTCTATTTTTAAGATGCTTGAAATTATTAAAAAGTTAATTCACTTAATTTAAAAAGATGATTAATTTGATTTCCAAGAGTTACTTAGATGCTTGGGAATAATTTGTTCATTGAATTTAAAATCTCTTTTTTAAATTTATTTTTCAATTACAGTTGACATACTAGTTTCAGGTATCCAGCATGGTGGTCAGACATTTATCTACTTCATTAAGTGATCACCCGATAAATCTAGTACCTATCTGACGCTATACACAGTTATTGACTAAGTGTTTGAGAGAATCAAATTTATTCGAAAATTCTAAGAAAACTGATTAATATGTAAGTAGTGTTAAATATTTGGGTATGTAATTAATAATAAGCATTTTATTATTTTAACAGATTAATGACTGCCTTATATTTTCACAAAATAGATGAGGTAAAAAGATCTACAAGAATACCTAGTTTAAGTTTAAAATATAAATGTGAATTAAAATACAAGTAACTGTCCACGTTCCTTCTGTACTTGAACACAAAATTATAGTGCCAGGTTTTTTTCTTCATTTTTAATATGAGCCACTCATTTCATCGATACTAAGTAACAAAAAATTCATTTCAGTACACAAAATGAAAGGGTTGTCTTAAATTTTCAGTTCTTAAAGCTTATTACTAATATTTATTTTTTCTTAAAAGGCAGCATTGAGAATTACTTACATATAACACATTATGAATAAAAAATAAGTAAACTTTTACCTTATAAGAATAGCTGATATAAAAATTATCCACCCGAGAATAAATTCTTTCATTATATGTTACAAGTTCTTTCAGGAAAGAAAATGAAAAATCGATGTTAGCAATATTAAAAATACATTAAGGATAAGTATATCTATTTTTCAAAAATTAACGCCTATATATTTGTTACATGAAAATACTGTATGGTGTTTCATCAAATTCAGAGTACAATCAAAATAAAATATTGCGTAACATAATAAAAACAATGACAACACTCACCCTAAGTAAAATTAATTGTGTTCCAATACTAGTGTTAGTACCACTAGCAAAGCATTTGTCCCAGTACATTATAGTTAGTTATTTAAGAATGTATCTTTCTCCTACTAGATTAGAAGATCTTACAGGGCCAAAACTGGTAGTCGTCTTTCTATCCAAAGAATACACTGCTTGAAATATAGTCACTAATAAGTCCGCTAAATTAAATTACTCTAAAACATTTTAATGATTAAAATTAAAATATTGGTTTAAGATAGCATGTCTCAATTTTAAAAAGTTTTTAAAGAAAACCTACAGCCTTTTACAAAGAACAAACTGAAAAATAAAAAATTAAGAGCCCACAAAGTGAAATGTAAAGTATACTTATCACGGTTTTAACTGTTACCGACTGCTTGGTTCCTGAGTGCCGCAGACAGAGGTTTGCCTTATTAGTAGTCATCACAGTCACGCAGTCAAGTCCAGCCTTTACTTTCAAAATTATATCATGGATAGAAAATATACACTAAGTGATGAGTTTTTTCTAATTTTTGCCTAATATATGCATTTACATTTATTTGTATTGCTATATAAAAGTTTTGAGATCAGTAATTTAAGGCATTTTAAAGTAACATATGTTCAAAAACATGAACAGTACACTGTAAATAAAGATAAACTGCATATTTGACTTTCTGTGTCTTCCTCCCATTTCACTTACCCTTGCTGTCCTAAGGATTAAATTACACTTCTGAATAGGAAAAATTATGTTATTGTGAAAAAGGAACAGAAGATTCCTACAATTAATTTAATTCATGACCAAAATATATTCACTCTAGGTATGTAAAAACTAAAAAGAGTTAATTCAAATGTCTTTTTTAAAAAAAGGTTATAAGAGTACAATAATAGTAAAATAACTAAATGAACATAATAGATAAGAACATTAGTCTGACTAATCAGCATAATCTCAACTTTCACTTTGCAGGGAAAAAAAATTTACTTTCCATTGATCACATTTTCACAGATGTAAAGTGATGGTGACCAAATCAATGTGCAAAAGAAGGTAAAATTCTATAATAGTCATGCTCCACTTTAAAATTATACACCTTTCTCACTATGGTTAGGTTCTAAAAAAATCTACTTTTTCAAGTGATTGTCCTAGTAAACTATAGTTTTGTTTTACACTGCGTTTAAGTGTCCAAGGTAATAAATACATAAACACATAGCTACAAAAACACATCTCAAAAGAAAAGAAGGTGTTCGTATGACTATTAGACACTATAAGACAGCTCTTTAAAGTTACACCACCATTTAGCAATGACTTATTCAGAAAATGGAATGTGCTATTTATTAATTTGTCTACAAGGTAAAGATTTTCTTTCAAACGTGTCTGGAATTGTACTTATCATGCAGTACTTAAGTTCAATACTAAAGAATGTAAAAGTGAGATTCTCAGATGAAGAATCCAAAAGCCTTGAATCATGAGGCAAGCGACTGTTAATAAAAAATTAAAAACTAGTGCCAACTCAATCACACAGGGAGAAGTAACTTAGCTGTGGGTTGTAAAATCCAAGAGGAAACTGTAAGTCAGCTCATTTAGATGAGTTTGAGGACCTCTAAGACAGGAGTGTGCACAGCAGCTACCAAAGCAAGGCGAGGAAGTACCAGCCATATACCTTGCACTACGACTGAGAGAGGAACATTATTTTAAATCAGCTGCCAGAGCCTAAAATCACCGATGTCTTATTACACAGTAGAGCTAAAAGTTAATTAAATTTTGCCTATTTTAAATAGTTAATTTTATTAAAGGGTTTGTCTATTTAAAGAAACTCAGTACTAAATTCTTCTTTTGTTGCTGTATCACACTCCCAAATTATGTGCTTTTGCAAAGTTAATACTTTCATTCATCTGGTTAAAATATATTGTCAATTCTACTATATTTTACCAATATTTCATACATGGGTCTACAATGAAGTACAGTTGACCCTTGAACATGAGTTTGAACAACACAGGGCTGCTAATGTGATTTTTTTTTTTTTCAATAAATACACAGGCGTATTTTCTCATGATTTTCTTAACATTTTTTCTCTAGCTTAATTTATTGTAAGAATACAGTATATAATACATATTAACACATAAAACATGTATTAGTTGACTATTAATGTTATCGCCAAGGTTTCTGGTCAACAGCAGGCTATTAGTAGTTAAGTTTTTGAGGAGTCGGAAGTTATACACAGGTTTCTAATTGATGGTGGTGGAGGTTGGGGCAAGGTTGGTGCCCCTAACCCTCACATTGTTCAAGGGTCAACTGTATTTTCTGAGATTACATTAACCATAACCTTACTTCAACTGTGACAGAGTGAAAGTGATGAGTCTTATTAAAGAGAATTATATATGTTATATATGTATAAATTTTGCTGTAAGCAAAAGAAATGTACTTCAAATACGTAAGTTATCTACGTCTAAAATCACTTAACATAGCAAGGTCTCGCTTAATTTATTATGATTGATGAGTGCCACCTAGTGGATGTCCCTTCCCACAAACTTCTATCTGCACTAAGTGAGATTGTCTAATACTTATGCTGTACCTTTTGAGGATGCCAACATTCATTCAAAGTTTCTTCTAGAAATTAAATAAAAGCAAGAAACTTTTGTTTTATATCGCCTGTCTACATACTACTTATATATTTGTTTTTTATTTAGATTGGGACATTACATTCTTATTAACAAGATGGTATAAATGGAAAAACAAAGGTAACTGTTCGAAATAAAATTACTCTATTACTATTTCTTTAAATCATAAATTTAGAAGCACTGTTTTTGAAAGGCAAAAAAGTAAAAATTCAACTTCGCATACAGACTAAAGTTCAATACACTTCAGATACAAACATGCAGTTTCAATTAATTACACGTAAGTTTTATTTAAAGAAAAAAAAACATACAACCATGGTATTTCAATTAAGGAAGTTAGGAAAATCCCATGCTTTTCATGGGTCTTCAGTTACCACTCAAATAATACACTTTTTAAAGCAGTTAAAACAAAGTGAAAAACAAAGAAATTCAGTAAGCAGATTGAGCAACACAAATTCAAAACACTACTCTATCTTCCTGTGTTCTTTTCCACCAAAGGGTGCTGTTTAGAGTTCCACAACTATTATCTTCTTCCTCTTGTTCTTTAGTGAGTTCAACAAAAACCTAAACAGAAGTGAATAAATGAATACAGTACTGTTATCTCAATGCCCTCAATTACCTGATTTTAACTAAATCAGAAACAGTATATGGCTATATCTATTGTATTAACGACTCAAGTATCGAGAGATTTATTGCTCTTAATATATTTAAACAGAATAATCCCCATTAATCACATACAAAGATGAATGTTACTTTGGAACAGTAACAGATAATTTGGTTTTTGATTAATATATTTAAGTAGCACTAGCATAAAAAATAATTTATAAATATTTAAGCAATGTAATTTGATATACTAATATGAAATAACATTATCATGACCCACTTTCTTCACTAAACTGAAAAAAACTGAGCTACTCAACATAAGCAGATCTTGTTTAAAATTGTTTTAAATTTGTTTAAAATTATATGAAGTTTAGCAATATTGTAATGACAGTTGTCTCTGGTTCACAAACTCCCTTCTCTCCAATATAAATCTAAACAATTAGATATTGAACACTTTCTTCTATAAAATAATTTTTTTTTTAATTTAACTTTATAGTACCTGTTCCAATGTTGCTTGAGAAAAGCTATATTCTTCAATGGCAAATGTATGTTTAGCTATTAAAACATGAAAACAATATTATACTTATTAATATTTTAAAGAATAAAAATGGCAGTAACTAAGTGGCTAATAATTGATTTTTAAAAAACAAAATCTCTGTAATCAACTCATTTAAATGTCATTTTCCTCTCTTTTGCTTCCTTTCTCTTCCCCACCCCCACAATTCCTCATGACCTAAGCGCGATAAATTTAATACTTGCTTCATTTCTCCTTTTCGAAGTATCTCCTCTTTACCTCCTCTATCTCCTTCATTTTTTTTTTTTCTTATTTCTTTTGATCTCTGCTTTCTATTTCCCACTCCCCAATTCCAACACAGCCTGTTCCTCAGTTCTTAAACTACATTCTGGAATTTGTTCATAGGACCGTATGTACCTTTTTATATTTATTACAGATTCTTTTGCAAATCTAATGCCAAAATTTCTGGTTTTCTATTCGTTTCTTTAACTTAATTATCCTTAAGTAGCTCAGGTGCTCTCTTTAATCATAATGAAAATACCAAGAAATACAGGTTGTTTTCACGGTTTATAAATGCCATAAAATAACCTGTGTCTGAATACTTGCACCATCCAGGAGCTGACTTCTCTCTACTGCCACCAGCATATCTTTATCTTACCTACCATTTACTTTAACAAGGACAGGATTCAATTAAGCTTCTTTAAAGCTTTTAGGAATGCCCACCCTCCTGCACTCTGAATTTTCCTCTCCTCTCTCCTGCTGCCATTGGAGTCTTGCCACCATTTCTACTTCTGTGGCCCTATATGAAGAAAGGGTTCAAGAAACTCAATGCTCCCATTTTTGAGCTGAACTAGAGAGGGCTAATTAAGCTGAACTTTATCATAGATGCAAGGTGAACACTGTGGTGATGTCTATTAAAATAGTAAAAGGTTCACACTACCAAATAGGTGATCTACCAAATCCCTACAATGTTAGTATATACCTGTACTTTAGATTAAATTAATAAAAGGTTATCTTCATATTTACTATAGTTTCTATAATAAACTGAGTCCCAACTTCTAAAAGTTTTTCAGTAAAATTCTTTTAGGATTTAAAGTGTAATTTTTTATAAGTAAAATTCTTTTATAACTTGAAAGCTACCTTAGCACATTTTTCAAATATTTCTTACCTTCTTCCAGCTTAGAAAAAGATTGTGAAAGGGACTGAACATCCTCCTTAGGAATTTTATAAGCCAAAATAGAAGAAAAACTGAAAACATAAATACAGGAAAATTTTTAAATTACTACTATGTCTAAAGCTAAATTTCAAAATTTTTTAAGTTCCAAATTAAATGCCAATAACTTATTTTTGAAACTTATTTTAAAACATTAATGCTTGACATCTTAAAATATTTCCATACAAAGTTACTCATTACTACAGAATGAGAACTGTAAAAGTTTAGATACTATCGAATACCGAAAGATCTAACACTAAGTTATAAGTCTCGTTATCAGACTATATTAGTCCAATACCAGTGATAATACAGACTTTTTCTCCTTAAACCTTAATACAATAACAAATTTTTATAATTATGGCTTTACAAAAAATATATAAATTTTTAAAGTCTTTACCTTTCCTGACGGATTGCATTTGGGAAAATATACTGAATTTCTCTTTGAAGGCGGTCTACTTCTAGGTTTTCTATCCAGTCTTTTAATTTAATTTCCAAAAAGTAACCTTTTCCAAATTTACTCTTCAGATGTTGGACTGTCCCAATACATCTATAGTAATTTTTAAAAGAAAGCTCAGATATAAAATGACTTGACAGTTTTCAAAAAATTATTTCTCACTTAAAGAATGATTTACATAAAATGTGTATAAGAGAATACTTTAAATTTATAGAAAAGTTGCAAATATAATACAGAGTCTCCATATACCCCTCAACCAGTTTCAGTTTCCCTAATATTATCATCTTACATCATCATCCACAGCACATTTGTCAAATTAGGAAACCAACACTGGTATATTACTATTAACTTTATTTGGATTTCACCAGTTTTTCCACTAATGTTCTTTTTATGTCTCCAGGTCTATCTAGGATACTATATTGCACCTACTTGTCCTAGCTCCTTAGTCTCCACTGGTCTGTGACAGTTTCTTACTCTTTCCTTCTTTTTCATAACTTTTGAGAGTTTTAAGAATAGGTCAAGTGTTTTAGTAGAATGTCTCTCAGTTTGAGCAGTCTGATTTTTTCTCATGATTAGACTGGGGTTACAGGTTTTTGAAGAAAATACAACAGAGCTGAAGTACCTTTCTTATCACATCATAGCAGGTGGTACGATATCCACCTGACATTGTTTGGTTAAGGTACTGTTTGTTTGTCAGGTTTCTCTCCTGCAAAGTTACTATCATTTCCTTTCTGTGCATTAGAAGAGACTGGCTGACTCCAGACCATACTTGGGAGATGGGGGATTAAGCTTCCCCTCCTAGAGGGGGTAGATTTCCCTCTCTTCACACATTTATTTATTCATTCAATCATTTATTTATGAGTATGAACTCATGTATACTTATTTTATACTTTGGGTTATAATCTAATACACCAGCTAGAATTTTTAAAAACAACAAATGTCATGACTGAAAATAGCACTCCAAGTTGTTGAATAATTAAGCCAATTCCAAATGCAAACTAGCCAGTCATATTTTGGGAAAAATTCCCATATTTCTGAGTAATTTTACAGAGAGCAAACAGCGAAAACGCAAGGAAAACTCTAACATTTAAATTAATATGCATTACTATAAGCTTTTTAAATGATGACATTTAAAAACTACCTCCCCACCCCCCCAAATGGCTGGTCAGCCATCTACCTTAACTGCCCAGATACCATGATGGCCACTCGGTCACAGACAGCCTCTGCCTCTTCCATATAATGAGTGGTCAGAATAGCAGCCCGTTTTTTGTTTTTAAAGGCAGTTCGAATTGCTCGCCTACAAACATAAAATAAAAAGAAATAAATAAATCTGAATATTAACAAAATTACTTGTATGCATGTAATAATTATTTTTAAAAATCCAACTATTTGGTTAATTAGGTTAATCGAAATGTATCATATTTCAATTGCTGTAGTTATATTCTGGCTAACTATTCTATTTTCTCTTATTTTTAAAAGCTTATAAAAGAAATTCTATGATTTCGAATGTTTCTATGGGTTAAAAAATGAATTATAAAAACTGATGCCTTTTCATGTTGTAACAAAAATAGCCATAGTATCATAGGAAAACCTTAACACGCATCTAAACCAAATTTTACATTTTATGGAAATCTAGGCTCAAAAGTTGGTCAACTAATTAGCACTGTGAATTCCTAAAAAGAGTTCTACAATAAATTCAAGACAATATTATTATGAGAATTATAATTTGTATGTTAAATAACTGGGGGAAAAAAACTTTTAAAAACTATTCAGACAGCAGTATTCTTTATTTTAATAATTACCTATATACTCATTTTTGTTTTGAAATATATAAAATATTATTAATACTGCATGAAAAATGATAGTTTTAAAAGTTTGATTCTCTAGAAATCAAAATATGTAATTTTACTTACAATTTTATTATTTGTGCAGCATTTAAAATCAATAATGTTTATATAATTAATACAAAACCGTTAGTTACAACAAAATAACGTATGATGTGGTATAATGTGCCATACTCACCACATGTGCTGCTTGGCTTTAGGGTCCATACCTGTAGAGGGTTCATCTAGCAAAGTAATCTGAGGACTCCCCAGCATACTTAGAGCAAAACACAACTAGATGGACAGAAAACAGGAGGGGGCCTTCAATACAAGGAATATTATGACAGTATCAGGCATGAACTATCAATGAAACATACACATTTATTTAATAAGAGTACCTTGCGCTTGATTCCTGCAGGTAGTTTCTTTACAGTTTTCTGAAGATGTTCTTTCAAATCGAGTGCATTTGTTATTCTGCAGAATAAACACCACAAAATGAGTCTATTATCACCCACTGTGATCACTGACATTTTTTCTAGAATACTCAGTTGAAGTTTACTATATTAGACCTCCAATTTATATCATTTTAAACAAAATATCTTCATTAAAAGGTTCACTTTAAGTTTCATGACAACTATAGGTATATTCATTCTGTAATTAGAAACAGAAATATTGCCTTTTTATTTTCCTAGGTACCATAATTCAGTAAAGAATATAAGAAAAAGTAATGACCATTTTCCATGAAAATTATGATATAAGGAAATGCTTATGAAAATTTTAAAATATGAAATGTAAATCTTTCTCCAGGCAACAAAAAAATTCTAAACTTTACCGATTTGTGACTTCTTTCACATCACTTGGACTCATTCCTTTTACAGCCCCATAAATTTCAAAATGTTCCTGCAATGTAATATATGACCACAGTGGGTTTATCTGAGGACAGTAGCCCATACATTTAATGGAATCATCATCTTCAGCTGGGTCTGAAGAATAATCTCCTAGAAATACCTAAAGAAATACAAACCAGTTTCAAATAACTATTTTTGCTTAATTTACATTGTAAAGAGAGTGGCAAGTGAATTAATTCAAACTCCTTCCTAGAGCTAGGGTAATATCAGATCAGATTTTTACTCTTTTTGAGGAAGAAAAAACATATAGCTAAATCAGAATTCAGTGACATGGCCAAGAAGGGTAACCAGGAATGCAGCACTGACTGGGAAAGCAAGCCCCGATTTTAACTGGGATGATTGGGGGGCCTCGCCAGAAGGTGATATTTGAGCTAGGGAAGTAAGCGGATTTACTCATTTGGATTTCTACAGGGTAAGGAATAGCCAACATAAGAAATACCTAAGGCAAAAACCCAAAGAAAAGAGTGTGCCTGGCATTTTCCAGGAAAGCAGTTAGCCAGTGTGGCTGGTGTGAAGTGAGCAACGGGGAGAGGAGCAGGAAACAGCATCAGAGCAGTTTTGTGAAGTTTCCAAAACTAGTAAATGATATTCTTACAATCAAAGACTAGTTGGTGGCAGGGTCAAGACTAGCTCCTATATCTCCTAAAGTTAAAACTGTCTTCTATTCAGCTGGCGGACAAATCACCCGTGCATGTATAAAAGCAGAAATACTGTACATGTGTGTCTGTATGTACATTATGAAAATTTTCTATGTATGTTATTTTCACAGATAACCAAAAAGATCACAATTTTTATACAAAAAATGTATTAGAAACATAAAATTTAAGCATCAAAATTCTAATATGTCATTAAAAAATCTGTTTTAATTCAAAATACGCATCATAGTCAACATATCCCCCACCCTTGCACATCATACCTGGCCTGAAGTGGGTTCAATGTCACCAACAAGAATATTAATAACTGTGCTCTTGCCTGCACCATTTGGGCCCAACAGTCCCAAGATCTCTCCTAAGGGAAATGAAAGAAAAATCATCACATGTAAATCAAATAAAAATAAAAATTACTCTTCTGGAAACGTTACTTAAGAAAAATATAACTAAATACCAGCCTTTTTTCACACAGAAAGAGATGTATTTAGTTGCCACTTTCTTTACTTTTCTTGTAAGAAGAAAATCTTTCTTGTCATCATATTCTTTATGCAAATTGCTGACCATAATGGCTGGTTTCTAACAAGGAAAACAGGATTTTAAAAGAGACTTATAAATATCATGAAATAACAGGCTGTACACAACTCATGTCCATAACATAAAAATTACATTTCCTAACAAAGGGTATTGTATAAACATTCACTTATTTATAAGGACTGAAATAAAGATTTATTCAAAAGGAAGTGGACAAAAATACTTTCTCAAAGACTTTTCAGATTGATTCATATGAAAAGAAAATATTTTTCAGATTAATCCCTATGCATGGGGAACTGATCATCGCACATTTAATACGACTTAGCAATAAAGGCTAACTTACCTCCTCACAACACTGGCAACCCATCAGCTCCCTGACCTTCAGTCTCTCAGCTTTGACATCTTCGTCCTCATCCTCGTTGTTTGGTGGTTCTGGAAACTTCCTATTTCGGGACTTTGTTGAAAGGGTCCTAAATATATGAAGATAGATTTTCAAATAATTAAAATAGTAAGAAATTAAAGCACTACATAGAGAAAAGACTGAAAAGATATACCAAGATGAGATCTGTGGTTATATCTGAAAGATGGAATTAAAAAGCTGTATTTCATTCATTGATACCACTTAGATAGTATCTAAATTCATTCACTTATTCAACAATATCATTTATGACCATTATGTGTCAGACACGACTTCACGCAAAGAGAAAAAGATTTTAAAAAAGAAGAAACCATGGGCCCCTCTCTCAAAGCATTTCTGGCTGGAGTGTAAATGAGATTGCCACAGGAGATGTAAAGGGCTGACATAAGAACCCACAAAAACACCACGGAGGCAGACACAGTAAAAAGTGCTTCTAAAGGAAACTTTGACATAACAGTAAGGTAAAAAGGCAAACAGAGGAGCTGACGTTATGGAAAACAATGGAACAAGAGAAAAGCATAAGAAGAGGAATGAAATCAATCATGTTAAAGGCTGCAGATTAGTTAAATAAGTTGAGCCTACTTGACAAGACAAGAAGAAAGCATTAGTTATCAACGGAGAAGTAAGGTAGACACCAGATTGCAGGGAGTTAAAGAGTGAACGAATGGGAGGTGAGGAACTGGAGATGGAAGCTTTTTGGCTATGAGAGGAGAGAGATGGGCTAAGAACTAGAAAGGGATTCAGGTTTAAATGTGATTTATGAGTTCTGATGTCTATTACTTTGTTTTAAATGAGAGAAAGGTGACTCCCCTCCCAAAAGAAAAAGACTCTGTTAAGGGAAAGACACAGAAAGAGAAAATTGACTGAGCAACATCCTTAGGTAGAAAGAATAAATAACGACTTGGATAATAGGAGGGACACCTCTTGCTCTCGGACTAGGAAAAGGCAAAAATGATGAAAGCGTGTAAAACATTTAATTTATAATTAAGTGCTTTTGTTTCCTGAAATGGCAATATCATCTAAGAAGTAGAAAATGAGGTCATGTGAGCTGAACTGGGAATCTGAGGAATACAAAGAAGGCTTGGGGTAAGGACTGAACAGAAAGAGGAAGGGTGCTGACTAGGAAAATGAGACAGGGTTACCAGGGTTAAAACAAAGCTGAGTGTATATGGGATGAATATGCAGTATTATCAAACTGCATTTTTATGTTAATTTTCTCTCACATATAAATAGGTTGACTGAAATTGTAAATTTTAGTCAAAGAGATACAGAAGATGAGAGTGTTAAAAGAGGGTGAAAGTGATGAATGATGTGAGCAAGGCGGGACAGAGAAAATAAATAATTTTTAAATTTGAAATACTCTGTGAAAAGAAAATGCACAGACCTGGAGAAAATACTTTCAAATTGTATAATCCATCTGATAAGAGACTTCTATCCAGAATATATAAAGAACTCTTATAAGTCAAGAATATAAAGACACCCAATTTTGTCTTTTTCCTCCATCTCTCTCACTCCCTGCCTCTGAGAGGAGACCACGCTCTGTCTGTGGAGTGTTACCCCTTTTCTAACTTTTGACTCTAACTTGGGCGTGTGTGTTGAACTTTCTACACTTTCTGCCAAAGGACCCTCTTCCTCTCTCAGTTCAGGGCTTGGTCTCCTCCAGCTCAGGGACATTTGCCCTGTCCTGCATCACTATTAATCTACAGCACTGCTTTCTGTTATTAGTTAGGTGTAGGGAGAGGTCTAAGTCATTTTGCTATACTTATCTTGGTTTAGGATGTAGAAAATGAGGATCCTGAGAAAAAAACAAATAAAAATAAAGACACCCAATTTTTTATGGGCAAAGAGTTCAAACAGACATTTCTCAAAATAAAATATAAAAATGGACAATAAGCACTTGAAAAGATGCTCAAAACATAAACCATCAAGGAAATGCAAATCAAAACCACAGTAAGACACCACTTCATACCCACCAGAATGGCTAAAATCAAAAAGATAACAATAACAAAAAAAAAATGTCAGCAAGGATGTGGAGAAAACAGAACCTTCTTACATTTCTAACGGGAATTTTCCGCAGTTTCAGTTACCTGTGGCCAACTGCAGTCCAAAAATACTCCAGAAATAAACGATTCATAAGTTTTATTTAAATTTCACACAATTCTGAGTAACAAGAGGAAATCTCATACCATCCCACTCCGTCTCGTCCAGGAAATGAATCATCACTTTGTACAGCACTCTTTAGGTCACTTAGTAGCCATCTAGGTTACCAGATCGACTATTTTAGTATCATGGTGCTTGTGTTCAAGTAATCCTTATTTTACTTAATAATAATGTCCTCAAAGCACAGAATAGTGATGCTGGTAATATGAATACGCCAAAGAAAGGCAGTAAAGGGCTTCCTTTAAGTGAAAAGATATGTATGTATAGGGAAAAAAAAACATATACACAGAGTTTGGTATACCATCTGTGATTTCAGGCATCCATTGAGGGATTCTAGGAGGTAACCCTGGCAGTTAATAGAATAATAGTGCAACCACTTTAGAAAAGTCTGACAATTCTTTAAAAGGTTAAACAGAGTTACCATGTGGTCCATCAATTCTCCTAGGTATCCACCCAAGAGAAATGAAAATATGTGTCCACACAAATGTTCACAGCATTATTATAATAGCCAAAAAGTGGAAACAACTCAAAATGTCCATCAACTGATGAATGGATAAATAGTGTCGTATATTCATACAATGTAATATTACTCAGCAAAAAAAAAAAAAAAAAGTAATGAAGTACTGCTATACGCTACAACATAGAAACACCTTTGAAACGTGCTAGGTAAAAGAAGCCAGAAAAAAAAAGACCACATAAGTATAATTCCTCTTATGTAAATGTTCAAAATTGGCCAGTCTATTATTTGGAGACAGAAAGTAGATCAGTGGTTATTATAGGGCTGGGGGTAAGTGGGAGGGATGGAGAAGTAACTACTAATGGGTACAAGGTTTCTTTTGAGGGCAATGAAAATGATCTAAAATTAGATTACGGTAATAGCTGCACAACTCTTTTCCAGAGTAGAACTCTGGACCACTAAAAAATATTAAACATAAAAAAAAAAATTAACTGACCTGAAAAAGGGATCCTTTCTTATTGATCTGCCTCCATATTTTTTCTCATAGTACTGTAAGAGGAAAATCCACAGTACGCACTGCAGGTAAGGCTAAAAGAAGAACATGTAATAGCTTGTGACTGAGTATTTTTTCTATACCAACAGAACGAAGAACCACATATGTCAATTTCCTTATCAATGCCAGAAAAATTAATCACATCTTTCTGTATGTCACATCAGTTAAGAATACATTTTAAAAGAACCCAAGGTAGATGTTTAGTAAAATAATCCTTCATATACTTTTCTACCTCTGTACAGACCATTGGTTATCGGCTTCATAAAATATAATCAGAAAAAAAAGCTTTGTTTTTGAATCTAAGGAAGCCGGACTTATAAATATAATTAATAATATAAAAAAGCCAAGAATATTAAAATGGACATATTCAGTAAATGAAAGGTATTACCACCAAAATGCACATTAGCTAGCATTAACACACTTGACTTTTATGCACCTTCATTTTTAAGCAACAGGATACAAACTAAAAAGAGTTAAAATCATACAATCGAACCTCTTAAGGTAACATGTTAACACAGAAATATGTTTGTTATTTCTTACCGATATAACAGCCACCAAAAGCCTATCCCATGGGTCATAGGTATCCTTATTTTTTCTAATATTCTTCCAAGAAACCTAAAACAAAATTTTTTGAAAATTTACGTTGCTGCAATATCATGAAATAATTATATTTGGTCTGTGACCCGGGTTCCTGGCACACAGCTTCTAACATCCTTAAAATTTCCTGAGTGACAGAGGTGATAAGAGCATCTTCTATTAATTAAAATAAGCCCTTTTAACAAAATGATTGGAACTTCAGCAGCATCCATCCACTGACCATCAGGGAGGCGGAAAGGGTTTAGCAATTAAATCATCGTGCCTAGTAATGGAACCTCCATGAAAACCATAAAGACAAGATTTGGAGAACTTCCAAGCTGATGAATGCATCCTCACGTTGGGAGGGTGGCACACTCCAATCTCCACAGAGACAGAAGCTCCTGCACTTGGACCCTTCTGGACCTTGCCCTATTATCTCTTAACCTGGCTGTTCACTTGTATATCTGTTATAACAAGTTGATAATAGGAAATAAAATATTTCCCTGAGTTCCATAAGCCATTGTAGCAACTAATTGAACCTGAGAAGGGGTCAGTGGAACCCTGGATTTGCAGCCAAGTCAGACAGAAGTATAAGTAGCCTGGGAACCCACTACTTGCCATTGGCATCTGAAGCGGGGGGCAGTTTTGTGAGATTGAGCCCTTAAAGTGTTAGGGCTGTGCTAACTGCAAATAGTCAGTATTACTCTATGTGGGGGAAAACTCACACACTTGGTATCAGAAGTATTGTGAGCTCCAATGTGTAGAAATATTTGGATTAAAATGAAAAAAAATGCATTCTGTTCAGCAAACATGCATTCTGCATCGATAAGTAAGCTACTAATATTAATAGCCATGATTTTTATTTCAATTCTTCCCTATCCCAAAATATTTCTATCTGGGGAGATAATATAAATTAAACATATTAAACTGAAACAAACAAAGGAGGGGGAAAAGAGGTTAGTGAGTAGAACTAATCAGCAATCATCTCATGTCAATAATTCATCACTTAATTTTTTTTAATTACATGGAAATTTTCTTTCAATTATCCAGGCTCAATAAAACGAACCTGTTTTATTTTTTCTCTGAAAAAAAAAACAACAACAACACTCTACACTGTATTTTTCTCTCATTTCTTTATTGTACAATACATTACTTAATTCTTGAAAAACTCCCTCAGATACTAACTAAAGTCATATTGTACTTATAATTCATGAACATGTATCATTTGGTGCATCAAAGAACATAGCCCTACTTTGAGACTTTAAAGTTTAAAAACCAAAAAAGATTCCACAGTAATTTTAAACTGCTGTAATAATAATATTTAAATCAAGCAGTAGCAGCTAACACAATGGATTTTTTACTATTTTCAGTATAAGAACTAAAATCTCAAAGATTAGGCACTATTTGTGCTTTTTAAATATGAACACATCTAGCAGACCTACCTTTATGAAACAAATCAGACAACCTAGAAGTGGATAGATCGGAATGGCTATGCAAAAGGTATAATGAAGAATAGCTGTAACTGTATATCCCATAAAGTAAGTTACTTCGGTGATTGCAATGCAAGCCAATGCTGTCTAAAGGGGGAAAAAATGAGAAAACAAGTGAAAAAGTGTTAGAAATTTTATACTCAGCATTAACTATGTTTTCAATCCCTGGTAAAACATGGAACCAGAGGTGATAATTAGCCAGGAAGCGCCAGCACATTGGTACCAGTTGTTTTTAGCTGGCACCCGTGCCATGCAGTTGGTAAATGCTTCAATTATCATCCCTTCATGGAATGGATGATGCAGAGACAAATACACAGATAATAAGATGCTGCCAGCTATCTACTTAAGTTTTGTGCTTAGAAAAGATACAGTAACATTTCTGAGTATAATCCTGAAAGAGTTCAGGACTCTTTTAAAAGTATAACCATGAACTTCAAATGAGTTACTATGAAAAGTTAGGATGAGATAATATAAAATGTGACTTACCACAGAATAGATAAATGACCAAAATTCTTTGGTATTCAAAATTTTTTTAAAAGTGAAAGAAGTAATATAAGTAAACAGAATAACTGATGGAACATAACCAATAAGACAAAATACCTGTAAAACAAAAAAGTGTAATTTTATATAAGAATATGAATAACTAGCAATATGTAGATATAAAACGCCAGCCATATTAAAATACTAAGAAATAATTATTCTTCAAATTTTATTGCTCAACAAATCACTCCCTAAAATGATATTGTGATAGGAGTTACCATGGACATTTCACCTAAATCAATAAAACTCATGCTTTTAACTAATTAACACAATCCTGCATAATTTGTGTAAACTGTACACTATTTGCAGTTTTCTCTACCAAGTAAAATGCTATCTCTTATTTTATTATAAAAACAAGTATAACTGGTTACAACTTTACCTTTATCAACTGTTAGCTATCATTTTAATATATAGCATTTAATGCACTTTGTAAATTTTAAGGAAAATATTTATTAATTTATAAGGCAGAAATTAATATGTAAGGTCAGTATGATCTCTGGAAAAACAGAGTTTACTTTCAGCAATCCCAACCTCACCTAGCTCTGTTTTCCTTTTCCCTCAGATGAATCATTCATATGAAAGTGTCTGGTAACAGTTATTTACATGTGAACATGAATGCGAATCACATTGTTTCTTAATATTTTAACCTATATTTTAAATTATGGAATAAAAGAGCTGCTTCTTTGTGAAATTATTTTTAGGCATGGAGAGAGACAGAGAAGACATTTTAAGAAAGCACTGCTTAAATATTCCTGATTACACACAAGCAGGCAGCCTACATGAAAGGTCACCTCAGTGACAAAGAATTATTTTATAATGGTAGTAAGTTATTGTTTTTAAAAATTGCTTATAGTAATATAAATTGCATTGGTTATAGGTGTCATATACAATAATTAAATAGAATCTGGTTCTACTGTCTGTAAAAAATATTAATTATCCAAATTACTTAACCAGCCAATTGTCAAATTTATTAAGAATTCATTTTTTTAAATAGCATTTTATTTATAAATGGTACAACTGAGGTTAACTTACCACAGAAAGGAATTTTACAGCATAAAAATATAGTCCATAGTGAAATGCAAATAAACTTCCTAGCATCAAAATAAGAACAACAAAAAATAAGGGGATATCAACAACAGCTTGTCCGATCCAATATGCAGAGGGCAAAAGACCTGAAAGTTTAAGTTGAGTATAAGCTTTGATCTAAAAAAAAAGGGGGGAGAGGGAGAAATTAATTATAATTTTAAACATTTTGCAAACAAAAAACTCTAGCTAATTATTGTAGAACTCTTAATTTTACAACAACAAAACACTAAGTCTATATTCTAGGTCTATAGGTAATAAAAGCCCTCCTTCACAGCTAAATATAAATTCCAGTTAGCCTTTAATTTTGATCATTATTTCTGAAGTGTAACAATTTAAATAAAGTTTTACAGAATCATATTACAGCAGTGCTGCTAAGAAATAAAACTAAAATAGAACAAAAGGTGTCACTGGGATTATAACTGTACAACAGTAATTCTATATCACAGTAGTCAAAACATGATTGTGTGTGAAAATCTGTGGAAATAGAAAAATATGTTTTAAACAGGAAAACGACTCTTACTTTTAAAAACTGACCTTTCACAAAAACACTTACAAACTGCCAGGTACCCTCTCGATTTACATAGGGCTTTCAGCTTAAGCATGAAACTTTGTACAGATAATGCATTTAAAAGCCTCTTATAGACTCTAGTGTAGTACATAAATGTAAGTTGTTCATGTTAACACAAATAAACAGCATTTTCATGAATACTAAGAATAACTTGAATGATCATATTCTTCTAAATCTCTAATACTCTCATTACTTAATTTGAAATTTTAAAAATCTTTTACAAATCCAAATTCCTAACAATTTTATTCAGTTAATTTCCATCATCTACAAAAACATCACTCCTAATAACTAAAAGTATTATATAAAAGAACTAGCCATAGAGTAAGGTAAGGGAAACATGGAAAATAACGTTTAGTTAGGGAAAAGAGGAAGAATGATAAACAATGGATCATTTTTATGTTCAATGAATTATAAGAACAAAAATATAAATTCCAACGTAAGTATAAAAATGTAAACCAAGTCAAATACAATTATTTTCAATAATCCAACTGAATGCTTTTGTTATTTATAATTGCAGGTGTGAATGTATACCTACTCTGGAAAACAGTTTGTCAATTTTTTATAAAATTAAACACACCATCACCATACAACATAGCCTTTACTTCTGAGCATTTATCCCAGAAAAATAAAAACTTACATTCACACAAAAATTTGTATGCAAATGTTCATAGCGGCTTAATTCATAATAGTCCAAAAATGGAAACAATCCAGATCCACACCATGGAACACTACCCAGCAATAAAAGGAACGAAC
This sequence comes from Pteropus alecto, assembly GCF_000325575.1. NCBI lineage: Eukaryota > Metazoa > Chordata > Mammalia > Chiroptera > Pteropodidae > Pteropus > Pteropus alecto. Next base: position 9,083,690 of record NW_006436283.1, on the reverse strand, counting down.
ACTGATACGTGCAAATTGGATGGCTCTTTAGGGAATTATGCTGAGTGAAAAAAGCCAATCCCAAAAGAAAGTATGCTGTGATTTCATTTATACATTCTTGAAATAGCGAAATTATAGAAATGGAGAATAGATTAGTGGTTGCCAGAGGTCAGGGAGGGGGTGGATGGGCGTGTGGGCTTGGAAAAGGCAACAGAAGGGATCTTTGTGGTGACAGTACTGCTCTGTATCCTCATGCATCAATGTCAAGATCCTGGCTGTGCGATTGTACTATAATTTTGCAAGATGTTATATTGAGGTAAAGTGGATATGGGTACATAGGCTCCCACTGTATTATTTCTTACAATCTACAATCTACAATTACCACAAAATAAAAATTTGAATTAAAAAACATTTAGGTTGAAACAAAAATGAGAAAAATGCAACTGTCTAATAAGTTTTATCTTTGAGGAGTGGAGATTATGGATGGCTTTTTTTCTTTATACTTTTCTATATTTTCTAAATTAGTAAAATGTATAACAGAAAAATTGAATATATTTTAAAAATATCTCTTGAAACTTATGTATTACTTTTACATGAGGCTTAATCTCATTATTAATCACACTGTATAAAGTAATTTAGATAAACTTGCTTCCAATGAACTAAGAAAAGAGATGAAGAGAATGAAAAATTCTGACTCAAGGAGTCACAGAGACAATCTCAGGCTAGGGAAATTGTGGAAGGCTTTGAACTGCCAAAAGATCACCATCTGCCTGGATGGAGGACATCAAAAAGAGAAAGGAGCAGAAAAGAAGGTGAAAAAATACTAAAAATATCCTCTGTTCAATAAAAAGAATGAACACTGATGTGTGCAAATTGGATGAATCTCCAGGGAATTATGCTGAGTGAGAAAAGCCAATCCCAAAAGAAAATACACTGTGATTTTTTTTATCACATAGCAATTTTTCCTAGGCTCAGGTGATGACCATCGTTTATTTTACATCAATTAAGTGTCTTACACAATAAATGCATTCTATTAAAGGTTAAAGGAGAGAGGCAGTTTAGTGAACCAATTAAGAACAAAAGGACCACAGACAAGTGTCAGATCTTACTTAAACAAGAGGAGTCAACCTAGCTGGACACATTACATGAACACTCCCATCCTCCATTTCCTGACCTACACAGTGGGTAACATAAAACTTACCTCACCATGTTGTAGGGATTAAAAGATGTAACTTTTAAAGCACATGGCAAGGATTTGAGTGACAAATGATAGTTAATACCATTAAGAAATTATAATGAATGTATTTACACTCCATTTACTTACTTCTGAAATAATAATTATACATAAGTCTCACACTCATGCAAAATAGGTTATTGTTTGAATGAAATTTCTTAGCAATCTACACCGGTAATTTTTTTAACTGTGTTATTACCTTATGATTCTCTGCATTTTCCATGGCGAAGTAAGGTGGCATTGCACTAACAATGATTCCAAGTAAAGCTGCTTGAAAATACAGCTCAATTTTAAAAACTATGTCTGTAATTTCCTGAAAGACAATCACAGAATAAGAAACAGAGCTGAGAAGCACTTTATATCATCTTAGTACCTTCTAAAAGACTATCAGAAACTCTGAAGAAACATGTTAGAACAATCATCTCAGTTGCAGTCTATAAGAAAAAACAGGTGCCAGAGTTAACAGGCAGTGAACTACAATATCAGCTTTGCTATCTCTTAAATAGCTATATGATCCTGAGCAAAGCACTCTACTTCCATTTTCTTATCTTCATCATAGAATGTGGCATATAAATTAAACTTCACCATTTAATTAAAAATTATAACTGCATGAAAAGCAGTTAACGCATTGACCAGTGGTCCCATGCAATGAGCACGACCATCTCGGAATGCCCTCTGATGCCTTCATTGGTTACCTGGACTCTAAGGCAGCTGGGATCTTTGAGCCCCACTTCTCTGCAATGGGATGAGCTGTACTTAGCTCAACTTCCTAGGGAATCCAGAGCTGCTTCACCCCAGCAGGGGGACTATAACTTCCACAGGCTCCCAAGGTCCCTAGCTGTCCGAAGGGTCCAAGTACAGAGAGTAACCCTTTCCAGATAACTTCATAAACAGCTAGCGCCCCAAATGCAAACTACCCAAAACCAAGTGTACTGTATTACCCGCCACACTGCATGGGTGTATCAGAAGATACTCTCGTGGGACAGGGAAAGCATTCTGCACTAGAGGAGAACCTGCGCCATGTCCAGCGGACACCTGGCCTTGGCACATCCCTCCACAAGATGACGTGGGAACGGACTGCCTTCTGCATTTTTACAAATAAAGCTAATTCCTTAATTCATGCCATACAACACTGCAGAATTTTCCCCAAACTCTGGTACATTATTACAGTGGCTAAAACCAACAAATATGTAAGCTAAGTAGTACAAGAAATGGAGATTAATGAGACTACAGTTGGATTCAATCACATAGAATCTGATGGGAGAAAAAAATGGAACATTAATAAGATTAGATTTATGAATAATGAGCTTTAAAAAGTCTCATTTCGTTCCCTCTGGTTTTAAAAAAATAATATGGTTATATGTCAATATAATGTAAGTTGCAAGATCTATTGTAATAGTTATGGATAAATAACAAATGTAGCAACATTATAAAAACGTGTGGGAATTATAAATTTTGAACTGTGGTTACTTCGTGGAGCTAGAGAAGGAAACGAGATTGGGGAGGGGTACACTATGAATTTCGACTGTATCTTTAAAGTTTAAAAATATTTCTTAAAGTATAACAAAATATTAACATTTGAAACCTTTGAGTAGTAGATACATGGTTATTTTCTGTAGGCTTGAAACATTCTACAATTTAAAAAACCAGAAAGGATGATCAACAACTTTGATGATTTCAATACCACCTATGCACTGTTGACTCAAATATTTTATTTCCTATCCAGAAATCTCTCCAAATTCATACATCCAAATGCCTACTCCATTTGCACCAGGCACAAATGTCACAACTCAGCATGCTTAAAACTGAAATCAGTTATCTCCACTGCAGCAAAAGTCTCTCTTCCACTTATATTCTCAAAATTAGTGAATACTAATATGCACATTACCCGAAACTGTAAGAAATGATTCATTTCCTCTTTTCACTTCACAAATGCAACCGTGATAAAGTATGCCACATATTTCTTTAACATCCTTTTCCCTCTGACACTATTATTACTGCCCCTGCATTAATTCAAACACTTGTCATCTCCTCTCATATAATCTATTTAGTAAAATATGTTACTAATATGATTTCTTTAAATTTCTTTCCACGATTCTCACAGAAATCCCTTCCCACCTTGGTGCCAGTTATCTTTTTAAAATGCAAATTTAATATTACTTTGTCCCCATGTCTAGCTATAGGTGTAACGAGAAGAATACTAGATTAATCTTCTATGTGATTTCCATTGGAAGACAGCAAAAGATTACAGCAAAAAAAGTTTTAGGTGTAGATTATATAGTCATAGAAACAGAAAGTAGATTAGTGGTGAGCTGGGGATGAAGGTGGGGAGGATCAACTAATAGGTACAAGGGTTTCTGGGAAAGTGATGGAATATAAACTGATCATGGTAATGGCTGCAGAACTCTACAAACACAATAAAAAGCACTGACTTGTACATTTTAAATGGGTGAATTAGATAGTGTATGACTAAACTCAAAAGAGCTGTTAAAAAGCAGTACAGCAATAGAAAATAAAAAATGCTATTATAGAAATATATTTGTCCATTTATTTTTCAGTAGACAAAAAAAACCCATAAGGATTGAGAGAAAAATGTTGATTATTTTTTCCGGAGACTTAAGTTAATTTTCGTTATTTATAATTCCATAGTCCTACCAAGAGGAAAAATAATTGTCTGGGTGACTTCTCAGGGTTTTTTCAATACCCCAGAATCCAGATTTCAGATGAACAATATTCGTTTTTAAATTATCTTAATTTTTCTATGATTAATATGAAAAATACTTATGCTTTACAAAAGTATCAGTACTAAGACAGAACCTCCTTGACCCTGAAGCAAACTAATACTGGGGACTCCTAAACCCAAAAGTAAACCATCCTCAACTCAAGCTTTAAGATTAGATATCTTAAAGATGAATCTCTTCAGATTTCATTTGTTATTACCACTTGGCTTTTAATACTTACTTTACATACAAACATGTATTTTAAGCTTGCTTACTTGAAAGAATGGGGTATTCCAGACCTCGATGCTTCCAGTCACATTTGAATGGTAAAGATAATAGTTGCTAATGATATTCATCAATACAGGTAAAGAATAAACCATAGTACTGTTGAAAACAGCTGTAAAAACATAGTCCTACAATTTAAAAAAGAGACATTACATACCATATGTAAATATAAATGGATATATTGTTGCTATGTACCAAGCTTTTCTCACCAACTAAGCTAATTGTCACTAACTGTACTGAAAGCTGGTCAACAGATCGTAGAAATAATACTCAATGATAAAGACAAACTGGTTTGGAATCTACAGATATTTTGATATTTTAAACAAAAACATAAAATAAAAATAAATTCCTTGTAGCTTTATCGGTCATCCACCAGAGCATAAAATATATCATAAAATAAACTCTGCTACTATTTTCAAAAGTAAATTTTATTTTCCAACTAAAATTGAACATATGAAGCCAAATCATATGATCGATTTTAGAGGGAATATCTTAATCTTTTATATTTGTTTATATCCATTACTCTTACCTTTTCTGAATGCATCACATTTAAAGCTGCGCTATGGGGAGCAGCAGATACATAGTCGCTGTCATTAAACATCGTCACCATTATGTTCTGCTTTGTGAAAAAGCTAATAAGATCACTGATATCTGAGTCTGGTATTAGAAAATAAGCAAATAATAAAGAATCAGTTTAAATGAGAGACAGACACAGGCTTTTAATAACATAAGAAAGAGCTCCCTCTTTTTAAAGAAAGTATCTTATCTTCATTAGCTAAGATGTGATTAAGAACGTGGGCTCTGGAGCCAGGCAGCCTGGATTCAAACCCAAGTCAACACATACACAGGCCTTAGAACAGAACCTGACACAGGAACTGCAACTGCAAAAGTTAGCTGCTGCCACTGCCACTATTACTCACACTGAAATTTCATTGATAGTACATGAAATCTGGTGGAATAGTGAGAATAAAAATTTATCTCGCAATTTTAAGTCACAAGATAACCTGTGGGCTCAGAAAGGTAGAAGCCAGGATATAAAGATAGGTAGCATCACTCCTTAAAGGATTTCAGTGTGCTTTGAATAGACAAGTTTTATAAACATGATTGCCTTAACTACCTTAAAATATTAAAACACATAATCAGGTCTCCAACCAACTACATTCTCCAAATGCCTGGGCCAAGGGAAAAACTTTGAATCCTGTCTAAGGTTTAAATTCATACCAACATGCCTGATGAATGGAAACATTCCATTATCACAAAAGCCAGGATCTCAAAGGTGGGTCTGAAAAAAATCTAAACCAAGCAAAGGAAAACACTATCAGTAATTAAGCAGTATGGAAGGATGGATCACACTCAGCACCAAGCCTCAGTGTCAGAGAGAATGGTGCTTTTAGTGACATTACATTTATTCCTAATCTAGTGCCTTAATTGATCTCTTATCCCCAGCTCAGTACCCTTGGGAAGAGAGCCATAACTGAAGGAACTGGATCACCCATGATGCAAAAGGCTTTGCAAGGAGTATAAAATATCAACCAATCTATAAACACAGAAGCCAGTGATTCCTAAAGGAAACATAGCTTTATTTAGGATCAACAACAAGGCCTAGGAAAATATGGGATATGTATGTATGTAAGTAACTCTAGAAATACTAAAAAATAATAGAAGGGACAAAAACTTTGAAAATAACTCAAATTTCTGCAGATTAGTTGAGAATGAACTCAAAGCAGAAAGATTTGAAATACATGTACAATTCCCCAAATACACAAAAACTGTCACAATATCTGAATAACAGGCTCCATGCAGTACTATATTTTAGCAAAACAAAATGTATATTAAAACCCAAAACAAGAATGTTAATGAAAGAAACTGCGAAACATGACATTTTCTATTCAAACAATTTTCTATCACTAAGTGCATTCTTCCTCCAAAAAAATAAAACTTACATAGTAAACTGAGAGCTAGATTTTAAGAGTGATGATTTAAGAGTAATTTATAATCACCCCTAACTATGATTATTTTAGCACTGGGCAAAGGTCTTCAGTTAACAGTGAATCAAAAGGAAAGATACTAGAATATAGGTAAAGTGCTAGGAGATGTTAAACCCCAAAGAGTTTTGAGTTTAGACAGGGTTGTATGAAATGCAACTTTCTAACGTACTTCAGCAAGAGAAGTAAATGAAACACCTTTTTCTTTTGCTGTAAATTTGCCAGAGTTAGCTAACCTTGATTTTCTCTTCAAGAAACTTGGGACTACAACTATCTTTGCAGATGGGAGATGTTGTAGCAACTGATCATGTATAAATAAAATTTTGTATTAGGTTTCATTATTTTGAAAAGCAGAATCCTATGTCAGTTATTTTAACTTTGTTCTGACCCTTGCTCATGGCCATGTGTTTTTTAATTTTTTTCATATTTAATAATTATGTAGTAAGAATAATGAATAGCAAATCCAAAAACATCCATTACAAATGTAATGCATTTGATAAGTATTTATATCTAAGATGACTTTTCTTAATTTTTCAGATAGTCCTTGAAGACTTAAACATATCTATTTATATACATAACTGCATAAATATTATAAGCTGTAACTTTCAAAAGAGGGTTTTTTCAACTTCTGTTCCTCTTGCTCATCATAAACTTTGAGATGAAACACACCGCTCTGAGAATAATGTTTTTAATACTAAAAAAGAAAATTTTATAAGTAGTATAAATTAGGCTATTTTAAAAAGCTGTCATTTATACTGAAACCAAAATTTCATTTCTGTAACATATTACTCAGCATTAATGAGTTTTATGTAATTTAGATTTGTGCAGAAAGAACATGCCTTTACCTTACATTTCTAAAATCCTTATCTCTGACCTATATTTACCCCTCATCCCCGTACCCCGACCAACACACATTCACAGACCTTCACACACTCTCACCAGTAGAATTTTGAAGAAGCAGACTTGTTTTGTATTTATGAGGCTTATCTCCAGGTTTTAGGAAATACAAGTCTGGAACGAGTTTGATGGGAACCACAGCATTTTTAAAAGAGTGATGCACCAAAAACATAAAAATCTGGACTGCAAAAAAAATTAAAAGGAGAAGCAACCTGAAAGACAAAAAATATATATTTTTTGCATATTTCACCACAGAATACTTTTTGTTATGGATTGAATGTCTGTGCCATCCTCCCCCCGCGGTTCTAACGTTGAAACCCTAACCCCCATGCGATAGTATCTGGAAATGAGGCCTATGGGAGGTAATCATGTTAGATGAGGTCACATTAGATTAGGAGAGGAACCTAATGATGGGATTAGTGCCCTAATAAGAGACACCAGAGAGTTTGCTCTCTCTTTTCCTGTGCATGCACAAATAGGTCATGTGAGCTACACAGCAAGATGGTGGCCCATCTGCAAGCCAGGAAGAGAACCCAGAACCCACCATGCTGGTATTCTACTGTGACTTCTGGCCTCCAGAACTGTGTGAAAATAAATTTCTGTTACTCAAGCCATCCAGTCTACGTTATTTTGTAATGACGGCCCAAGCTAAATAAGGTATTTCTACTGTTTTTCAGGAAGTATTTTATGAGAGAAGTGTTTAATTAAATAAACTGAAACATGCTAATTTAAATAAATATTTTCCTTTCAGTAATGCTGACACTTGACTATATCAGATACTTGACTGACATTTGATACTGAATAAATTTGGACAAAAAAGTAAGAGAATTCAGCATACTTCAACATATAACAAAACTCTTATTCTTGAATATTAAGTTTTATCTCTATCGCCATTTTGGATCTAACAACACATTAATGGTATATGAAAGTACTTAATATTAGTTCCAAATAATTCATTGTCTAGCGCCCCAAGGAAACCTAACTGAGAGGCAAAGCTAAGTGGAAAAGATGTCATTTAGATCCCAGTTCTACCAGCTATAAAGCCTCCTTTATATTTCAGTTTATTCATCTACTATAGAGGGATAAAACGTATTCTTCCCACTGTTTACCAATACATATTAGTAATAGATATAAAACAACTGTGAAATATATGAATGCAAAATAAAATTTAAATACAATGACAGTATTCAAAAATTATACAATTAGAGAATATTATTTTTCACTCCCTTATTTTATAAATAAGACCAAAAAAATGCTAGTTTAAAAAAGGGTAAAGCTCTAATGGTATTCAATGAAATTAGAGATTAGTTTTAATATTTCAAAACTACAAAGATTATTTACATGTCTACATTTTAAAAATTAAGATGATAAACCTGATTTTGTACCGTTAGGAAAGTCTCATCAGGCAGAAGAGCGG
>NW_006436283.1:9047722-9075114 GCF_000325575.1 Pteropus alecto | reverse complement strand
ACACTTACACTGATCTCACTGATTTACTTTCGCGTTTCAGGGTGAGGAAGTGAAACTTTGCTGTTGTATACACCTGCTGTTTCCAAAGGCTCCTGGTGCTCATCAGAGAAGCCTTACTTTCGGAAAGAACGAGTAAGCTCTGCTCCATTTCATCAAAAGATTTGGAATCCATTTCTTCCTCTAGTGGCTGCTGAGTAAATACACTATAATCTATTTGTGAAAAAATAATAGAATTATGGTATAATAAAATTATGGTATATTTCTTAAAAAGATGAAAACTGTTCTGATGCAGGTAAATTTTTAAAAGGCACACATCTGGCAGTGACGTAAGGCAAATGGAACTCTCAAATACTTTGGCAACATTATTAAAACCAAACATACGCATAGCTTACTTACCACCCAGGAAATTCTCTATTAGGTATAAACCCAACAGAGATACGTATGTATGTTCACCAAAACATGTGTACAAGAATATTCCTAACTAGCACCCTATCCAAAACAGCCACACTTCCTTTACAATCCACTCATCATTCAATAACTGGAATGGATATTTTTAAAATGTAAATCAAATGTTACTCCTTTGCTTTAAAACTCCTAATAGCTTCACACTGTACTAAAAAAAAAAAAAAATTCTTTTCCAGTTATTCAGAGATGAAACATGATCTGGCCCTTTACTCACCCCTCTAACCTCACTCTGTACTACCTTCTCCTTGGCTCACTAAGCTCCAACCATGGTGGCCTTTTTTTTATCATCACAGATATCCAACTCGTTCCTCAATTAATTAACACCTTTGCAGTAGCAGTTCGCTTTCTCTGGAAAGCTCTGCAATAAAATCTTCACCTCAGATTGTTCTTGCCATCCAGGTCTCAGTTTAAATATAATCTCAATAGAGTCCTTGAAGATATAATCTGAGTTATCTGCCTCCCAAGACCACCCAATTATTTCCTTCATAATTCCTATCGCTATGAGTAAATATCTCAATTACTTAGTTACCTTTTTATTTCAGCCATTTCTTCTCCAAAATATATGTCACATGCTTATATAATTATTTGTCTTAATCACCATCTTTCAGGTTCATTGCCTAAAATGTTTTGGTAGTTTTGTTTTTACCTGCTTGGTCAATTTCTGCTTCAACTTCTAGCTTTAAGAATACATCTTCCAAAGTTGTCATGGAAACACCATAAGAAATAACACCCAAATTTGAATGAATGTCTAGAGCAGAAAATAAACCTGAAAGAAAAATATGAAAGCATGTTTATAGTTAAGTATACTATTATGAATTATTCTAAAATATCCTTTAAAAATATGATATGACTAAATTTGTTCTGCTAGCACAGTGGTTCTCAAACTTTTTTGTTCCAGGACCCTTTTAACAGTCTTATAAATTGCTAAGGACCCCAAGGAATATTTCTTTATAGAAAAATATCTATTAGATATTTTTCATATTATAAATTAAGAAATTTTACAGGCAGAATGATAGGTAGAGTACATTAAGTTGGCATAAGCACTTCAATCCAGGTGATGATTGATTCCTTTATATTTATCATAAATAATTAACAAAAATTTTCTAATTGAGATAAATGCTATGGGAACTCTGTACAACATACATACATCAGTAATATCCTTCTGGTTATTAAAAGATCCCTAAACAGATAAATGAGACTGAGTTTGAGTTCCTCATTATAAAGCAGAAAACTAATGCCACAATTAAAATAACTCAAGGGTTTACCATGTAATCATGTAATTCATTACAGAATCATGAAACTGGAGAACTGTTATAAACTATTATAGATATGTGTATGTATGTATATATACACATATACATATATATACACATATACATATAAACACACACACACACATAAAACAAATCTTATTCTCAGGAGGCCTACAAGGGAATGGAGCAATTTCTTCTTTCCTGACAACAAAGCAAACACAATTATTTACTTAACACATTAATTAGTTTCTTGCATGCTGTTTATAAAAAAAAGAAATATGTTAGCCTGCAGCATTTCTGACTGTCTAAAGCAAAACAAAGCAAAAATAGAATATTAATTGGCCACCTGGGAGCATGTAAACAACACGCAGAAAAGTAAACAACGTAAATCAAGAAAACCTACTCCCAATGCAAGATCCTGATTCAACAGCCAAGAAACTGAAAGTAAGTAATACCTGAAAATTTGTCCATGTCCTTGAAAGGCAAGCTATACACAAGCTGTTGGTCATTCTGTTGTAATAAAGTAGCTCCAGGTATATGTTGTTTAACCAGAGAAGACAGAGATTCTGTGGCACAGTATCTGTCTATGTACATGCTAAAGAAAACCAAAAATCATAATTTTTTATGATTATTCGGTAAACAACCAAAAGTAAATTCTGAATACTTTAAGTTAAAGTGAGTGCCATGATTATGGTCAAAGCGCATGATGGCAAGCCATAAATATAACAACAGCAGATCATGAACATAAAAAAGAATAAAGCCAATAAAGAAAGAATTGATACCTCAGGCGGTAGCCAATCCCCCATTTACTTTTGAGAAACAATGAAGAACCAACACATTTCAATATTCCTTGTGATATGACAGCTTTCCTATCTGCAAACAGAGATTTACATTTCAATTTTTAAGTTAGTAACAGCATTAATAACTGGCATTTATATTTTATGGATTACCATATGAGACACCAATGTATTAGCTCACTGAATTATCACAACATCCTGATAGGAAGGCACTAGATTATCATCACCTGTATTTCAGATGACAACAGCGAAGCAATGACAAAATATACAGGTTGCCCACTTGTCATATAGCTATAAAATGACAAAGCCAGGAATTATACCCAGGCAGAATAACTCTAGAGTCTACTTTCCTAATATTGCTCCAAATACCTCAGACTTTTCCTAAAAGACTTACTAACACAAGCACTTTCACCATTTCCTTTATAACCAAAGATAAAAAGTAACAAAAATAAAATGTTTGTTGTTTTTTTAAACAGATACTGAAAAAAATGACAGACATGCCCAATTTATTTAGATTATAAAACAGAAAGTTACTCTAGAATTTCAAACTCTTAGATCTTGTCACAGTTATTAAAACTCATGTGTTGACTTAGACCTGAATTTTTTATACATGTGTCTATGTTTAGAATTGTGCAGAGAACAGTTAACACAGCGGGCCTGAGACTATTAATCTCAGAAAGGCCTGCTTACAAGGATGACCCTTGACAAGTGTCTAGAAACCTAGATTTTAAGAGTGTTCTCACCATTCCTAGAACAGATAAGGGTCACCATTCCTAGAACAGATAAGGGTGGCTCAATGTACTTAAACTGTACAAACAATTTAGATTATACTTACTTTGTTTTGTCTGGGAGTCTGAAATTTTGGTATATGTTAGGCAGAGGGTGCCTATATGACCAGTGCCGAATGAAAACCCTGGGCACTGCGTCTCTAATGAGCTTCCCTAGTAGACAACATTTCACATGTGTATTAATAATTCATTGCTGGAGAAATGAAGCACATCCAGCGTGGTTCCACTGGGAGAGGATTCTTGGAAGCTTGTGTCTGGTTTCCTCCAAACTTTGTCTTATGTGCCTTTTCCCTTTGCTTACTTTGCTCTGTACTTGTCAGTTTCACAGTAAAAACTGATATCCATGAGTGTGACTATGCTGAGTCCTATGAGTTCTCCTAGCAATGATGGAACTTTGAGTAGTCTGAGGGCCTCCACAATACAAAAATACGTAATTTTAAAACATTTTAAAACCTTTTTTGTTAAAAACATCAGCTTCTTTATTCCTCAGGATTCAGCATCTCTTATGTCCAATCTCCCATTTGGCCTGATGACCTTATCCTTCAAAATTAAAGTACAAATCTCACCAGCAAGAATATCAGCTTCATCCATGAAATGAGTACTAAACACTGTCACCCGATTAGATTTTCTGTATTTTAGAAGATTCCAAACAATATGACGAGAACAGGGGTCCATTCCAGCTGTTGGTTCATCTAGTAATAAGATCTGTGTAAAAAGGAGTAAGAAATGCAGAGAATCCTCAGGAAAACTAAAATATATAAAATTTATGTGAACTGAAAAGCTTCCTCATTTCAAGTTATTATTTGCAATCCAAAATCTATTAGATCTGAATTTTTCACTCCTATGTGAGCACAGATTTTAAAAATGAACAGTTTGGCATGTGAATACTTTCCTTAGTTTAATTATAAAAGGCTAATGTCTATAATATACAAGCGTAATAACAACCATATAAATAAACTAAAAAACCAAAACATTAAGTATACTGCTTTTATCTGCACAATTAAATTTTGTAAATATAACAACTGCTTGTTAGAGAAGTATGTCCTATATTTGTTCAAGGGAATCAATTTGTTTTAAGATTATTTATTTCAAAAACAGCCAGAGTCATCCCCCAGCTGCAGCAGCAACGGGGAAAGTGTCAGGACAGTAGGGACCAGGGGGGGCTCCTAGCTGCAGGCATGTACCTATCAGCTTTCTAGCACTTCGCAAAGCATTGTGTCAGCTGGTTCTCTGTTTTACAGAACAAAGAACAGGGCAGAAGAGACACGTACAAAATTAAATCAGCAAGACAATGAAAAACTGAACTATTCTTTTTTGTTCTCTTGAAGTTTATTATGAACTATTCTATCTTAAAATATTAAGAACTATATAGAAAACTATAGAGAATAATAAAACAACACTGTTATAGCCACCACTATAACTTAATACAATATATTTTTGGACATATTTTCTTCAGATCATTTTTTTAAGAAATAAAACACTGCATATATAACCAAAGGTTGTCCTTTCCACTCTTCCTAGAGATGACTGCTCTCAGAAAGATGTTACCTTTCTAACTTCAGTTTTGAAACCTTACTATTTACTATTTACTATTATAAAACACAACATATAGTGTTTTATGTATGTTTAGAGTTTACAAAATGTGTGTACATATATCTTTCTACAACCTGTTTTTTATTCAACATAATTTAAAATTATCTCATCGGTGACACTATTTGTTTACCTTTGGATTCCCAAGAACAGCAATTCCTAAAGACAGTTTTCTCTTTTGACCACCGCTTAACTTTTTAGCCTGATTATCTTTGATAGCTTGCATGTCTAAATCCAGTAAAACCTTCTGCACCTGTAAAAGCAAAGCATGAACAATGTCATTTTTTAAACCACACCATTTACATAATCATCAATATTAGTTCTTAAATGTTCCAATTTTAATATCAACTTTAAAAATGTTCTTTTAGTAAAGAATTTAATTTTGACATATATTCAAACATTATTTTTAAATAAGAGATAAAAAGATTCCTGATAGAAAGATCTGTTTTACTTTTGTGGGACTTCCTCGGGAGTGGGGAAGAGATCAGTGTGAAGGCTCTGTGTGTTGAGGGGGAAGGGGAAATGTGAAAAGAAAGGAAGAAAAGAAACACCTATATTGACAGACTAGTATCTTTCAGATGAAACAAGGATATTTTTATACGTGTAAAAACTCTGACTCAAACTTCTAATTCTTTGTAATGATTACCTGTTTAATGACTCAGAACAGGTTTTATATTTAGATTTTCAAGCATATTTTTATTATAAAAGGTATTACAAAAGGCTATTAATTTACAGGAAATAAACATAAAGATTTCAATATGAATAACATACTTCTTGTATTATATTATTAGCTGGTATTCCTTTGATTGAAGCCAAAATGGATAAGTTTTCTTCTACTGTCAAAACATCAAAGTGAATATCTAACTGTGGACAAATTCCGATCATTTTTCTTGCTTCAAACATTTCGTCTATTTCTGAAACATTGTGTCCATATATAGATGCAAACCCTAAAACCAAAATATATATTTAAATTTATATTAAATATATTAAGTATTAAAAAGTTTACGTGCTTTAATACATACTAATAATTCAGTTACTTGTATGTAATAAGACATATAAGGTAAGAATTAACATAAATTTGGAAGCTACAACCCACCCTCATTGCCATACTACTGGTTATTTGCTTCCACTTATATTCCAACTTCATTTCCTCTCATTTTCAGGACATATTACATAGTGGAAAGAGCAAGGAACCAGAAGCCTAACTCGTGCATTATTTACACTTATATTTCAGTAACAATTTTCCTTCATTTCCAGGCCTTATGCAATAGTGAAGAGAACAACGATAAAAATATTCTCAATTAGAGTGTGATCTTGAAAAAATCACTTAATCTGAATTCCAGCTTTTCTCTTACATAAACTGAATACTAATATATGCCACTTAAGAACTGTTAAATCAACGTGGCAAGGTATGAGAACCACAACAAAAATCATACATTCTTATACAAATGTTAAGATACTGATAACTACCATCAAAGAGTAACACAATTATGGATAAACAAACAAACAAAAAAATCAAACTAATTCTAAATGTTAAACTATATTTAAAAAAATGTAGATTCAAAACATAGAAATCCAGCCCTTTCTTAAAGTAAAATATTATACTGCCACTCTGTCTGGTTATTGTGGAAATATGAAATTGCCACACTGAATTCTCACCTACAGGGCAATCAATGTAACAATTATATGTTTGAGGTTTTAGGTACTGTTCTTAAAATTTTATTTTAGATGACAGTATTGACAAGTATCATTCTTTCTTTCTGAAAATAGAGAAAATAGAAATCTCTATTTTCTTACCTGAAATGTCTACAGGTCTCATTTAATATTCAATTAATTATTGATTTATCCTTTCTTGAAAATAAAAAATAAACACACATGCAAAATATCTGATAAAATAGGTACAAAATTAGTTCCTTTTTACTTAATTAACATGATTGAGTTATTTATTTTCTATTGAAAAACAAATGTGTGTAATCGAAAAAAGAAAAAACACCTTTATAGACACAGAAGTTGGTCCTAAGTCATTGACAAAAATCAATCAGTACATATTTCAAGGGTATGTTGTGATACTTTAGTTAATAACAATAAAACAGGTAGGAGATTTTTTAAGTCAGAAAATTCTCACCATCAGAAGGTGGGCATAGTCCACAAAGAATATTCATCAGTGTACTCTTTCCTGTTCCACTGTGGCCAAGTAGTGCAGTAATCTGACCCTCAAAAATGTCAAATGACAAATCTAGTTCAGGGAAGGAGAAGATTCAAATATAATTTTTATTTTTGTTGTGCTATACAAGATAATTCATAATACTTGAGCAATCTTCAAATAAATCAATAAATTTAAAGTCAGATTTAAAATTACTAGCATACTTAAGAACATTATATTTAGTATTATGACATAATAGTAATTCTTTGTTATAGTCAGTGGAATGAACAATAAGAATAGTAATAAATATAAACGGGTTTTTTTGTTACACTAACAGATTTAGAGAGTGCACAAAATTCCCAAAATATTCCACTTTTAGGAATTTCCAAGGGAATTAAAACAGAGAAACAGACAAAAGTTTGTTCCCAAGGGTATTTATAGACATGGTAAATGTAGTGGCAAAAAACTAGAAGTTAATCAACAGCATGGGAATGGCTAAGTAAATGCTTAAAAGGTTCAATTTAAATAAAAGAAAAATGGAATAAAGAAATATCATTGGTTGATGTGTCAGTGATTAAAGGAAGACAAGAGACAGGGATATGAAAACCCAGCTTCAAATAACCATAGCCCTTGATTTGATGAAGTTGATCTAGGATTTAGTATCTTTACAGCTGCAGGCCAGAAGTAAAAATAAATCCTCTCTGGAAAATTACATTATCCAGGGCATCAAATAATCTCTACAATTATTCATATACAATATGTAGCGCACAGCCAAAAATAATCAGGCAGGAGAAAGATAAGACCAAATAGCAATAGAAAAGACAGGCTATAGAAACAAACCTAGAGGAGATGTAGATGTTGTTGGCACCATATAACAAGATTTAAAAATCATTATGCTATCATGTTCACAAGAGAATGTTGGCAAAGAACTAAAAACTATATAAAAGAACCAAAAACTATATAAAAGAACTAAGGGGAAAAACAAAAACTTAAAAGATAAGTGAAAAAGATTTCAAGAGACAGTTTATCAGTAGATGAGACATGACTATAGAAAAATTAGTGAAGAACAAGTGAAGTCACATGAAAATACCTAGACTAGTGCACAGAGAGACAAATGTATAAAAATTCAGGAAAAAGAATAAAAGACAAATGGGATAAAATGAAAAGTCGTAGCATATAATAAACCTAGAGAGAGAAAAGAAAAAAGAAGCAATATTGAAAAAAATGGCTGAGAATTTTCTAAAGCAGAAGATAGACATCAAGATACAGATTCAAGAAGCACTATACAACCAAAGCAGAATGTAACTGCAAACAAACAAACCAGCAAGCCATATTTCAGTAAAACTGCTGAAAATCAAAATCAACAGAAAGATCTTAGATCAACAGCATTAGTTATTGATATTGGGTAAATACAAATTATAACCATGTTAACATTTAATTATATGTTACCAGAATAGCTAAAGTTAAAAGAACTGAAAATATCAAAGGTTGGTGAGGATGTGGAGCAACTGGAACTGTCATACATTACTGGTCACAGTGAAAAAGGGCAGCAACTTTAGAAAGCTGTTCAAAGTAGTTACTTAGACATAATACTGAGTGAAAGATGTCAGACATTAAAGAGAACATTCTATATGACTCCACTGATAGAAAATTCAAGAATAGGAAAAACTAATTCACAGTGATTGAGCTCAGAATAGTGACTATATCTGGGGGAGGATGGTATTGATTGCAAAGGGACATAAGAAAACTTTTAGAATGCTAGAAATGTTCTCTCTCTTTACCTGTGTAGTGGTTATAGGGCTGCATACAACTGTAAAAGATTTGAGCTGTACCTTTAAGACCTGTGTATTCTAAAACTGTAAGTTATAATGCAAGAAAATTAAAAAGTTAAAAATGTTCAACCAAATAGGCAAGAGGTAAAGAAAAAAACATAGGACA
Source organism: Pteropus alecto (assembly GCF_000325575.1). Lineage (NCBI taxonomy): Eukaryota > Metazoa > Chordata > Mammalia > Chiroptera > Pteropodidae > Pteropus > Pteropus alecto. The sequence continues at coordinate 9,066,140 of NW_006436283.1, read as the reverse complement.
GGTGAGACAACCAGTAACGAAGTAATAAGATAGAGGATTAAAATTCAAATATAGAAATAATCTCATTAAATGCAAATAGAGTAAATATTCCAATTAGAAGAAAAAGATTTTCAGACCAGATTTTGAAACTACAATAACTATACAGATGTACTAGAGACACCTTCGAAAACAGACTAAAAGAAAAAGGGTGGGAAAACTTGTATCATGTACTCACTAGCCTAAAGGAAGATATAACTCCTCTATATATCTAATTGCATGGTCTGAAAAATATGTAAAGGAAAACAATGACAGAAGTACAAAGAAAACAGACAAATTCACAATCATAATATCACAATAGACAAATTCATAATTGAAGATTCTCATTTTTATCTCTCAATAAACGACAGAAACACTCCCACAAAAAATAAATCAATAAACAGACGATTTCAAAAACAAAATTAACCAACTTGACCTGATATGAAATACAATATACAACAACTGCAGAATATGTTTCATATAGTACACACAGAACATGCACAAATCTCAATAAATTTCAAAAGGCTAAAATGAATCATAAAACTATGTTCTCTGACTACAGAGGAATTAAGTTAGAAATCTAAAACAAAAAGATAAATCACCATATAGTTAAAAATCAAAACATAAATAATTCACACAAAGAAAAAAATCAGTTAAAATTAGAAATATTTAAAACCTGTCACGACTTGTATGCTGCAGCCAAAGCCATGCTTAGATGAAAATTTATATATTTAAAATGCATCATTATAAAATGACCTACGTATCTATCTCAAGAATTTAGGGGGAAAATATTTAAATGTAGAAGTAGAAACAAGAAAACAATAGAAAAAATTCAAAAAATAGAAAACAAATACATAATAGGGAGGGTCAGCAAAGCTAAAAGTTGGTTCTTTAAAGTTTTTCTTTAACTGATAAACTCCTGCTAAAAAAAGAAAAAAGTACAAATAACAAATGTCAGAAATAAAAATGGGGAGATCACTATGGATCCTACACACCTTAATATGAAAATACTTTAAAAAAGTTTTTGTCAATAAAAAATGAAAATAATAAAATGAAAGCTATTTAGAAAAGTCAATATGTTAGGCAAATGGTTCTCGAGAAGGGGAGGGGGGGTTAATATTCCTCCTCCATGCCCCACCCACCTATGGGGACATTTGACAAGGCCTGAAGTCAGTGTTGGCTGTCACAACTGGGGAAGAGGGAGGCTGCTATGAGTATAACAGGTAGAGACCAGGGATGCTGCTTGTGATGGTTAATTTTACATGCCAGTACAGCTAGAGCTATGACACCCAGTTATTTGGTCAAACACTAGAGTAAATGTTGCTGTGAAATATTTTGTAGATGTGATTAACATCTACAATCAGCTGACTTTAAGTAAAGGAGATTACTTACAATAATACCTGTGAACCTCTTCCAATCAGTTGATAGAGCCAAAACTGAGGTTTTCCAAAAAAGGAATTTTGCCTCAATATTGTCACACAGATTTCCTCTAAAATCTGCCCGAGTTTTCAGCCTGCCTGACGGCCCTATGAATTTTGGACTCAAGACTGCAATTTCCACTCTTAGCTAAGTTTCCAGGCTGCCAGCCTGCCCTACAGATTTCAGGCCTGCCAGGCACCACAATCATGTGAACTAATTTCTTAAAGATAATCCCTCTTCCCTTCTGCCCCCTCCCCTCCTGCTCACTCACTCTATGTATGTGCGTATACATGTACACATACAGTCTATTGGTTCCGAAGAACCCTGACTGACATACTGCTATACATTCTACAATTCTCAGGATGGCCCCCCACAAAAAAGAATGATCACTCCCAAAATGTCAGTAGTGTTGAGGTTGAGAAATTGTGTTAGGCCAAAAGAAAAAAAGTAACTAATATGTATACACATGCATAATATTAAAATGAAAAAGGATGCAGACTTGTTCAAATAGTTGAATATTTTTCACTTTAATAGATATTACTTTTTACTTTCACTGGTTTTATCATGGATACTTATCACATAAATAAATGAAAGTATCCCTAGAGAAAAAAAGAAAAAATTGTGGTGAATAAATTTAAATTCCCCAAGAAGTATGCAAATTATTTTTCTATTTGTACTTTAATACTATGTAATGAATACCAGGAGAGCTACTTACTTCTCAAAGCCTCCACATTTTCACCTTTCTTTCTGTATGTCTTCTGAATACCACTGATTCTGAAAAACACCATTTTCTACTTTAAGAATTAAAGCAATTTATAAATGTGTGTGTTTCCATGTATAATATTATCAAATGTGTCATATTTTATAGAAATAATAAGTACCTTCCTTAAAGACAACCACAGAGCTGACAATAATTATAAAAGTATTTTTTTTAAGTACAAGAGAAAAATATAGTATTCTTCTCCATTTTAAATGTCATTCATTCATTTTTTATGAGCAGCCTACTTCTAATAACAAAGTGAGGCATGTGACTCAAGCAATGTATAGATTACTTTTCATCTTTGATATTTTTCTGTTTGCAAGTAATAAAATACTTGTTACATTAGTTGAGGGAGATTAAAAACAAAATACTATTTCACATTAGCACACATTTCAAACTATCCATAAATGCGAAGTGATTTTCTCATTCTGCTTTAAATGTTTTACATAATTTTTTAAACAGGTAACGGTTTTAATAACAAGTTTGAATTTTACCGTTGAGAAGGCAGACCACTGGCCTTCCTAGTTTTTATACATTTTTCTTAAATTTATAAAACAAATTATACTTCACATTTTCTTTCACTTTTCTTTTCTCTTTCTCATTACCTTTAAATTTGATTTTGACTGACCTAACAAGGAATAGTGATTAATTTCTTAGAAAATTAAACTGATATTCTAATTATGTGTCACAATACCTAAAGCTCTATAAAATTAATAGAGGACAGTTTAATGTGTTATATAACTTAGACAATGTATCCTGAATAAAATTATAAAGTTAACATTTATTGTTTTAATCTACACAATGGAGAAAGTTTAAAACAGCTCACCTATGTAAACATTAGATTTTATCAAAAATGATTCAATGAAACATAAAATTTCAAACCTAGCAGCAACCTTATTCTAAATGGTTGCAAAGAAAGTAAAAGAGAAGTAGCCCTTAATACTGTGTTTAAAAAGTCAGGAAATGTATATCAAATCTCCAAAGATATCATACTCACATACATCATTTAAAAGACAGGATTTAAATGTGGCATATTCCATCAGCAGTTCTTATATCTAAATTGTCAAAGATTAAATCATACCTTATGGCTTCTTTTCCTACAAATTCTGAAGAAACAGGCTCAACAATTTCACTAAAACTTATATTCCCATTAACATTGCCCTCTGATAACTCCTTATAATTTCTTTTGTTCTTGGACCAATATGATGGCTTCAGAAAATATAAAGATGATCTCCGTAAGCCAAATTCCCCTGAAAATTTAAAAAAAAAACTAGTTATCATAAAAAATTATTTCTGAAAATGAGTTTTTAAATAATAAAGGCAGTATGAGAAACATATAACCTAGATCTAAAGTTTAGACATAAAATTCTAAATGAATATTGTATAAAAAAATGTTTTATTGACAAATAACTCAGTCCATAAATAGTTGCATAGTTGCTGAGAGTGCACAGGAATGTGAAGGTGAGTAAAGCACGTTTTCTGCCCTAAAAGAACTTACATATTTATGACTACGCACATATACCAAGTGGCTAAAACACAAAACAGAACATGAGGCACGTCATGCTTAATACTAGTAAGAGTTCAGAAAAGTTTCTATCTGGATGGGGAGATATCCTGAAGGCAAGAATGAATATCATGTTAGATAGTCTTTAAAAATAGGCAGTATTTAGAAAAATGAAAATAGTTGATAGAAAAGACTTTTTAGAATTAGGATAGTAACACAGAAACGGGACAGATATAGGAGACTTAGATATGGTAGACAGCAATCATTGCCCACATAACATGTACCCATTTTCCCTTCTTCCTCTGGAAAAAAAGACGCTCTCCATTTTTTAATACCCACTCCTCTCCTAGATGGTCACATGTTTCAAGGGATCTTATCCCAATTTCATAGATTCTAACTGATCTAATTAGTCTTTGGGATGCGTGGGTGACAGTATTGCTTCAGCTATAAGCAAATAACCAAGCAAACAGAAACAAAGGGCTTAGTTCAGGAAAAGGTCCCCCTTCCCTCTAACTGGACATGAACAAAGACGCATAATAACACCCTGCAGCCATGAGGAGAGCAAATCTGCCAGACTCTGAGATAATAGATGGCAAAAGCATAGAGAAAGTAGGTCCCTGATGACCCAGTTGAGCACATCAACCAACTTAAAGCCCAATCTATCTGTGGACTTCCTTTTAAGTAAAACAGTTGATTCCCTTCTTGTTTAAGCCAATTAGAAAGATTTTCTGTTACAAGTAGCTAAAAACAATCTACCTCGTACGCTGAAAATATGTTAAATAGGTACAGAACTGTACCAATGAATATTAAATACAGTAAAGAGGGGAGAATGATAAGAAAAGATTAAATATGTAAAAGTACTATGAAGGATATTACTATGAGTTTCTACGTAATTTGCCAGGATATGCCCACCAGTTGAGCAGGTGATTAACTTGATTAAAGAGAATGACAGATCTGAGGTAGGTACTTAATTAGATGACAGGTTTTGTAATGGTCTAGACTAATGCTGCCCAACACAACTTTCTGCAATGATGGGAATGTCCTATATCTGTACTGTAGCATATGTACAGCCATATGGAGCTACTGAGCACCTGGAATGTGGTTTGTGCTACTGAGGAAATGACTTGTTAACTCATGTAATTCTGATTAATTTAAATTTTAAAAGCCGTACGTGTCTAGTGGTTGAAATATAAAACAGTGCAGGTAAAGAACACAAACAGAAGTAATGAGGAACTCAAGGAGAAAATGGGTACTGGATATTTCATATTTTAAATCTACAGAAAGTTGCTATGGACGCAGGATAGGAGATAAGGGAATGGTAGCAGATACAATATTGCTTCATAGTGCCGGAACTTAAAGGGTAAAATCATGAAACACTTTAGCTGAAAACGACTGATATAGGGAAGGTCTGAGCTAAGAAGTTCAGTTAGGGCCTTAAGCCTTTCGAAACAAACTGCTCTCTTTTTACCCTGCCTCTTTGTGTTCACTAGTTAAGACAAAAGGTACGAAATATACTTATTTAAAATTAAATTAAAAGCTTTAATAAGACTTGGGTACTCCAGCTAGAAAAAAAAAAAAGGAAAATTAAGTTGACCCTATGTGGACAAAAAAACTAAAAATCTTTAAAGTAAATCCAGTAACTACCTGCATACCTGGAATGACTTGATCAAGATAAACAGCCAAGAGGACATAGAATATACTATTTAGTGCTAGCATGATGATAGTAATAATTAGAGGATATGGGCCTTCGGTCAAGTTAGAAAATAAAGCACCTTCATTAAAATCTTCCAAATGCATGACCTGAAAAACAGAAATACCAACTTTATTATATAAAAATGATAAACATCAGCAAAAGCTAACACCACTTACTCAAAAATGACCATAACCAAACTGGGCCTTTTGAACAGATTTAGACGGTCTACCAAATAATGTGAATTTATAAAAAAAAAACAATAAGAACTTTACCAAACTATAAGTTTATCATGACAATCCTTTCCAATCATGTTTTTAATGCTGTGCTTCTAAAACTAGTATACATTCACTCCTGGGGCATTTAATCCTAATGCTATGCCTATCAACTGAAATCCAGTATAATGTTAACTCTAACTAATGCAAACTAATGCAAACAAAAGAGTTACGGTCCACACAGAAGTCAAACAAATTAAGCATTAAAAGATAAAATTATGGTCAGCATCTTTCCAATACTGAAAAGGAAGAAGGTACTATAATTCACACTTACTAACATAAATGATTCACAGTAGGTTTATGTGATAGTGCAAAAAGAAATGTACTAGAGGTTGACATCTCATTTATGTCCCAGATCTGCCATTAAGTGAGTAAACTTTCATTACACCATTTTGGATTTCAGTCTCCTCATTTAAAAACTAAGATGAATTAAATGACACTGAAAGTCTTTTCCACTCACAAGAAAAATCTTTAATTCTAACTTCCTAAGCGAAGGGAAATCAGTGGACTCCCAAAATGTGTAACAACAGCTCTCAGGTCTCAAGTAATTAAAATTTGTTTAACTCAATATTTACAAACAATCTATCTTAAGTCTCACAAATTAGAATATACTATCCGGCCAACAGGAATAATCTCTTATATTACGTAGTTACATTTCTTTCTTTACACATTAAGCAAATGTATGTTGTTACATAAAGCAGTTTCTTACAAGAATTTTTCCCTTAGAAACTGATAGCCCCTGTAAAGACTAATAAAAATCAAATTCATAAATCTAAATATTATCGAGGTTGAATGACAATCGCATGAATCCCGGACCAACAAAATCCACCAGGTCTATTTATTTCTCTACTACGGTCACAAAAAATTTGTTCTGCTTCACACATAATTTCCTCTCAGGCACAAAATTGAGATAAATGTACAATAAGTCACAATGTAACCAGGCAATCGATATTACCGGATGCTTAAACCAATGATTTCTAACAAATTGAGTTACTGCAGTGAAACAGACTGCTAAGGTATACTAAAGTGGGAAGTGGAAAACTTAAAAACAGATAATATAAATGAAAAACTTGAAAATGGAGAAAATATAAATGAAACCAACATAAAATGTATGCCAGTATTCAAATATCATTCCTTTCTCATGTTGAAATTTATTTATTTATACATTTTAATTTTTTTGCAAATCATAGGGAGTATTCATGGTGGTATAACATGTTACACAGACTAGAGAGGAAAAACATATTTAGTGAAAGAGAAATAAATATATAACCTACCTGTGCAATACCAATCAAAAAAGTACATTGACAGAAGGGACTTAAAAGCCACACTAATGATTTGGGAAAACTTTCCAGGAGGACTATCAAAAGGCCAACAAATCCAAAAGCCACAGTAACTAAAAATTCCACTATTCCTACATGTTTTGACTTTTTAAATAGAGGTGTCAGCATTAAAGCAAAAAATACCTACAAAATAAAAATATTAAGGTTAATACACTGTTCACATAGTCAAAATTATGAAAACAAAATTGTGAAAAATTATGGAAACAAAATTAAATTTTGCCTGTGAAAGAACTAAGTTATTTCCATTGGAAAATACATTTATTAAAATACAATTAGTTTCTAAATGTTATGGTAAGATATTTTATTTTCATAGAAACAGTATATACATTTTTAAATATACACTGACAAATATTAAAAACTGCATATTATCTATATAATAGACAAACATGATCACCTCTACACTACAAAAACCATAAAAAGCCATGCATTTCTGCAGTTAGATGTGTACACAGATGAACAAAACAATAAATCAACAAGCTTTTAAATACAGAACCATTAAAGTTCACGTGTTAATAAGAAATAAAACCAGTTAAAAACCAGGCAATTATATAAAGAAGTATATGAGTTATATATAAATTATGTTAAAGAGCAGGGGTGATAGTCAAAATATTTAACAACTGGTACAGCAACAGCACATAAACCAATTAGAACAGAAACTGAAACCACTTAAAACAAAGGCTGGTCATTAAAAGCCAGCATTCAGCCAATTTACCAAAGAGTTGTATTTGCAAAGACACATCTTTACACATCATCATCCTGAAATATAAATTAACTTGAAATAGTCAGGATTTCATGAAAACAAAGGAATAAAAAGTCCAGTACTGCACAATCTTAAATACACACAATTATATGAAGATAGTAAAAGAGAGACTCAGAGGAATTATATGTGAAATGCAGCATATGAAAACAAGTTAAATTTAAATCTGAGACTATTTTGTACCTTTCCTAAAAATATGGAAGTACAATGATACTATATGTAAGTCATTTAATATCAGTAACCTAACAACAATCTGTTCTTCCTGAGAAATTGACTATAAGTAAACCAAAGAATAAGACTTTGTTATATTAATCAAATATTTTTACAGTTCTTCATTCTCATTTTAAGTTAAAATACTTACAGATGATAACCCATACAGGAAAAAAAGTAGAAATATCACTATGCAACTACTTCGAGGGAATAACGAAGAAGCTGTTGCAATGACTGCCATGAGAAGAGACATAAGAAAAATCAAACTGGTATACAGAAGAACCCAGGAAAGCCTAAAATGAGAATGCAAATACATTTATGATTAAATGCATAGGCTTTCACAGTTAACAAAAAAGCATTTTAAACAAAACTTTCGATTTATTTCAGCCATTTTATTCTCAAAATTAGGTCAATCTATTCATTTCTGTATATGTTCATATATTGAAAATTCGTGTTCTTATAAGTAATTAAAAATACAGTATCAGTTAAGTTATAGGTAAAGTACACTCTGATATAAAGATAAAATGGTAATTATCTTTCCAAGAGTCAAAAAAAACTTTATAAATTAATAGCAATTCATGATTAATTTAAATCTGATACTTTCAAAAGTTCAATAATACATAACACTTCTGATTTTCCTAAAATACAAAAGAACTTAATGACAATTTTCTTTATGGCATGTAGTACAATTAAACCCCTGATGGCTTATGGTACTTTAAACAATAAAGGCTATCTCACTAATCAACAACATAATTACAACATGTTTACACATATGAGATCAAAACATCAACAATGGGTTCCCTATATTTATAACTCAAAATTTCCCCTCAAATCAGGTCAATGGAAATGCTACAGTATTTAGTTTCATTTTATCTTCATTTTTCAAGTTAGTGGATCATGCTTTAATATATACTATCATAAAATCACTAAAATAGGGCTAAAGGATGCCTAAGTTACGAAAATTGAATTCATTTTACAAAGGCAAAACTGAGGCGCTTCGAACTACTGTTTCCTCACAAAATACTTTAAGAACCCAGTGCATTTAAAAATCAATCACTACTAAAATGACAGAAGAAAAAAAAAGAAGCAAAGAAAACATGTTATATACAATGATCCCCCTTAGGTAAAGTGTTATAATTAATTGTTGCATTGGACTAATTTAACTTTGGGTGAACACACTAAGCAATATACACATTACGCGTTATTGAACTGTACACTTGAAACTTACAAAATTTTATTAACCGATGTCACCCTAATAAATTTAAATATATATAATTATTAAAAAATTTATAAAATGGGACTATAATACCAACTCACATGTTTATTTACTTTTCTCCCTAAGTGTACTAACTTTTCTCCGAAAATGAGGTCAAAATACATTTTCTTACAACACAGTGGGAAAATTAAGAAAAATACATTTAAGAGTTGCTTAGACAAATGCACACCTCTATAAAATTATCACTGTACAAAAATTCTGATAGGTTAAAGCTCACTTGTGAAAACATTTGTTTTCATTTGTTTCTCTATGAATTATTTGTATATTTTCATCTTAATTCACACAAATAATTTTTTCTAGGGAAAAAAAGCCCATATACTACATACACAAACTTCAATCACTTTTAACTCAATTTTTAATAACATGTATATGCTATGATACTGGAAGACTATAACAGGCAATTATTTTCTAACTTTCCAAGATCTCATATATTCTATACACTAAAAAATATACTGAACTACATGGAGCACACTTTGATTCAAACAAAATGTGAAATAAAATTGAAACATGTCAACATGCTTTCTGAATCCACTTTGCTCTGTTAAAATAATTGCAATCAATTGCTGAAGCTTGTTTACTAGTCTCAAATTCCAAGACAATCACTGTAAGAAAACAGTATCTCTATTACCAAGTCAAGTGAATAGCAAAATTACAATTCTGAAGATTTGTATATTTAATTATTAATCATACTGAATAATGAACTTATAACTTACCAAAAGGCAGTGTCATGAAGTCCCATTATCTTTAAAAACTCTTTTAATTTTTTCTCTTTTTCTGCCACAATATGAATTGCCAAAAAGTATCCAAAGGGTGAAAATGCTATAACCAAGTATATTAAAATTACTCCTCGGGGAAAGGTATCAATTTCTACAACAGCAGTTTCTCCCATAATAACAGCTTTAGTTGACTCCAGCTCCTTCCACAGAGAAATATTGGTCTTCAACTGTAATTAAAAAATGTAAATACATTCGAATAATTTAATTCTGATCACAGCCCCTAATAAAGTGTGACAAAAGTTTAGCCAATGACCTAGTACAAATACATTGCTCAAGAATCTACACACCTGCAATAAAATGACTGACCCCAATATCATGATAGAGTAGAATGTTGCTTTTATTCATTCTGGAAGCAGACCATAAAGTTTAAAGTATGAAGTTGAGAAGTATATACTTATTTTGACAAAATAATTTGTCAGAGGAAGTAAAATTGCACAGTTAGCATCTTAACCAGACAAAATATGCATTTATAAAATTGAGGAATTACGGAATGATTATTAGTATCATGAAGAATGACTTTAAAAATATCCTCTTAAACAGTATAATTAAGTAAATAGTATATCCTTCTATTGTTTTAAAATTTATATACACAGCACATATAGATAGAATAATAAAACTATGCCATATGTTACTTCTATCTAACATTCAACTGAAAGTCTAAAATGAGATCCGCTCTGCCTATTCATCCAGTCACTGGTCTGGGTTGCAGATGGCTAAGGTCTTCAGCTGAAACACAAACAAGTACTAAAACACAATCAATGTGATATATCCGATATTTCACTGTCTTTACCTTGGACTTCTGTATTAGTGCATTTACATAATATTATATACTCATAATATGTTTATACCATGTTGTAAGAGTTTGTAAGACAATTCTAGAGGGGGGAGGTAGACAGGGTAAAGGGGGTCAAAAAAAAAACAACAATTCTACATAAATCATCTCATTTGGTTCTTATAACAATGCTGTCAAGTAAAGCATTATTACTGTAGTTATTTTACTATGTAGTCTAACAACTAACAGAGATAGGTCTTCTGTTTGAGGTCTCATATTCATTTCTACTAAAATATGAAACACTGGATCAGGTTTGAGCACGTCTTTAGAATGTAGCTGTAACAGTTACACACAATCCTAGATGTATTATAGTATTAAAACACAGGCTTGGGAACCAAAAAGCCATTGTTTGAACCAGTTTTGCTATTTAATTAACTGAGTTTTGGAAAGTTATTTAACTTTGTGATTCAGTTTCACACATAAAATGGACATAGTAACAGCACCAATCTCATAGGATTGTTAAAGATTAAATGAGTCAATATTAGTACATAACTTAGAAACAATGTTTGGCAAATAAGTGATAAGTATTTGTTAAAAAAATCTACTACTATGATTAAGATAATAAAGATATGACTTTTTTTTCTTAAAAGAGCTATAAAAAGTTTTGTATTTTGTACATCTGACAACAGTCAAACCAAATCCTATTGTAAAGACTTAGGGCATACTTGTTAAAATACAGTTTGTTCTTATGTTCCCTCCTTTACCATATTTACCTGTATAATGGCAGCATCTATGGATGCTTGTAAAACTGTGAACCCAGAGGACCAGTACTGAGCAGCTTCACATGATTTTGAACAGCCAGCTATGGGGAAAAAATGTGAGACATAAGATTTTTCATGACTTGCAAGTGCCTTCCTCTAAAGATAACATATGGAGGGTTACCAAAGTAATAAGATTAATCAGTCTCTACAGGACCAAAGAAAATAAGCAATTTCCCTGTGAAGACAAACAATACTTACCACATTCTTATATGTTTACTTGAAATTTTTGAAATAAAATGTTACATGTGTTAGGATACTAAATGATAAATGAATACAACTGGAAAGAAAAAAATAGTTATAAACAGTTATCTAAAATAAGTCACTTTTCTGTTTTAAGGTAAGTCATTCTACAATGACTTATCAGCTTCAAAGCACTTCCAGATGCAAGGACAAGTTCAGCTTAAGAGAACAGGAAAAAAAATTTCTATAAGGGCTTTTTGGAATCAAGTCACATATTCAGTACTTATTACATATTCAGTAATTATTTTGACATTGCTCAACAAATGTTTGTGGTTGATAATATCTTTACACAGGTTTAAGATTTGAAGGCTGTTTTACAAGTTTCAAACATAAAACTAATAAAGTTCGCTGATGGAAAATCTTGAGGTTTTAAAGACATGTAATGTATCATATGCGAAAACAATTACATGGAGAAAAAAGGATTTAGAAAGTCATACAATTCAAGATACATTTTCATTTTGTTGTTGTAATTTATATTATATAAATGTATTAAAATAAAAATGGATGTGAAATTATATTTTATATAGATATAGAGGTAGTTATTTGACTATACCTATATATATTTTTATGCTACATTGGACAGTTTCTTATTTGAACAAATAAGCATAATCAAAAATGCCAATGTTTGACCCCACTAAATTTTACATATGAACTAAGAGCAGCAAAAGCATGGATTTAACTGAATTTCAATAATTATATAGTGCTATTTACCTCTTGAATCCATATAAACAAAAGATACTGGAATCATATCAGGAAAAAAACGAAGTTCGTAGGACATGAAGTCTTTGAAAACCACACCTACGAAGTTGCTGAACTTGGAAAGACTGGATGCTAGCAATTCTTTTTCATCTGCATATTCTTCAGTAATTATAACTATAAAATATTATAACAATATAGTTAACTCACAAAATATTTTACTATAATGAATCAAATTTACCATTGTATTTGATGAACATATTTTACTAGAACTTTTGTTTTACGCTCTAGCTTAGAAAATGAATAGACTTTCTAAAAATACTAAAAAATAATAATAGTACAATTTTACAGACACTATTTCTTAACTGTCATTTGAGTACATAAATTGTGTCAGTGTAATACATGTTATTAATGATAAAGTAGAATATATACTTATGTGCACTATATGAAGTTCACTTATCTATCTCAAAGTAAAACTATATAAAAAACTCCTTGATAAATGCATGGATATTTTATTTTCAAATATTTCTTCTTACGAAGAAAATCCCATAACCCTTTTCAGGCACTAAATATGTATTTTAGTAACTGTTATGCAACTCTTCTTTGAATAAAAATTGCCACTTAAACCCAATATTGCTTGTTCCTTCTATAGGTCCTCTATGGAGAACCTATACTGTAATCATCATTTTGGTCCCTTCACATCAGTAATCCTAAGTTTTAAATATTTTCTTGAAGTTTTATTTACAAGCAACTAGTTTTCACTACAGAAGCTCCAGAACATGTGGTGAAATGGAAAGAACATAGGATTAGAACTTAACTTTTTTACTTATTAGCTGTGTGAGCACAGGTAAACAATAAATTCTCTGAACTTCAGTATCCTCATCTACAACACCTACCTGATCACACTGGGTTAAGATCAAATGTAGTTACAAATAAGAAAATGCTTTGTAAATTATAAAGTATACTTAAATATTAATTATCATGATTTTCCAGACTTTTAAGGTGAACATGGGGTCCAGGATTGATATGAATAAAAAGCGTATTAGTTCAACAAACTCCCAGTCAGGTTACTATGTATGCATGTGTATCTCATTTTCAGATTGTTTTGTTGTTAAAAAGACAGAACCTAAAAAAAACTAGATATTTTTCTACTATTTTGGCATCTAAGTTAATATACACTGACTTGGATTTCTTTGCTGCATATGCTTTTCTCCTTAGAATTACCAATGCGTTTTGTTCTCAACATTTCTGATCAGTTTTTTGAGCTGGCATGCTAAATTCTTATAGATATCCACACTACTTGTGCTTAATACGATAAACCAACAAACATGTTATATACCAGTAATATATGTGTTTGATAAAAATATTAAATAGCAATAAGCCAGAAAGAAACCAAGGGGGAATAAGTTATTTATTTGGTTTCCAATTATATGAACATCTTCTATTCAATGACACATTATCCAATAATGTGATGATACATATTAATTAATGAAGGTAATTATAACTATCCAATATAAAACATGTTAATCTGTTATTTTCTAAAAATCTAGCATTTCATTTAATCAATCATCAGTGTGAACATTGCTGTCACTTTCTCCAGTTCTTGCCTTAAGGTCTCTCACAGCCACTTTAGACTCAAAAGTACCTCGTTACTTACACTGTTTTCTAATCTATTTCTTTGTGAGAAGTACTAACTGAGAAAAACAGACTTAGGTACTTAGCCATAGTCAGTCTCCAAAGCTAAGTACTTCTTCAGTTTATACCATACGCCTCCATCAACAGGCATGTCAATCTTAAAAGATTACTGCTTTATAATCTTTATCATGTAGTTCTAGCTTCTTATTATACAAGTCAGAATCAAAACGAAACAGTCCTTCAACTCTTTTATCCTGTACAAATATACTTATTTTATAAATGGCCTAAAAATTTAATATAAAATATTAAAACACATAAAATATGCTTTCTATTACCAAGAATATAAACACATTAGTGTTACAAAAACTAAAAGGCAGCAGAATTGAATGATTTTAATATTTTTATAAAAGTATACATTGGTGAAGGGACAAATCTCTAAGTGTTAAGAATATTAATAAAGCAAGCGGAAAAATATTGACAAGGCTTTCCGTCACAGATAGAATACATATGTAAGCTCACAATACCATCAGGAAGGTGATCAGTAGAAACCTTCTGCATGATGTTTCTTGTAATGTTAGTCACTGGAGTATATCCGAGAATTAGGTTAGAGAGGATAGATTTGTCCATAGGGTTAAGCTCCATATCAGGCACTTCTTCATATTTCTTATTTGGATGCATCATGCTAATTAATATTAACCAAAATAAAAAAAATAGTGGAAAAAGAACTTCCTATAATAAAGGAAACAAAATGATTATATAGTATAATAGCAGCAAAATTCAGCAAGATTTCTATCCAAATAACATAATTAACACTAAGAAAAAACATGAGACATTTGGCTGTTTTCTTAAGTACAAAGAGTAAAAACAAGCTGGCGTTGGTGGTATAGTGGTGAGCACAGCTGCCTTCCAAGAAGTAAAAGCTATACTGTGCTGAACATTTCACCTAACCTGACAGGCATACCATATAATTTTTCTTTATATTCAAATTTACTGAAGTATTTTAAAATTCAAGACATATAATTAAATAAATGACATAGAAAGTAGTATTTAAACATTACTAATTACTAATGTAAAATAGAATAAATTTATTCATATGTAACTTTAAAGTAACTTACCAAACATTCCTAATAGGTATCACCATAAAACTGTCTTTATTCAATTCTAAATTAAAACTCATGATTTAAACAGACCTAAATTTCTACTATTAAAACTACTCAGTTAAATTCAATAGTCCACTTTAATAGGGATGAACTATCTATTATTTCATCTTGCTGTTCAATTGTTCTGCTGGTTTAAGAAAATGAATGATATATTTTCATCCTTTAAAATGATTATTAACTATTTAACCAGAGGTCTCACTTTCTTTTATCTTTTAAAGTAATGTATACTTATGGGAACAAATATATGACATAATTTTGGTAATCCTAGACAATTCAATCCAGAATCCAAAAGATGAGAAGTCATAAAGACTAAACTATGGAATAATGTTCTACAAAGTTGTCTATGAAATATATTTTTCATTTCATGAAACTTGGGAAATGCATGCCTAAAAATTCAAAATTAAGCACTGATATCAGAAATTAACTAAATTTAGAAATCTTTAATATTTTTAACATTTAGAAAACAGGTAATATGAGTACTTTTCTGTGGCTACCACAAGTTTTTACTTCACAAGGAAATTAAAAGGACCTAAAAATATAAAATTATAATAAAAATTTATCCAGCAAAATAAATATCTCTTAAAAATGGAACACAGAATAAACCTCAATGAGGCATAAGAAAGGCATTTAACTTACCTGAACACTACTTTTTTTAGTCCTGCATTTAATTAGGTAATTTTTCAGTAGGAGTGTTCTGGTCTGTCTCCAAACTCCCACCTCCCTAATTGCAGTAGCCATGTTTTCTGGATCAGTCTAGTAAAGCAGAGGGGGAAAAAAAAAAAAACAAACACCTGCAACCATACAGTCAAGCACATACCATTTTTAATTGCAAAAATGAAGAGACAGATGTTTCAGTCTCAAGTTAGATGGAGTTAAGCATATTCCAAGCTGTCTCTCCTACCTGGACAGAACACATGGAACGGCAATTTGAAGACCCTGGAAAATAAACAGTAGTATGTGAAACAAGAGGTAACCAGAATTATAATTACCACCCAACAGTGAGTTTGCCACCTTTTCACTACTAAAAAGCAATGACAAAGACCAGAAATAAGGGTACGAAATTAAAAATAAAAAAATTTTTTTAAGTTACATTCCGTTGCTGCACAGCATAACTGGGGAATGCATTAAGTTTGTTGAAGAGCTTTAAATAATTAGTTAATTTTTAAATATCTGATATCTTTAAAGAATTAATCAAATATTTAACTTTCCTAATTTCCTAGATAAAAATAATTCATACTAAATCTAATAAATTGCAAAAAAATTGAAAGCCCACTTAAATAAAGACTACGCGTTACATAATACAAAATTCAATATCAAAAATTTATTTCTTTTTAAAAATATTACTACATTAAATGCTTTTCAAAGCAATAAAAAACGTACAAGACCTTTAGAAATAATTGTTAGAGAAAAATCATTTGAAATGTATTAATTTCTGAGAGAAATTAATTCGGATTATATTCTATAAAATAGAGTCATCCTGATATACATAGCCTTCCAGTAAGAGATATGGTCAGTCACCTTAGCAAGTTTGATTCTCAGAAAAGTTCTTAGCTGAAAATGTTTCTTATCTCCAATAGATGACTGTTATAGGTTACTTCTGGTCCTCGCAAGCAGAGCTGGTTATCACTCCTTTGTCCTACATCTATATTCGATAAAGTGTAATTGTAGTTACCATACTATGCCATCATTCCTTGTTTACATATCTTAATCTTGAACTTCACCATGAGATCCTTGATAAAAAAAGACTGCTTTATTTATCTTTGCTACTCTATCACCAATGGTAGTATTATAACATATCATCTTACTGCATATTCCTTTGTCAAAGCTTGCTGAGAGTCCTTATGGATCAAAGGTTAGCAAACTACAATGGAAGAAGTGTGGGCTAAATCCAGCCTTTGTACAGCCCCTGAGTTAAGAATATTTTTCACATTTTTTAATCGTTGGTAAAAAAAATAATAATAATATGAAATTCAAATAGTTATTGGAACATAGCCATGTTCACTAGTTTTCATATCATCTATGACTGCTTTTGTGCTACAACAGCAGAGTTAAGTAATTGAAACAGAGAATATATAGTCTGCAAAACCTAAAATATTTACCGTCTAATCTTCACAGAAAAAGTCTGCTGACCCCTGTTATGGATCAAAGGAAGAAGAAAAGCGGCACATTCATTTAACATTTACTGAGGGATTTATGTACTAACATAATGAAAAATAATAATATGTTAGACACTGTCACTGACTCTACAGATAGGTAATTTTTATATAATGTGTTAAGTGACTGAGGGAATTTTTAATGAAATGGAAATTCCAGAGGGAAAAAGGAGTGGAAAAGCTAGATCCCAAAAGAGCTTAACTTGTATAAAGAACAGGGATACCTATGATATGGCAGAGGCACAGGCAAAGTGTTTTGGGGCTAAGGGTGCAGGTATATGCTCCAGATGACACTGTAAAGACAGGCAATGGAGATGGGTTGTGAAATACCTTGCACACAAAATTCAATTAAACATCTTTATTTTGTGCACCCATATACAGCACCCTGTATTTCCTCTTCTGGACTTTCCATACCTCAGCATGATGTTTAATTGTCTGGCAATCGTATATTTCACTAGTCCATTCACTCTCCCAATCCCCAAACCTCCAAAGCTTCTACCCACAGCATCATCCTCAAATTATGACCGGATTCCCACTTGAGAAAACTGAAGAAGCTATCATAAATTTCCAAAATGTCCCTCTATCTTTTCTATTCACCTACCTATAGCTGTGCCTAAGGTAATGTTATATATTTCAATAACATGCATTTTTGGCCTCTGAGTCATAAAAGCTTAAATGGATTCTGGTATTAACGATACTTTTAAGATTTCTTGGAAGAAGGGGTTAAGAACGTATTTGGCAGGTGACTTGAAAGAAATCCCGCCCAGCTTTATCACTGGCTTCTCAATAAAAGCACTATAAAATCAAGCCTTTTAACAGGAGATAAATTATAAATGCTCTCTTCTCTAGTATTTTAAAATTTACTGAAGATAGTGTAATAATAAAACAGTACTAACTGTCAATATGATTTAATCTAAAT
>NW_006436283.1:9045158-9047701 GCF_000325575.1 Pteropus alecto | reverse complement strand
TGAATGGGAAAATAATGACACCATGGTACCTACATAAGTTATCCAGTACCTTTTCGCATATGTAACAGGATCCTAAAATCTTGTGCTTAAAACTATTTTTAATCCAATTAATTTGCACACTAGTAAAGATTACCATTTAGTAGAAAATTTAAAAATTCTCATAAAAGATCATCCTCTCAATTATACTCAAGGGCAGAAATTATAAATTTTATTCATCTTGGTATTCTTGGCACACAGTTTACTATATGGAATATAAAAGACATTCAAATAAATATAGAATGTATGAAATAAATTTGCTTTTACCCTGAAGGGAAGATTCCCCTATACTAAACTGTTTGAAGGAAAGTACATTTAAACAGCACATATTCAAAGATTAATGCCTTGTTAGTCTGATTTCAACCCAAATACCCCAAGAGCACAAAATGCCCGAATAATGTTCTCTTATATGGAGTCTTTCCCAAATATATGTAATATTGTTTTCTGGGCAGACACAAAATATAAAGCACCAGAATTGAGTCTGCATCCCTGGGTTGGAATCTCAGCTCTACCTATTTGCTAGTTGAGACATTCATAAGTAAATAAACCTCCCTTAGCGACCCATTTTCCACACCTGCCCAACTAGAATAACACCTCCAACCTCATAGGATTGCTGTCAGGATTAAATGAGATAATTCTGAGCCTGGCTCACAGCTGGCAATTCAACATATACCCACCTCTTTCCTCCCCTTCTGTTCTTTCGAAATGTCCTTAACAGAAAGTAAATGTGATTATCTTCATTCTTTAAAACATTTCATGTTTTTTATTTTTTTTAAATAACCTTCCTTCAGTAGGATGTGATTGTGGAGGTACTTCTAAAATTCTTGTAATGTTCTTTCCCTGGAGTTGGTTGTAGGTCAAAGATATTTGCTTATTTTATTCTTTAAACTATGTATGTAATGTTTTTTTTGTATACATACATTTTTCACAATTAAAAAGGCAAAACAAAACCTTCTCTCAACCTCAAATCATTTTTTAATCCCACCACAATATATCACTTTTTTTTTCTCCCACAACTAGACTTCTTGAAAGAGAGGTCTATGTTTTCTGTCTCCACTTTCTTAATTCCCAATCTCTCCTCTACCTATACCAGGCTGGATGTCCTGGTCCCACACTCTCCTCTCCCCCAGTCACTCCTCTGAGCCAGCACTGATAAGGTCAACAATGACCATCCTGTCCTCATAAAGTAGGCATCGTTGCACAATTCAGCATGTTCTTTCTTTTCATCTTTTTTTTTTTTAAATTTTAAAAAAGTTAGACATTCATACAATCCATGAAGTGATCTCCCCGATTACTCCAGCACCCACCTGGCACTACACACAACTGTCACAATAATATTGACTATGTATCCTTTGCTACACTCTAAATCCCCACGACTCTTTTTAGGTACTAATTTGTACTTTGGAACAAACTGGTACAGCCACTCTGGAAAACAGTCTGGAGGTTCCTCAAAAAAATAAAATTAGAACTACCTTTTGACCCAGCAATTGAATTGCTGGATATTTATCCAAAGAAAACCAAAACACTAATTTGCAAAGATCTATGCACTCCTGTGTTCACTGCAATGCTATTCACAATGGCCAAGCCGTGGAAGCAACCTAAGTGCCCCTCAACAGACGACTGGATAAAGAAGTTATGGTTCATATATACAATGGAATATTACTCAGCTATTAAAAAAATGGAATCCTACCATTTTCAACGAACGACATGGATGGACCTAGAAGGTAGCAGGTTGAGTGAAATACATCAGAGAAAGATAAATACCGTATGATTTCACTTATACGCGTAATCTAAGGGACAAAAGAAATGAATAAACTAAACGAAAACACAGATACAGAGAAATGGTGATAGCCAGAGGGGAGGGGGTTGAGGGCCGGGTGAAAAAGATGAAGAAGTGCAAAGACTTATTTCTAAATGTATATCTAAGCCTCGGGAGCCCGGGACGAACTCTCTTTGAGCTATTATCGCCTCAAACCGAGAAGTGTCTCCAGCCTACCTGACTTTCACAGATGCTGAAATATTCTGGATCCTTTCTTTTCGTATTTTAGGAATCAGGATATTTCCCCCCAAATCGTGTCACGAGATGCGCGCATTTTCACTTCTCCCAAACTCCCTTCCACCACGCACGGTAATGATCACAGCACGAAACTCCCCAAGGAATAACGAGCGCTAATAACCCAGCTGTTCGGGAAGGAAACTGACTTCCAGAACATTTCTCTCCTAACGATGCCCTGATGATGGAAACGACCACGTCCAGCCAAACGCAGCCTCGCGGCCGTCCACTGGCGGATCCTGGGTCCCCAGCGGGCCCCCTCCACCACCGTCGGCATCCGCACACCAACACCTTGGGGGCAGCAAACAGCATCCCCGACAGGGCACGGGAAAACCGCGCTACCTGGCGCGCTGGAGATACTCCTCCAGGTGCCCCTTCGCTCCGCTGCTCGGCCTCCTTCCGAAGTCGGCTGCCCCCCAACACCCCCGACCCCCCCCCGTAGGCTCTCCCTCTA
>NW_006436283.1:9018065-9044751 GCF_000325575.1 Pteropus alecto | reverse complement strand
CTGGCGCGCGCACGCGCGCCAGGCCGCGGGGCTCTCGGAGCGGGGCGGGAGTGGCTCAGCCTCAGGTCCCGGGGCGCTTCCAGTCTGCGTCTGTGGGGACCCCGCGACGCCCTGCTCTGAGGCAGGAACAACCGGCTTGAAGTCTGGAGCTCAGGTGTGAGTGCGAATCCTGCCTCCTCCTACCGGCGGCCGTGGCCTGCGGCCCTCTCCATAGCTGCTTCCCCCGGCGCATCTAGTTTTAAGAGTCCGTTTTTTTCTGTTTCTCGGCTTTTGAACGGTCCTCTCCCAAGACTGAATTCCGATTCACTCCGCACCCCTTTCTCCTTTCCGCCGTGGCGTCTGCGGTGCGGTGTCCTCGTTTTCATAACCGCTGCCTCGGTCCCCCATCAGACACAGACCTAGGACTTCTGGACGTTGAGGATGCTTCTAGTTTCTGAAGTGCTCTCATGAAAATCTTGGAAAAGTGGCAGATCTTGAATTTTCCAAACGGCCGGAGACACATGGCATCCGGGAGAGAGTCTGTACCACACTTATTTTTGCTAAAAATATAAACATGTTTGCGCTTTATTACCCAAAGTGACCTAAATGATGGTCAAAAGTTATCGAAAAGAAAAATTCACAACACTTGCATTACAAATTCTCCTCTCCAGATTTCTGTATGGTCACGTTTCTTTGCACAGTTCACTTTGGGGAATTTAACTGTTTAAAGAATTTTTTAAATTTATCTCTTTTTCTGCTCAAATTTAAGCCAAATCACCCCAACAGTCACAATGTTAAGTTCTACAAAAAAAAAAAAAATCAATGAATCAAGTCTTATTTATCCTATCGAATGTGGAATGTGGATTCAAAGAGATTTGGTATACTCCATGATGATTAAAAATCTGGCAGTGGGCATTGGGGGAAGGAAAATAGACTGTCCTAGAAATTCTGCCGGAAAAATGAAGAAGGCAGACAATGATGAAAACCATGATATATTTTTCCTCTTTTGAAATATCTAAAACATTTTAGTTATAAATTCAGAAGAATGCATTCTTAATGGCCTAGTATTTGTGGGCAAATAAATGGAAGTCAATGATAAACTTGGTAAAAATGTGTTCCTGAAATATACGTTCACCCCAACTCTCCAATTATACTTCTGACTAGTAGCCTTAACCTGCTTTAACTTCAGAACTCTACTCATCATTTCTACCACTATTCAAGGCATTTGTTTCCTGAGTTTCTTATCCTTGTAATGTTCTCCGTCAGTCACTCATTCTGTCTGCTTATGCTTCTACTCTTACTCCAAGGTAACTTGACCAAAACCTAGTTGTTCTATAAAACTCTTATCCCCCAAACAAAATGATCTCATTTTTGTCTCAACTGCGCACATGCTATCATCTTGTTCATATTCTTTTACTTCTGTACTGTCTCTTCCATTAAATCGTAAATAGTGTGGGATTAAGAGCTTTTTCTTATATCAATTTAAATTTGCACATCTTATGCATCGTAATGTGCAGTAAATGTTGTTGATAGTACTACTGATGAGAAAACAGGTACAAGATTATGCAAATAGTGTCATTATCCCCAACTCATTCAACAAAATCTACCTAAAAAAAAAGATACTAATTTCTTCTTATGGAATGGATGACAAAATTATAATGATAATGTGGTTGTGAGAATAACAACAGAGAATACTAAAAGATTTTTAATAAACAGACTTCACAGAGTAATGTATTGACTATGACATATTTAACTGCTTCTTTGAGCAGGAAGCTTATCAGGTTGCATGTACCTTGTAAACAATTTAGCCAAGTAATCTCCATCTAAATCTCCATAGTTACCAGGTCCCGGTATTAAGCATCTGCAGGGAAGATGTTACTTTCCGAGCTTCTGTATATAGGAAATAGCAAACAAGCCATATTGCTTGGTTGTCATGGTGGCAACCCGAATCCCCATATCTCATTAATAGATTCTGAGACAAATAAATCACATGGGAATACATAGATCATAGAAGTCGTAGATTGATATTCAACAAGTTGCCTAGCTGAACAAAATAAACACTGAACCAGAATTTTGACAATATTTAATGTAGAGCAAGAATTAGGCTTGCTACCCTAAACACCAACCTATATTACAACCTCCTGCTCACGAACAATGGATTCTATTTGTGTTGATTTTCTTTCCTCGCTAGAGACCAAAGCCTCATTTAATGGATTTCTTCTGATGTTTTAGCCAAAATTAAGAGCAAATAGGGTAGTTTTCTTTCCTGATGTCATATTAGTACATTAGTGCATGATTATCAATACATCGACTATTCTATATACCATTTTTTAAATCTATTATTATTAAACACTTATTATTTGTTTTTAAACCTTTTCCATTTCTATAAGCTAAAAAAAAGTGGCAAGGGAGCAATGTGGTTTCTAAATTCAGGGTTTAAATAAGGTATAATTTCAAAGAATTTCAAATTGGTACTTTTTTCTAGAACAAGGCAAGACGAATAAAGAAATGCAGCCTTGACTGAGAAAGTAGACCAAAAAATCTTGCATCTTTAACAAAAGAATTCCAAACTACCATCTCAAATGTGACTGAGATTGTTATTAAATTGTCTAGGGAAATGATTAATGAATCACTGGTGGAGGGTTGGAAAAGGGAGGGACTTCTTAAGGTAGTTTGTTTGGCTTTAATACTACTACTGTTGCTGTTGTTATCTTTATTACATTAAAAGGAATTCCAAGTATTCTTTCTTTGTGTTTCTCCGAACAGAAAATTATTCAAGGAGATTAATATTTGAAGAACATCTTGCCGAATATGTTTAAAAAGGAAACCAACCAACAAGTATATGTTGAGTGCCTAGTATTCTTGTTTAGCAAGAACCCCATCTTTGCAACCGAACAGAAAAGGTGAAGAAAGTAATTATTCTGAGAGACAAAAAACAATTAGACAGCATCAAATGGAAGATAATATTTGTTCCGCTTTCCACTGTTAAACTATGTGATGCAAACTATAAAGTAATATAGAGAAATCATTGAAGGCTGGGTTACCAGGTACCTTTAAGAGGAAGAGAAAGAGAGATTGGGTTTAACCAGAGTGGAGAATATGTTAGAGGGCAGAGAAAAATAAGCCTGCGTATGTTTTTATGAACATAAAATTATCAATTTACCTAAAAGATAATGCAAAGTCTAAAAAAGAGATTTGACTCTCTGTGCTCCTTCCTGAGTATGGAAAATAGACTTTAAAGTGGTAAATGTGAAACAACATAGAAGGAGAGAGAACTGAAACTCGAGATAGGTGAGCAGATAGTAAGCAAACACCTATCTGTTTCAAATAAGTTCGTGCGTCTAGGCACAAATTACATCCCACAGCTGTTTACAGGTAACCTGAGACCCGCTGTTAAGTTCAGAGAAACTGGAAAAATTGAATAAAGGTGATAGATCACCTGCTTTTAAAAAATGTTTAAAAGTAGACGCTAAAAACTTTAGAACAGAAAAGTAAAATACCAGGTTACATAATTAAGTATATTTTATGAACATTTAGAAGACATGTTTGGTGGTCACTAAGAACCAAACTAACTAAAGATAAGCCATATTATAATTTATATTTCTGTTTTGATTTGATCTTTGAATTAAAAGAATTATATAGTCATGATATAAATTAATTTCAGAAAAGCATTTAATTCAGTCTTTCAAGAGATTTGCGGATGAGACTCTAAAATAAGAGCTTGATATAATGAGGTAAGCTCAAAGTTAACTGGGTAATTGTAGCCAAATTTTTGTTTATGAATTGTCATAAATTATATGAAGATAAAACGATCATTCTGGTCAAATCAGAGGATGAAACAAAACCTATATCACAGAAAATATGGCTGAAGACAGAACCAGGAAAAAAACTATACTAAAAATTTGAGCTGAAATCTAAAGATAAAATTTAACAGGAATATATGAAAATCCCTACATTTGTTCAATTTGAAAAAAATAAAACTACAGAAGTACAAAATAAGATAGATTCTGGTTTAGCCATTGTAAAAAAACACCTAGAGGTTTTAGTGTCTGCCAAGATCAATGTGAGTTAATAATATATAATCAGGGAGCTTGTAGTGATACCTCTAACACTTCCATTTGAAAATACTGTGCCCATAAACACCCCTTTTTTTCATTTGGGGAATCCCCTTGCCAGTATTCTCCTTAGAATTCACTATTCCTCTGGAATAAGCAGAATAATGACCCTGGTCCACTCAAAGATGTCCACATCCTGATCTCTGGAACCTGTGAATATGTAACCTCACAAGGAAAAAGGGGATTAAATTTGCTAATCACTTGACCTTATCATAGGGAGATTATCCTGCCTTATCTGGGGTGAGCCCAGTGTAATGCAAAGGCTCTTAAAAGTAGAAGACAGAGGCAGAAGAAGACCTCAGTGATGTGATGTGAGAAGGACTCAACCCACCATTGTAGGCTGTGAAGATGGAGGAGGGAAGGTAGGTGGCCTCTGGAAGCTAGAAAACACAAGGGAGCAAATTCTCCCCTAGAGCCTCCAGAGATAAACACACCCCTGCCACACGTTGAGAACTGTATTGGTCTTCCAACCTACAAAAGATAATAAGTTAGTGTTGTTTTAAGTCACTAATATTGTGGTAATTTGTTAGAGCAACAGTAGAAAAATAATACACCTCTTTCGACTTATTTTCATTCTCTGCAATGTAGCCATTGTCATTTAGCATTCAAATGTCCTTATTTCCTTCTCTCCTAAGCAAGCAACGTAATGCTGTAGAAAGGACAACGAACTATTATTTAGATATTGGGGATTCAGAAACTTAATAACTGGTATGACTCCATAATTACATATGCACAGTTAGCCTCTGTAATCACTAGTTTTCTAATTTGTGAAATAGGATTAAAAAAATACCTACCTTTTTGACTCTCCAGGTTGCTTCATGGAGTTTTTGAGATGAGGTATATGAAATAATAAAAGCCACCTCTTAAGGATATAATATGTGCTACACATTCTTCTATATGCTTTATATGTGCTTTTATTTAATCTCTACGAAAGTATGAGCTTTGTACTACTATTTTTCCTCCACTGAGGTAAAGAGAAGTAAGTACTCTGAAAACTTTAAAGTGCCAGAGATCACAAATAAATGGACATCATGTAGAGAATAGATATATAATGAAGGAAAAAAAAAAGTTTTTTCTACTAGTGATTTTCCTGAAAATATTTTCTTTTTTCATTTAAGCTTTACTGATATTAACTTTCAATATTTATTCCTTGCATATTTCCATCACAGTTATTCTGTTCATTAATCTGCCCATTCATTCTGTACATGATATTTTTGAAGTGCCTACTATATGTGAGATACTATCCTAAGCATTAAGGATAAAATAAAACAGACATGGTACCAGCTGTTAAGGAGTATAGACTGTAATGAGGACTATAGATAAAAATAGGAAGTGACAATGGAGTGTGGTCAGTAGCATCCTGGGGATAGCAGTTAGCAGGAGGACATAAGTGATTGATCTAATACAGACCTGAGAGATGAAGGAACATTGTCCAGAAGAAGTCATATTTATATTAAGATTCAAAGGCTAAGTAAGAATTAGGTAAAGGAGAAGTAGAGAGTATTCTGGTAAGATACTGTGACCTTCAGTATTTCAGCCTCTTCCTCATTTACACCGACTTTCCTTTTCTCAATTCTCTCTAAAAACTCAAAGAGATCCTGCTTTAAGGTTCAGTCCAAAATACAGTTTGATGTCATCTCTGATGTGAAATTTTCAAATGTTTTATATTTAATGAGCCCTTTGTCTGTAATCTATTTTTATCTGATCCCACAGTCTCAATCCAATAATCAAGCAATGCTGTTGACTTAGACTACTTTATTTCCCTTTCCAGTTAGAACATGGCTCATTTTCGTTAGCTAATTATAAGTAGCAAGTGAAAAATAAACAAGTAAATGTTTCCTGTATAGATGATTTCATTCCTGCGATAATCTTCTGTAACCACTAGGTGGCAATGGTTTGCCTGAGAGACAAAAATGCACACTACGTTTTTCTTCCTGGAAACTAGGGAAACTAACCAATCAGAGGATCAGGACATTGAGAAGGAGGAACTGCTCAAACTAAATTTTAAGTGATCTGGTTCTTAAATTTAACCTTAAAAATATACTCAATATCTTCCTTTCTTTTTAGGTGTCCAGGACAGTGAGAAATTTAAAATTAAGTTGCCTGTACATACCTGCCCATCCCCACTCATACCTTATTTTCATTTTTTTATTTTTACGTTCTAATAATACTATCATTCTTACATCCTAACGTGGTACATTGGACCGCTTGTCATTCCCTATATATGCCCTCAACCCTCCATCTCCTTATCTAAGCTTATGCTTTTCCCTCAGCTTGGAAGAGCCACTCCCTCTCTTCTTGTACTTTCCTCTCCATTATAACTTTTAGAAATTTCACTCATTCTTCACATTGCAACTAACATCTCTTTCATGCAATTTTTTCTATTACTACTACAAGAAAATGCCTTCTTTTGATTCCTTTTTCATTCTTTTAATAAGCTTAGTATTTCATTTAATAATATATGTAATCTGCATTATTCTAAACCTGTATGCATCTCCATCGCACTTAAAGACATATTATTCCTTATGATTATATATGAACATTTCTTAATTCTTGTACTAAATAATGTTTGCCTCTTGAGTGCAGAGACTATCTTAGTCATCTTTATGTTTCCTAAAATATTTAGCACAATAAATTTATTGAGTTTATTTGAATGATAATATCCATAAGAACACTGCCAGAACTCTAAAAATCAAAAATGAGATGATGAGTCTTAGTGATAGTCTCTTGGATAATTCGATGGCATTCATTAGCAAAACGTATAGAACCAAAATCATCTTTCTACCGAGAAATTACAGTCATGACATAATACTCCCAGCTGCTCTAAATTTATAGAAATGATGACTAGAGTATACCTATTTTAAAATATAAATCTGAGCACAAAATTCAGAAAGCAAAAGCTTCAGAAACTAGACATGAGGAAGAAATTCAAAGTCAAAGTGGTACCAGGAATTGAGATTTTAACCATGCAAGACCAAGAAATGTGACCCTAAGGCCACTTAAAAAGGAGCTGGATTTGAAATTCCTCTATAAATTAGGATATTAAAGAGGTTTTCACTTTTTGAAGGCTAAGGAATTGCCAATTTTATCTTCTACTCAGAAGTCTAGGTTGGGTTGAGGTGAAGAATAATGATTCCCATGAAAATTGGAGGTCTTAGACTATGGAAGTCCAATTTTACATTATCACTTGGAAATAGAATCCCGAGCTTAGAAATAGAGAAAACTGCCAAGAGAAGCAAATACAAAAATCCTCAATAAGGACACTTGAGCAACTCAGGGCACAAAATAATCTCATGGAATAGACAATTTTCACTAAAGATGAGCTCTCAAAATTTTCTCACCATACAAGGGAATAATCCACCACAAGAGAAAGTCAACAGATATATCAAATTGAAAAACTTTGTGCTCAAATAACTTTAGTTAATAAAACAACCTGAAATGACTGCAAAACAATAAAATGGTTAAAAACATAAAAGAAAGAATTTAGAATAAAAAAACAAGATGAAAAAATAGAA
Organism: Pteropus alecto; assembly: GCF_000325575.1. Classification (NCBI taxonomy): domain Eukaryota; kingdom Metazoa; phylum Chordata; class Mammalia; order Chiroptera; family Pteropodidae; genus Pteropus; species Pteropus alecto. Next base: position 9,037,142 of record NW_006436283.1, on the reverse strand, counting down.
ATATTTGAAAAAGAATAGGACTTTGTTGATTCATTAATTCTTTTAACAAATATTTATTGAACATCCACAAAGTTTTAACACTATTTTAGGTGCTAGAGGTAAAATAATGAAGACATACAAATTCCATACTAGAATAGAGCGTATATTTTATTGAAAATAAAAAATTCAACAGATGGGTTAAACAGATAGACTGGAAAAAGCAGAAGAGATGATTATTAAACTGGAAAACAAACCTGAAGAAATTACCTACAGCACAGAGGATTTTTAAAAATGGAGATTATAAAAGTTATGGATGACAGAATAAGAAGATCCAACACACATCTAATAGAAGTTCCAAAGAGAGAGAAAAGAGATAATGAAGGGAAGGCACGATTCAAAGAGAAAGGGGCAGAGAATTCCTTAGAAACAAAGAAAAATATGACCCGTGGAATAATATGAGTCCTCAATAGGATACATTTTTAAAAAATCATTATCTGGACACTTCTAAGGAAAACGAAGAGAACCAAAGACAAGGGGAAAAACCATAAGAGCAAAGAAAAAAAAGAAGAAGAAGAAAGAGAAGACATACAAAGTGTCTACACTGACAAAAGAAATCTTATTGGGAAAAATAAGATTGAAATAAAAATGTTAAAATGTACATAAATTAGTATTTGGCCTCAAAACTTTGTAGACACACATTGTTTCTATTTTCTGAACCATTTGAGAGTAAGTTGCATACATCATAGCCCTTTACCCTGAAATACTATGGCGTGTATTATCTAAGAACAGGGATAGTCTGCTGTATGTACATAATTTACTTGCTTTTAGTCTTTCTTGTAAGAACATAACCCCCACATGGACAAGAACTTCTTTTCTGTTGGTCCCTGCTACATCTCCAGGGGTTAGAATAATACTTGTCATTTATAGAACAGGGGTAGGCAAACTTTTTCTGTAAAGGGTTAGAGATTTGTATTTTAGGCTTTGCAGGCCAAGCATTTTGCTGTGCTGAGAACTAACGTGAATTTATGATGCTTTCAGTCAGTGCTCAGTCTGGCGAAGGGGTGGGAATCTAGGAAAGAGTTAAAATATATAGATGAATAAGGAGGAGGTAAAGGGCAAGAAGATTAAACCTGGATTCTGTAGTAACTACTCAACCCTACTGTTATCCAGCCATAGACAATATGTAAACTAATGAGCATGGCTCTGTTCTCATCAGACTTTATTTATGAGCTCTAAAATTTGAATTTTGTATAATTTTCACATACCACAAATATTTTTTTTGTTTTTCAAATCACTAAAATGTAAACATTATTCTTAGCTAGTGGGCCACACAAAAGCAGAATTTGGGCTGGATTTGGCCCCTGAAGTAGATGCTCAAATGGAAGGAAGGAATAAAGGAAGTGTTAAAGGAAAAAAAATTTTTTAGTGGTAAAACCGCGAGTCATGTATGAATACGAAATGATTATATGTCAAAGATTTTATTTAACTCATAAAATAATAGAGGATCAGTAAGATGTCACAACTGGTTCAAAGAATTTAAACAACACACACACACACACACACACACACACACACACACACACACACTCATATATGTCCATATACACACATACAACCAGGAATGCTGAAATAAATTTACTCATGGATGCAAAATTGGTCAATATCTGCTGGGAGGAAATCCATTTGCATTTCTAGAGACAAAAATCATCTGCATTATTCTAACTTTTGTGCAAGATACAGAACTGTAAAACAGTTCAAAGACAAGGAGCGGCCTAGGACCTTACATTCACGGCTACTTCAGGGAAACTAAGACCACCTGCCAGTTGAAAAATCAAGCATGATGAAGTCTTAAGCATGTACTGGTTTCACAATATCAACTTTATACCTTGTGCTGCTTTATAGGGAATGCTCAAAATTTATATCTAGTTTGTTTATAAAATGGCATAACATTTTAATAATATAGTAGTCACAGTCATATTATATTACAACTCCTCCATCACAAGAAGACTGCCTGTAGTCTAGAAGTCTTCGTGTAGGATCAGGGGCAATAAAGTGGCTTTCAAAATATAGATTCAAATCATGGTTTCAACACATACTGGCTGTGTGATCTTGGGGAAATAAATTATCTCTCAGTCTCAGTTTCTTCATCTGTTAAATGGGTATAATAATAGGGTTGTTATGAGAGTTATATAATACAAGCGACACATGTAGCATACAGCCTGGCACAGAGCATTTACACAATATGGTTATTACTTTTCTTGATCAGGGCTTGATAACTTCTAATTTGTCTAAAATTTATCTAAGACATATCACTTTGAGCAGTCCTGATAAAGTTACCATTTTACGGCATGTTTGAATATTATTAGAGAAAGTTTCCTTTTCTTAGGGAATTCCAATACCCTTAGTTCTCTAGCTCCTAGCTGAAGTGTAGCGATGTGGAGTTGCTGTAGCTCTCCTGGGCTCCCCTTCCTTCCATCAGAGGTGTACCTGTTAACAGAACGAAGAGAAACACCACCTGATTTTCAGTAGGATTCCAAATGTTCTTTGAGCTAGGTACAAGTCCTTTCTAAAAGTCTCCATTGAGACTATGTAAGTATTATTTTTCCAGCATGCATTCAATCGTATTAGATCCTAATATAAGGAAATATCTTTTTTTTATATGACTATTAAAAAATGGGCATTTTCTACACTACAATGGGCACAGAGGAAGAATTAAATTTGAACCTAATTTTTTTCCAAGTAGATTATAACACCCAGTTACATATTTTCTGTTCATTTTAAAGAGCCTTAGACAATTAAGAAATTAGAATTGCCAAACCTTCACTTCTAAACTGAACAAAACAAGCATCATTGAAATGACTTTTTTTTTTTTAGAGCCACAAGAGTTTTGTTTTTGTTCTGAAATAGAACATTTTTCTATATGAAGAACTGGCATTTTTATTCTATACCCTACCCACTCATCACTCAGCTCAAATTATCATTCCAATTCCTCAACTCAGTGGTTTGTTGGGTTTTTTTCCTTTCTATTTATGGCTGATGACAACCAACATAGATTCTATAAAAATAACCTTAAGATGCAAACTCAAAGCCCATAAGAACAATTTTCTGGGCTGAGGACATTTCTGGCTAGGTTTTCTGTAAAACAAATGTCCGTTAAGATTAACTTTTGAAATATCCTTTGTTTGACATTGAATTGTCCTCTTCTGCCACTTGGTCAACACTGGTGAATTTAATTTTCTCTTTTCTTTCTTCGATTATCAACTCTGCAGGCACCTCCCATTGAAATCCAATCAGCTCCAAGAGGATAGAACTGCCCTTGAAATGCTAAAATGAGGAAAACAGCTTGAGAATGTTGTGAAGCAAGACAGACTGACGTGAAAGATATTTTCATTTCCACTCACTTGGTGCCAGCTCAGGGCAGAGTTAGGAAAACAGTGCATGGTGTGCTGTAAAGTAACACCGCATGGAACAGGTGAGTTAAGAATGGAATAAGAATGGAAAAGTGAGTCAGACATAAAGTCACAACACTGTGAATTTATCCTCAAGATAATTGTCAGCGGCAGTAATTGGCGAACTTTTGTTACTATTTAATAGTAAATAAATTTCTGCTATAAATATTTACATTCTCTGCAGAGCACAGTAGAGTGTTCTTAGTATAAAAGAAGATGGAAAAATGGAATTTAGTTCTTAATTCCATTTTGTCGCTTAAGTCACTGATTTCTGTTGCACCCCGAAGGAGAGAAAATTATTGTCCATTAAACATGTAATAATTTAGGGTGCACAGTTGAGAAAATCGTGTTCCGCTAGTAAGGCTTTATTTAAAAGCTTGATAAAAAGTTACTGAGGGAGAATATATTTTCTGTTTCTATAGTAATTTTTCTGTATTACAATTTTCTAACAAAAACAACATCTTTTTTTTTTTTTGGCAAAATAGGTGAGGACTTTAAATTGGCAAAAACCTATATCACAGGTCTTTGTTGATTCTATTAATAAATGGCTTATCTTTTCCATAAATATAAAAATGGAGACAACATGATGGACAGTTTTTAAATTTTTCCTTATGTGTTTGTTTGCTCTGTTTTGGGATTCCTGAGTAGACACTATGAAATATTACTGACACTGGGAATTTCACAGTATAGTAGTACATCCATGAAGCAATGCCATGGAGGCTAAGTGTATTTTTAAGAAATAAAATTTTAAAAGAATGAGCTTCAAAAAACTTTAAGAGAATAGATAAACGATAGCTAGCTAGCTAGCTAAATAACTTAAAAATAGAGTTAAAAAAATTTTGAATGCACTTCCAAGGGTACAGAGTAATAGGCCTTCTTATATACTGCTGGAGTGGTATATGTTGGTAACACCTTTCTGGAAAGTAATTTATCAGTATGTACTGATAACTTTTAAGATGTTTGTATTAGTCTGCTCAGGCTGCCATAACAAAATACCATAGACTGAGTGACTTAAACAACAGAAATTTATTTCTCTCAGTTCTAGAGGCTGGGAAATCCAAGATCTAAGTACCAGCAGAGTGGGTTTCTCCCTAGACCTCTCTTCCTGGTTTGTAGAATGCTGCCATCTCTCAGTGTGCTCATGCAGTGGAGAGAGATTTCACTCACTTCCTTTCCTTATAAGGCCACAGTCGTATGGAATTGGCCCCCACCCTTATGACCTCATTTAACCTTAATTACCACCCAAATGCTCTATCTTCAGATACAGTCACATTGAGAGTAAGAGCTTCAATTTAGGAATTTTAGAGGGACTCGATTTAGTCGAGTGCAATGCTCATCCCCTTTGACCCAGTAATTCAACTTCTGGGAAACTATCCTGTGTGGTATGAGGCTGGGGTGCAGATCAGGAAGAGGTAATGTAGGGAATGTACCATTAGACAAAAGCTTAAAAATATTTATTTTTAAGATTATATTTTATATTATTTTTATATTATATTTCACATTATACACTATATTTTTAATTTTAGACTAAGAAGACACAAAGTTCAAAAAATATTAATAGTTGAGTGTGTTGTGGTATGACATAAGACGGAAAATTAAACAATCAGTAAAAGTATGTTTTTGAAGTTTTTCTAACCATGGGAAAATGCTTATATATTTTTAAAAATAGGATGAAAAATTAGTCATGTACTATGATACCAATTACATAAAATAGATATATAAGTGTGTAAAGAAAATCATTAAGGAGTATATAACAAAATATTAACAGTGATTATGTCTGGGTAGCAGGATTATATCTAATTTTTTTCAAATTTTCTACAATAAGCATGTATTATGTTGATAACATAAAAATCTTATTTCAAAGTAAACAATCATGTAAATGAAGAGTAAAGCAAAGACAGGAGAGCTAAATGTGCATTAAATAGGAAACCCCCTATCTTAATAAGAGTAATTAAAATTTTTTATAATAAAATCTTATGTAAATAATTTAGGACTTTATTTACTTATTTTGAGATCTGTCTTTTCCTGTAAACCCCAAAGAGGCATCACATGCTGATTCTGCCAGTGTTTACATGTTGGAGATAGAAAAATAAGGAGAACTTGTTTCTATTTATTCTCTAATATCGGATTATTTGAATTACAATCTGTAAGTCTAATTTGTTCTTCTGTCAGATGAGACTGCTGAGTGGAACACACACACAGCCATTTTTATTTTGTATATAACATTTTCCACCTTGTCTTATTTTCAACATAGGGATTCTCAAAATTTCTAAACACAGTTAAATTACAGGCTTCCGTAGAAATAAATATGAACCCGATATTATTCTGTTCTTTCCTGCTGCATCTCCTTAAGTTTGATGTGATCCCTTCTGAAAATAAACTTTCATCAATATCATAAAAAGTATGGTACGATACTTAAACGTGGCTTTTGTTCTTATGGACTGATTTCTCTTTCATTTAATACCCTTTCTCTTAATCTCCTCTAGTCTTTCTATATAAGCATATTCAGAAAATAATTAATAAGCATTTGCATGTATAAATGATATATGCAAATACCTCATGATTATTTTAAGTTTTAACCTTATAAGGTTTAATAAGTAGTCTCACTACTTTGTTACTTAGTTGTGACTCTTCAAGTAACCAATAGGTATGTTGGCTCATTCCTAAATAAATACACATATTACAGAGAGCAGATATGCGAGGGCCCAAAACTCAGGGGTTTGTAATAATAATTTATTTTTCTGAATACTTAATTTCTGTATAGTCCCATTTTGCCTGCTGGCTGAAAATTTAATAAATGTCAAATAAAGTCAACAACTTCAGTAGTTTATCATTAAATTCAGAGCCTCAAAGTTGTCTTAGATTGTTGTGTCTGTCATCTTCCAGCTCACATTTTCCTATCCAGCCTTGGATTGATTGTTAAATTGAATTAATTATTGGATAATCATTATATACTTTTGGTGTTTTTATGTGTGTTTGTTTTTATTTTTTCTATAGAGATGCTATAGCTTTGGGTCATTTTAATCCGTATGCTCATTTATTTTTTTTTTGCCACTTTAAGAATATGTAAGAGATGTGTGTCTTGGTCCATTCAGACTGCTAATACAGAAATACGTAAGCTTGGTGGCTTAAACAACAGACTTTTATTTTCTACAGTTCTAGAGACTGAGAAGTCCAAAATCAAGGTCAAATCAAAATCAAACCAATAAATTTTGGTGCTGGCAGATTTGGCGTCTGGTGAGAACCTGCTTCCTGGTTCAACGATGGCCATTTTTTCATTATATCCTCACATGGTGGAAAAGGTGAGAGAGGTCCCTGGGGTCTCATTTGTATAAGAGCACCAATGCCATTCATGTGGGCACCACCCTTATGACCTAATCACCTCCCAAAGTCCCCACCTCCTGGTACCATCACACTGTGGGGTAGGATTTCAGTATATGAATTGGGAGACACAATTTTCAGTACCTGAAATATAGTTGCAGAAAGGTGTGTGATGAGTATTCATGAGTGCTGTGGGTTTGCTAAAGAATACATGTGTGTGATAGTTCTCAATTATCCACTCTTGGCTTTTCTCTGTGAAATAGAAGTTAGGCACTTTTATTAAAAATTATAAACAAGAAGTTGAAACTATACCAAGAGTGATAATGATTGAGAAACACAACTGTGTGTTTTTCAAGGAAAGAGTAGTTTTGTTCTAAAGCAACACTCTAGGCCATTGGCCTCTGGGCCACTTCACCTTTAGCACCTATTGAGAATCCCAAGAGCTTTGGTCTATGTCAGTTATACCTATCAATACTTATGTACTGGAAATTGAAAAATTGAAAATTTATTGGTTTGAAGATAGCAATGATGAACACATCGCATACTAACATTAATATCATCCTAGCATTATTATATTATTTCGACAATACAGATACCCTGAGAGAAATAGTCAAAATATCCGTTAGTTCCAGAATATGAAAGAGCATAATTAAGCACAAAACTCTGAAAATGAATTTATTTAGTTTGATTTATAATACCTGAGTCTTGATAAAAGCTATGCAATGTTAATATAACAAAATTTTCTTAATTCTGATGGGCGTGCTTCCTTGGTTTACTGATTAGTGCCTTCACCTGTAATATCAAAGTTTATTGTTTACCTTATGTATAATCTCGAGAGTCTGTTTCTTACTAGAATAATTTTCTTGGCTTTATGTTGATTTTATTATATCCTTTATTATTTAAGAAAAAAGAAAAACAAAGGTATTTACTTATGAAAGAACTAAGGTTCTTTACAGTAATGCTAGTATTTTGTGCTTGTTTATATATTTATCTTTTTAACAAACAGAAATTCATTTCTCATTGTTCTGAAGACTTGGATCTGAAGTCCAGCATCAAAATGCTGGCAGATTCTGTGTGCAGTACCTAGTGGTTCACAGGCAGCCATTTTTTCTATGCTTCGTTTTAAATGTTATATTGTCACTTTGATCAATAGTTTCTCAGGCACGCATTATCCTATAATCGAGTTCCTAAATTTCCTTTGACAACATTTTCAATTGCCTTCCCACAACTCAATATGAAATATTTTTAAAAATTAAATTTCAGGTCATCTTTTACACTAAAACTATCTTTGAGATATCCTAGAGGGCCCTTGGAAAAGCACAAGGATTTGTTCTTTTATTTTATAAAAAGAGAGATGCTAGAATAATTAGGTTGAGTTTGTTTGATGTGTTACAATAGTAAGAGTTGCACAGGAATATCCGTCAAATCACCAGGTACACACAAACTGGTGTAGGTTAAATATGTGTAAGTAAGGTGTTATTGGTATGAATATTTCAGAAGGGGGGCCCACCCCACTCCCCCCCCCCCCCCCGTCCCAGCTGAGGACTGATACCTGTCTGTGGCCTGTTAGGAACTGGGTCACACAGCAGGAGGTGAGTGGCCGATAAGCAGCAGGTGAGCGAGCCAAGCTTCGTCTGTATTTGCAGCTGCTCCCCAGCGCTGGCATCACCACCTTAGCTCCACCTCAGATCATTAGGCTTTAGATTCTCATAGGAGCACTGGTCCCTGGTGCCAAAAAGGTTGGGGATCGCTGTGTATGGGAAGTCCCTGGAGATTTGTTAATGCCTTCACTGACCATATGTTTTATACTCAGGGTGAACACAGACAATCAAAACTCTCATGAAATAGTTATTTAATGTTCTGTTAGAGAAATTCAATATCTTCCATTCTGATGTTACTGGTTATAATCATTAGTTATTATGATGATGGCTCGGACCAAGGTGATGTGGAGGTGGTGACAAAAGTCAGTTTCTGGGTAAATGTTGAAGGTGAAGCCTACGGATTTATTCATGAATTGGATATAGGTGAGAAAAAGAGAGTAGTCAAGCCGTCTTCAAGGTTGTTGACTTCAGCAAGTGGCGGAACTGAGATGCCATTAATGGGATCAGGAAGACCACAGGAGCACCTTCTTGGGGGAGATTACAAAGAATTTACTATTGAACCCTTTACATATGAAATTATTAATAATAAAAAAAGGCAATATTAATACAAATACAATAAATTACAGCATATAAAATGGCATATAAACAATACAAATTATAATTAAATAATAAACTATTAATATTAATGTCACTAACCATATTATTAATATTTATTATTAAATATTCACCTTGTAGGTGTTAAGTAGGAATCTGGAATTCAGGACACAGATCCAGGTAGGATATATAAATTCAGATCTTATCAAATTATTATGGCCATGAGACTGGATGAGATCACCAAGGGAGTGTAAATAGAACAGTGTAAAGTTTCATCCACGTTGTCTCAAATGGCAGGATTTCCTTCTTTTTTAATGGCTGAATAACATAGTATTGCGTATATACATTGCATTGCTATAGATATATATCAGTGTTTTTATTCATTCATCCATTGAGAGATGCCTTGTTTCCGTATCTTGGCTGATGAACATGGGGCTGCAGTTCATCTCTTTGAGATAATTATTTCGTTTCCTTCAAATAAATACCCAGAAGAGGCATTGCTGGATCATATAGTAGTTCTATTTTTATTTTCTTGAGTATACTCCATACTGTTTTCCATAGTAGCTATACCAATTAACATTCCCATCAATAGTGCAGAGGGGTTCCTTTACTCTACATCCTCACCAGCACTTGTTATTTCTTGTCTTTTTGATAACCAAGCTGGGGAAAATTTTTTTAAAGAAAGGAAAGAGTAAACCCAATGCGCCCCAGCCTCCAAGGATTTCAACGTCGTCTTCTAGAAGACTCGATTTTTCACGAAGACACATTTCCGGCTTGGGGATTCATGAGAGTGTATAGATTCATGTCATGTGGGGAAGACTTTCAACTTCTGTCACACAGCTTTTTTCTATTCTCTTCCTTCGTCTCAACTTCCTTACTATGTATTAGCATCCAGTGGATTCCAACATTAATGTGGGATTATGGGGTTTATTTATCTGTTATGTATTTCATAATGATGCTTACTATGATGTTTACTATGTTCTAGACTCTGTCCTAAGCATGTAACAAATATTAATTCCTTCAATCTTCATAACCAGTCTTGGAGGTAGTGAGCATTATTATCCCCATTTTACAAAAGAGGGAACTAAGAAACAGGGTGGTTTAGTGACTCGCCCAACTTCTCACAACTATTAAAAGGCACCTCCTTTTCAATCACTGCAACAATGTACAAAAGCTTTGGCATGTTAGGATGTCATGTGATATTCACCAACCATACATGGTACCTGGAACTCAGGAGGCCTCTGTGTTTACTGAATCACTAACTCAGAACTTAAAAATCATCTTTCTCTTCTCCAGATTAAATCTCAGTTTCATTTAAGTTCTATATTCTATATCCTCAAATCCCAATTTGCAATTTTAAAAATAGTTTTCCTACAGACCCAAAGTTTTCAGTATAATATTCAAATTGTAATATCTAAAACTCAGTGCGGTACTGGAAAGAAGAACAACCAAAATTACAAGTACAGTAAGTCCTCACTTAACATCGTCAATAGGTTTTTGGAACTTCAGTGAAATGACGTAATGAAACCGGTTTTACTATAGGCTACTTGATATAAACAAGAGTTCAGTTCTTACAGCCTCTCACCAACCTTGACTGAAATGACATCATGAGAGGACCTGCTGTTCAGTGAAAAGATTTCACAGCAGTCCTTCCTACTTTTTTTATTTTTCCAAATGTAAGGTGTACCTAGAAGGGAAATCTCATTATGTTGGAAAAGCCTATGCTATTGCCAGCACAAGTGATTTTTTAAAAATCTCTCAAAAGCCAAGCATGTATTAGCACAAGACAGGCAATCTCTGTTTCAAAGGAAGATTGCAACACTCCTTTTCGTTATTCACCCAATGCGCCCCAGCCTTCAGGTCATGTCATAGTGAAACAATCTTTATCTGGTACTACTGTTGATTAATCAGTTGCTACTTTGATCAAAGAAGAAATGCTTTCTCAAAGTCAGAATGCATAGTTTGAAATAACAGAACAAGGGACAGAGATTGAGTAAGTCCAAAGAACAGAGCTATTAATATTAAAAGTTCCACAGGAACTTTTGCTTATTTCCCTCAACAGTAATTTACAATATCTGTTTACTTATTGTTATATTGGTAATGCCAATCTAAATAAGTAGATTTCCAAGACTTTCTCATTTGTTGTATGTTAAATGAAACTATGTTGATTACCTGTACTGGCATTTCAATAGCCTAAGTAGCTGAGAAACACAACTCTTCCAAATTGATTTGCTCTTACATATATGGACCGAATCTTGGCTTGATTTTTAATTTAAATATTATAGCACTCAGGTTACTTATCTGTTGGATTAAATGTCAGGTTCATCCTTAATGTACTAAATCAGTGTTTAAGTCTGTAATTGAAGTAATCTCTTCAATAATGTATCCTTAAGGCAAGGGAATACTTTGAATTAAAAAGAGAATGTCAGTTGATGAGTACATCTTTTCAGAGTATGTCTCCTTACAGATATGTTGACTCAAAAAATAATCAGCTCAGTGAAACCTTACAGTTAGAGAGCATATTTGTAACTTTAAAGTGAATATGTCATTTGTGTAATTAAGCAGTGTAAGTGTATCACATTTACTCTGATGGGAGAAGACAGTATTTCTGGTATCAACATAGTCTCTGATCTTATCCCAAACTATAATCTTAGGGAATTTTCCTAACTGACGTTTGCTTCAGATTCATTTTTATCTTAGAGGGAAAATTCACTAAGTGTAATATATTTAAAGGTAATTTTAAAACCCAAGGTTTTATATTTTTTGTTTCTGTTTATTTTAATAATACTCTCGGAGAAAATCCTAGTTTCTCTTCTTTCTTTGTCCTGCCAACAATCGGCTTTATGATTTAGGGCAAATTTTTAACCTCGGATTCTTTTGTCTATAAAATATAAGGTTTGATCTGCAATGTTTGATCTAGATCCAATATTCTGTTAGTTATTCGCTTCATTTAAAGATTTTATTTTGTTTTCCAAAAATAGTAGATCTTATATATGTTAAGTTGATCTTTTATTCTGTGTATTGAGTGTTAATCTATGAAGTTGGAATAATACTTTCAGGAAAACACTGAAATAACAACAGAGAAAGAGTTTGAAATGGGCAAAAGGTACAGAGTGTCCTATTTAGAACATCCTTCTGGATTAGCTCTACCTTTCATTGTTTTTGAGTTATTTTATAACTCCATAAGATGTAAGTAATTAAAATGATTTTTGTCCATAGATATGCAAATTGTGTCCACTGAAATGCCATTGATTATTCCCTTTGGCTATTAACCTGTTTTACATTTATTTGTAAATTAATTTCAGCAATCCTAATTGCCTACATATATATAGTTCTTTGAATTCTCCTTTGAATCAGTTATGACATCTTATTGGTTTCCTCATTAATTAATGTTAAATAAAACCTTGGACATGTGTTTATTTTATATTGGTTTTAGGGTCTTGATTTTAACTTTAAAAAATTATCCTTTACCTAAATCATTAGATAACTGCAAGGATTAAATAAGTTGATGCATGTTAAGCACTTGGCAAAGTGCCTGAGACATAATGATGATGATGATTGATGTTTAGTCTACTGACCAAGTGAGTTTCAATTCTAGTTCACAATTATCGTCTTCATAGCTAACTGGTAAGAATTCAAAATGACATAAAGGTTAGCTCAGTTTGAAGATAATTAAAACTACAATATACTTGAGAGAAGGACTTACGTATCATTAAATTCTATATATTTTGGCATACATGTTCAGATACCTGTATCTCACTTAAAATTGTGCTTTGATTTCACATTAAATACTTTGAAATTTTGTGTAGGGGCTAGCAGATATTTAGCTACTACCTGAAGTGCCTAGAGATGCAGAGACTCAAGAAAACCACCCGGAAAAACAAGTAGTAGAGTTAGAAGAGAACCAACTAGCTTCTCACTGCTCACAGTTCTGCCACTTACAAAAGTCCCTCACTTGTTAATTAGTTAGCAAAATAGCTTTTGTCCCCATGGGGGGTAATATAAGAGGAATGGTAAATAAAAGAATGAAAATAAAGGAGTCAAAATAACTTCCAGCTGCCTACTATTTTTTTTTCCTCCTAGGCTATCTTACCACCAAAATAGATAGATGTTGCAGTGCAAAGAACTGAAGAATATTTTATTCAGGTATGTATTTCCATTTACTCCACTGAACAAAGAAACTTGAGCTGGCTATGGTTAAAGATATAGTGTGAATACGTAGGAAGGAATCCTGATTGTGAGCTTATTACACACTGGAACAGGCTTTCTAGGAACAAGACTGGCCTTCATCAAGATATATTAAGTAGAATGTACAGAAGATTAAGTGATAAGAGTTGAAGGGGCACGAAAAGGTCCTCGAATGATTTCTCTCCCTCAATATCACAATAAGCAAAATCAATACGACAACAACAAAACAAACACATAAACTCAACCAACATTTATTAAATATTCCCTATGTGTCAGGTACTATTTTAGCCAGAAAATCTCTGCCCTCATGAAGCTTACCTTGGGTAGGGACCAGGAAAGACAGTGAGTAAAATGGAGAAATAAATGATATTAAAAAGTTATAGGCACTATGGAGAAAATGAAAACAGCGAGAAAGGAAAGAATTAAGGGTTCTAGTTTTAAAAAGCTTGTTCAGAGAAGGTCATTTTGAAGGGCGATTTGAACAAAGATTTAAAGAAAGAGGAGCAAGCCCTTAAGATGTGGGGTGGGATGGGGGAGGGGAGAATGTTCCAGGTAGAAGACCCTGAGGCAGGTAAACACCTGCTGTGCTTGATGAATAACAAGTAGGCCAGCTGGCCTCAGCAGAATGAGCAGGAGAATGGACAAGGTCAAGGAGGTAATGGGAGTGAGGATGGAGGCAGATCCTTATGGGCCCAGTGAGCCAGTGTAAGATGTTCAGCTTTCACTCTGAGAGAGATTGGGAGCCACTGGAGAATTTTTAAAAATGAAGTGATATAGTCTGACTTAAATTTAAAAATGGATCACCAGGAAAAAAAAAATCAGCAACTTCAATCAACAATGAAAGGGTCAACAAGAAATAGAGGAGTCTATAGAGAAAAACCAAGGACTTGGCTCTAAACTGTTCCTATGACTCTCCCACCCACTGCCCTGCCTTCAAAAAGCCATACTGAAGAATTTCCTCCCCAAATCTGGAGACAACCAAGTTGAGTTTATTCATTCACTTTTTTCTCTTTGAACTAATGATTAGTAAAACAGTTTATTTTGGGTTTTGCATCCCCACCCCCGTACTACCAAGCAATGCTCAGGACACTAGCTGAGTGTTTTAGAATTCAAATCAATTCTGACATTATCTACCCAGAGATAGCATCAGATTCCACAGGTAAAGGGCTCCGTCCCACAGGACCACTCTCCACTTCAGACTCCAGTTGCAAGTCCAGGTTGTTAGCTGTACTTCTGACTGACCAGCTGTAAATCAGAGGTTCCCACGACCCCCTCCTTGGGTTTGATTAATTTGCTAGAGCTGCTCACAAAAGTCAGGAAATCTATTTACTCACTAGATTACCAGTTTATTACAAAGGATATTAAAGGGTACGAGTCAACAGCCAGATAAAGAGATAGAGAAGGCAAGGTCCTGAACAAAGAAGCTCTGTCCTCGTGGAGTGTGGGGCCCAACACAGTGGCGCGCGGAAGCTTTCTGGAATCTACCAACCCGGAAGCTCTCTGAACCTTCTCTTCTTGGGGTTTTTATGGAGGCTTCATTACATACGCATGATTGATTAAACCATTGGCCATTAGCGATTGATTCCTCCAGCCCCTCTCCCCTCCCCAGAAATCAGGGGATATTCTCTCTTGGTTCCCCTGGCAACCAGTCCCCATTGGGGGTAGCTTTCGAAAAGTCACCTTATCAACATAAATCCAGTCGTGTTAGAAAGGGACATGTTATGAATAACAAGGCGCTCATTTTACCTTCATGACTTTGAAGTGTCTGCAGAAACTGAGGACAAGAGACCAATATCACAACAAAAAGATGCTCCCATTGCTCTTATCTCTTTGGAAATTCCAAGCCTTTGGGGAGTTGTGACCCCAGGAACTGTGGATGGAGACCAAATATATATGAGAAATAGATTCTGATCGTATGAATGACCAAATCTATATTTTTCCCATAAATCACAGCATCGCACTGTTGTTGAGGGCGAGGGAGTGAGATAGAGAAACGAACCATTAGCCTCACTCTCTGACGGATGCAGTGGTTCCAGGGCCAGTCTGAATTGAGGGAAATGGTCCAAAGGTTGCATAAACAGGTGTTATGTACTGTGAAAAAAATGTCAAGAAGTCACTGCATTATATCAGGTGAGAGAGAGGCACTCAAGCCTTAGCAAAAGCAGTAGGTTGGTAACTAAATCCTGTGGGGGGAAGAGGTAGTATAGCATATAAGAGTTACAGAGCCACCTTAGAGGAAAACAGCTCAAAAACAATAAAAAGGGGTAAAACTGACCTAAGGAAAACCATCAGAAGGTCCAATACAATATAATTACAGAACTAAGTAAAAAAATTTTTAAATAACAATTAATAGAGTTGTCATTACTGAAAACTGAATTACTGACATAGAGGAGCTTCAGATAATCAAAATGAATGCATATAAAAAGTACAGAGAATAAAAGAATAAAAGACACTAAAAGATCCAGAACACAGGCCAATGTAATCCAATAATTCCTCTCTATGAAATAGGGCCCCCATCAAGTGGTATGGAAGACGTATTTGAAAATATAATTCAAGAATACACTATAAAGAACATATCTCTCAATTAAATAGAACACATTTTTGTCCTAGTTAATCTGATAGAGCATGCTCAAATCCAATACAAAGATTGAATCTCAAGGATAGAAGAATTCTTCAGGCATTCAGGCAGAAAAGGCAAATCATCTTCAAGAGGAGAGAACCCCATTCAGGAATCCCAAGACAATGAAGCAAAGTAAACAAAAGTGCTATTCAAGGTGGGCACTTATTAGAAATGCAGAATCTCAGGCCCAGTGTCTGGCCTACTGAATCTGCATTTTCAGCAAGTTCCCGGGAGATTTCTACACAAGCTAAGGTTTGAGAATTAGTAATCTACAAAGCTCTCTCTAAAAGAAGGTATTGTCAGGGATATTCTATTTCAGTTAGTATGTCATTTTACTTAAAAGGTCTTATTTTCAATCGTGAAATTAATAGCAGCGACGAGCCTTTCTGAAGTCTTGATAACAAAATTCAAATGTCTTAAAGAATTCAGGAACAAAGAAGCAAGAAGTGAAAGCGTGGTGTTGATTTTGAATCTGTTTGAACAGAGAGCAAAAGCATGAGAATTATACGTAAAGAGCTGAATGTGGACCTGGATGATGTAAAAATGATATAATTCACAACAGGGAGGATGGGAGGAAGACTATCCCTATCTTTTACAGCAGATAGTTGATTAATACTTTCAAAATTCAAAGTATGTAGTATTTATTTTAAAGCATAATGACTCTAATATCTTAATATTTTTAATGTTTACACCTGTGCTTTTTAAAAATTAACCTTTTGAGACATATTTTAGGAAATGAGTTTCCCTGTGGTAAAAAAAAAAAAAACGTGAAGTTCAACAATTCCTTCATTTTCACTTCCTCTTATTTTTCTTACACCGAATTCAAGAAAATTTAATATTTTAATTACAACAGCATTTATAGTTACCATTTTTGCAGAAGTATTTAGATCGTTTTCTCTTTCTATCTACCTATCCACTATCAATATTTTATCTGTCCATACATAAGAAAGGAGCATATGCATCAGTGTTGTCTAAAATGTTGTTTCGTTTTGACGACATAAGTTTTTAAATGCTCGTGTTTTTGCATTTCTTTCCTATCTAAATTACTTCAAAAGAGTATGAAGAATTTTTAAAAAGTAATATAACAAATATGAGAAGATATAAATAGTTACTTGTAGGTGGTGGAAATAAAGCTGATTATTTTTTCTTGGATTTTTATGTATTTTTTATTGCAAAAAATTTTATCCAAGATTTATATCGGAGCATCAAAATCATTTTTGACTTAAAGTAGATATTTGCTGATCCCTCATACTCAGGCTTCAGTTCCGTTGCCTTGAGCAGAGTAAAGAAAGAAGCCAAGGACCAAAGCACATCTAAAGGAGAGTGCCTTAGAAAGAATCTTCCCTCCATGTTAACTGGGATCCCCAAAAGGCTACATACATTATCAGGGTCAGCTGACCTCCCAGCATCCCAACCTCAGAGTTGCTGTGGCATATGGTTGCTTTGCCATAGCATGGGGATAAAACGACCATTCCTGCCACAGACCAATGTCCTGCAGATCTGCACCCTGAATATGTAGAGCTGGGATAGGCCAGGAATCCCAAGCCTCCAATCTGGTTTGAGGTGGTCCCCAGTTGGTAATGCACACAGGTACTATCAGACGTGAATGGCAGATCTTTTTAGGAGGAGGCCACCATCATCATAGGCATTGGAGAATTCCCACAGAAGACAATGACTAAGTACTTCACCAGTGATAGCCAAGACTCAAGGTAACAAGGCAACATGAATGGTAACCAGTAGAAACAGTCCCACAAACAACCGGATACAGATTATAAAACAAATATCCTCAATGCATTCAAAGGAATAAATGATAAGCTTGGAAACATTTGCAGGCAGCAGGAAACTAAAAGAGTGACCTTGCAGTTTTAAAAAGAACCATATAGAATATTTCAAAATGAAAATGTAATAGCTGAAATTAAAAGCCCAATAGATGTTAAGAAACAGATAAAACAAAGTAAAATTTGTTCTTATGGCTGTCCAGATATCACAGTACTCCTAATTTAAAAATCAATCTTTCCCCCACTAATTTTTAACATGCCTTTATTATGTACAAATTAAACATGCAACTGGATCTTCCCCACTGACCTGTCTATTCATACACCAGTACCATGAAGGTTTAATGGAAGAAGCTTTATAACCAAGATTCTCAACCTTATTAATATTGACATTTTGGACCAGATCATTTTTTTTTTTTTGTAGGGGCCTCTTCTGTGTATTTTAGCATGATCTCTAGCCTTTATCAAAACTATATCCAAATATTGCTGAGTGTCCCAAGGGTGGCGGCGGGCGGGGGTGGGGGGCACAAAATCAAAACTAAACTAAGAAAAACCCCATTGAGAATCTCTGCTCTGGAAAATATTTTACTATCTCGCAATGTTCCCGTTGGTTGCTCTGCACACCAGGCTGGGAGCTTCTTGAGTGTGATCTGAAACCAGCCCGTGTACACGGAGGGCAGGGAAAGACGGAGGGAAAAGGCCAGACCATTCCAGATTGGTAGGTGGCAGGTTTAATAAGCAAGAGGACTCACTCCCAGGATTGTCTGGGGAGACCGCAAGACGAGTAGTTTTCCATACGGCCCGCCCAATCTCAAAAGTTTATAGTGAGGCCTTAATTGGTTCAGTCATGGACATAGGGAGGCTTACCCCTACCCGGGTTTAGTTTTGTACCCAGTCCTGAAATTCTCAACACCACATTTCTATCTCCAGCCTGTGTCCTTTGGTAGTTTCTAGCGTGGGGAAGGCAAGTGGAGGGAGCTCAGTCCAAGCACAAGTGACGGAGTGGACCGGACCCTCCAACTGCCTCGCTCCAGCTCTCCGGTCAAACCAGTGGTCTTGATGGATGAGGTCACCGAGAGAATGACCCCCGCGCTGGCCCCAAGATATCGGAGGCTCCTCACCCCTTCCCTGTCCTGAGAAAGTACACTCTGCCCACCATTCCCACACCAGGAGCCATTTTCAAGGGTGCAGCCTTGAGACAGCAGTGTGTTGCTGAGACCATCTGGACAGTGTATGTGACTGAACCCAGTTACAGCCTCTACATAAACTTTTAGGATTCTGGCAGCGGGCTTGGCGATCTACCTGTGCACGGTCTCTCAAGACAAGCCTTATAAGTAAGGTCCTTTGCTTCTTAAACCTGCCACCCACCAATCTGGAACAGTCTGCCTCTTTCTTTGGTCTCTCTTTGCCCATTGTGTATGGGAGACTATTTTGGATCTTACCTGGGAAACTCTTGAGGTCAAGAACCAACACTCTATAACTGGATTCATCAGTGTGGGAACAATAACATCATTTCCCACGTTCAGAGTTTGGTATCTGAGCATAATAAA
>NW_006436283.1:8952486-9017719 GCF_000325575.1 Pteropus alecto | reverse complement strand
ATATGGCTGTTAAACACTTGGACTCTGGCTAGTGTGACTGAAGAACTGAATTCCAAATTTTCTTTACTTTTAGTTAATTTAAATTTAAATAACCACATGTGGCTATTGGCTACCATATTGGAGATATATATATATTTCTTCTTTTCAATCCATGTGCCTTGATTGCTATTATCTAATTGTGTTGGCTAATACTTCCGACACAATGTTAAAATAGGAGTGGAGATTGCAAGTATCATTGTTGAGTTTTGTGGGAAAGCCTCTAATGACACTCCACTAAATAACGTAAATGCTGATAACAGTGTGCGTGTGTGCGCGTGTGTGAACAACGCGCCTGCATGTAATTCATGTTAAGTATCCATAAATTAGTATTTGTATATTTTTAGAAAGAAAAGGTATTAAATTTGTCAAATGTCTTTTTACATCTACAGAAATTATTATATCATTTTCCCTTTTAGCACTGCAAATGTGATCAATTTTGACTTTCCTAGTACTGAGTCACCCTTGCATTCCTGAGATAAATTGCGCTCAGTCATAATGTGTTGTCTACTGGTCTCGTACTGTATGCAATATTGAAAACACCTAGCAGTCTCTTCGGCCACCTTTCTTTTTTTCTCTCAGGTGCCCAATATTTTATTTCAAGTCTTTTTAATCCTAGCTAGGACCACTGAGAAGATCAGCAAGCTTAGTCTACCTTTTATCTGAAGTCCCAATTCTTCACCATTTAAAATACATAATTGCACCATATCTACAGTATAATACTTTCTTCCTTGTAACTTATTGATTTTTAGTACTACAAATTAAGCATATACTTAATGCTCACCACCAGTCTTTATATCAATGTCTTCCCAGTCTTATTTCTTATCTGAAGCTCACTCTAGTACATTCCTCAGAAAAAAACCTCTCAATCCCTCAATCCTCCTCTCTCTCTCAATCTCTCTCCTCCTCCCTTCCTTCCTCCCTCCCTCTCTTCCTGCCTTCCTTCCTCTATCTTCAGGTTCACTGATTATTTCCTCTGTCATCTCCATTCTTCTATTGAGGCCATCCATAAATTTTATATTTAAATTTATAATATATCAATATTATATTTTAGATTGTATTTTTGTTTTGAAAATTTATTTCTCTTTTATATTTCAATAAATTTCTTATATTTTGATTCCCTGTGAACACGTTTCCTTTTACACTTAGTATTGTTACAATGTTGCTTTTAAGCCCTGCTCTGATAATTCTAACATCTTGGGGTTGGCATCAGTTGATTGTCTTCATTTAAAGTGGATCAAATTCGTATGGCTCTTTGTACATAGAATAATTTTGCATTGTATCCTGGACATTGTGGGTTCTGTTACCTTCCTGCACAGTGTTGATATTTACATAGGCAATTACTGGGTTCAACTCACACTGCACATTGTCACGCCTCTGTCGGGTGGTGCTTCAGTTGAGACCGCCTTCAGTTTGGTCCCAGAGTGAGCCAGAGACTTAGCAGGTTTTTACACGGACTTTGGGGTCCTCCATTTCTCATTCTTTCCTTTTTGGGATTCTTTTTTCACGCTCTGGAAGCTCCGATTGGCCTGAGCCCCTTCCCTGGTTCACCCGAGCAGGAAGAAGAGGAGCTTTCTATCGGAGGTTCAGCCTTCCTGCAGTATCACCGGACCTGTAGATGCCCGAAGGGTAAAGCTACAAAAAACGAAAAGTGGAAGCTCCCACTGAGCCAGACACATCCTCCAACTATCAGCGCGTTTCCAAAGTCTGTCTGCTTTTGCTTTTTTTTTTTTTTTTTCGTATCTCGCTCAGGATTTCTCTGGAGGAAGGCCAGGGACGCTGTAATTCCACTATGTCAAAGCAGTTTCCCTGGATGGGATCTTTGGCGCGTTAGTATTGTGAATTTATGTAGGTTACATTCCTCAAGTATCATTAGACATGATTAGACCTTGTTAACCTAAAAATAAAAGGCCTTTTAAAGTGGGAGGCAACAAGCATTTATTTAAGATCAGAATAGCTATTCTGGAAGCATTGATTCTGGCAGAAGACCAAAAATAATGTTCCGATTAGGAGACAAAGGCAAGGGGTATTTATGAGAAAGGGAAGGGGAACAATTACATCATAGAAGGAAGGCATTTGTACTGATGCAGATAAGTTGACATAGTGACACTAATTCTAAACAATGTCCTTTAAAATTTTCAGTCCAGCAGCCATTAGTCCAGTAGTTATAATATCTGCTTTCTTGTTATTCTTGTAAACAGTTGTTTGGGATACAGTGTTACTTCAGGCCCAGCCCAAGAGTTGTTTTGTGTCGTTTTAAACTTCCAAAGGTTTGAGGCAAAAGACGTTCAAAGCAATTCCTCTGGGATGGCACCTCCAACTCCATGTTAAAGTGACTCCATTTATATATGTATATTTTTATAACGTTATCCTGTCATGGCCTCTTACACACACTAACGAATTGAATCTGGCAGAATCCTTTCTAGTTTTGGTGAGTACCTGTTCATGATTTTCGGGTCCTCCTGTTACCAAGGTCATCAGATGAGACATTACTTGCCTTGCTTCATCCCACACAGGTGGCGATTCCACGTGGACCTTGCAGGTTTGGGCGATGTACACCCAAAGTAGGACTTCTGTAACAAATTGCTACAAACCGAGTGGCTTAAAACAACAGAAATTTATTCTCTCACAGTTCTGGAGGCCAGAAATCTGAAATCAAGGTGTTGGCAGGGCCACGCTCTCTCTGAAGGCTTCCTTCCTTCTTCTTGGCTACTGGTTATTGCTGGCAATCCTTGGCGTTCCTTGGCTCGTAGATGCATCACTCCAATCTTTGCCTCTATTCTCACATGGCCTTCTCCCTATGTGTCTTCTGTGCACCCAAATTTCCCTGCTTTGTAAGGATACCTGTCATTAGGCTAAGGCCCACGTTAATCCCATACGACCTCGTCTTAACTCGATTGCATCTGCAAAGACCCTATGTCCAAATCAGGTCAAATTCACGTTGGGTTAGGACTTGAACACTTCTTTTGGGGAACAACCTGCAACAGGTGTTTTGCCCTCAACAGATCATGTTAGGAGTAGATGGGATGGAGATAATTTGTAATCTAGTTTTTTCTAGAGGTTATCCATGGATTTTTGGTCTGCTTTCCTAGGTTTGTTTTTTTTTTCTTTTTTCTTTTTCTCTTTTTTTATTTTTTTGGTCAGGAAAACTGGAGAGATCCCTAAATGGTGAAACATCAGAAAAAATAATAGAGTGAATTGCATAGGTTTTGTAATGGGAGAAGGCGTGTTCTAGCAAGGGAGCAAAGAATAAAGAACGGGATGGAGAGACTAAAAGCAAATTTGCCTTCAGTATAAGTATCACCCAAGACACAAATTAGCCCTACCTAAAATAAGTAAATGCCTATTTTAAAATTAATTAAAGATGGAAGTGAAGACATTTACAATATATATTATAGATACACATTTCTAATTATATTTATTTTATATATAGTAAAAATATTCTAAATGTATGGAATTAAGTGATTTGTATAACATCATATGAATGGTAAAATAGAATCCAATCCATTATGTTTTTCTAGGCATCAAATAGTAAGTTTTACTTATTTACCATGTTTCTTTTAACAATGAGGAACAATTAAAACAATAATTGAAAATTTTTTAAAAGGACAAATATCCTAGCTCTCCTACTATCTTAAGACTAAAACTCTTTTTTTTTCCATTTGGAACCAATATTTTTACATATTTGCAAGAAATCAAGGTTTAAGCAAAAAATAAATAAGCAGTAGAAATTGTGTATAATTAAGGAATTCAGTTATAAGAAATTTAATTGCTTTGAATTTTCACTTACAATGAAATCCGTAATACCCAGGGGGATTTTCTAGGTCTTGTCAGCTGCTCCTTGGAATTTTCCTTCAGGAATTGCCAATATTGGTCTTGTAACTATTCTGTTTTCACAAAGGCATATCATGTAATTAAATACCAAGCCTGCAGTATAACTGCCCAAGCTAACAATTAGGCCTCAGACATTGTTATCAGCCATTTCACTGATCTCAGTGAGTTTAAGGTGTAACAATTACAAATTGGATAAATAATTTCTGTGACTAACCATGATTCATGATACATAGATTACCATCAAAGTCTGTATAAATTTGATGCAAAAGACATCCTCAATTTAGACACAAATGCGCTGAAATGAAATCCCCCAGTGATGTAGCAGAGAGGCAGATGTGCGTAGCAGTTAAGAGTGAGCTTTGACTTTGACAAGAGCTGGCTTCGGATCTGAAGTCCTTTTTTTTCTGGCTGGTCAAGGTACGTAAGTGGAGAAAATACCATTTAATTCATAGGTTCTTGAGTCTATTACAAGATCAAAACAATGCCTGACATTTTGGCCTTCAGTTATTGAATTATTCAGCTGAATGTTGAATTGAATATTGAATTCTTCAATTGTCAAATAACTATTCAAACAGTAGCAGGTACTACAGAGATAATACTCTATAAAGCATGCGGTTGACTGTGGACTCAACTGGTCCAAATCTGGTCGCTTGAATCTTCATTGTAACCATTGTTCTGATCTACCATTGTACTTACCTTTAAAAATACTCAAACGGGCACTTTCAACCTACAACTTTATCAATGATAACAGCAATTAGTTGTCATAAATGGTAAAACTCA
The DNA here is from genome assembly GCF_000325575.1 of Pteropus alecto. NCBI lineage: Eukaryota > Metazoa > Chordata > Mammalia > Chiroptera > Pteropodidae > Pteropus > Pteropus alecto. The sequence continues at coordinate 9,013,069 of NW_006436283.1, read as the reverse complement.
AAACATGAAATTATGTAATTTACCACACATTTGACATACACACACACACACATGTATAAGTAATAGAATGAATTAATACGTAGTCATAGCATAGTATGGTCCAGAACTTAATTCCAGTCCTTTATAAATTAAAATTCAAGCCGATGAGGGAAATGTTTTGCTCTGGTACCAATTTTCCTCTTCTTTTATTGTCCAGGATCTGATACTGTTCTGTCTCCTTGTTTACATTGATCTACGACAGATTTGTCACTTTTTTGCTCCCGGAATGTGGATCTCAGACTACGATTACGCGCAGTTCATGCACAGTCTTGACTGATGGTATTTATATTTTATACTGGTTTTTGAACCTCCCTAATTTGAGATTTGTTCTCTTCAGAAATACGTAACTCTCCCAAGCCGTCTGGTGCAGCTGCCTCCTGCCCCATGTGTGGTAATTCACACATTCGGAAGGTGACAGCAAGGAAGGCTTCGGAGATCCTATTCCATTTCATCCGAATCTTGAACCGTGTATTGACGGAGGGCATTCCAGGATAAGGAAAAACCTAAAAGCGTTGAGAACACATCTTGCTCCCACCAGTTTAGTTAGCAGGAAAGGCTGAGGGACACAATAAACCAGGAAGTAAGTAAATAAATAAATGGGTCAAATTTTAATATGTCAGATAGTGATGAGGGCTATGGTAAAAAATAAATCAGGGGAGATGAATTGAGGCTGTGATTTTGAATAGAGTTGTCAGAGAAGTCATCACTGTCAGAGGCTGATATTAGAACATAGACTTGAAAGATGGGGGAGCAAGCTATGTGGATACCTGGGACATGGGGAGGGGGAGGTTGTAGGTAGAAGGAATTGACAGAAGAAAGTCTCAAAACAAGATGTGACAGGTGTTCAAGGAATAGCAGAGGCATTCAGTATAGCTGGGACAGTGAGCCCAAAGGGTAAGGTCAGACAGGCTAACTGGAGTGAGGAGGAGGGTGGTGGTTAGGTGGGTCCTGAAAGCCACTTTTAAGCTATTGTAATGACTGAATAGAATGGGAAGACATTGGAGGATTGTGAGCAAAGGACTGACATGATATGACCTGGTAATTAAACGTGATAACTTTGGCAGCCGTGCTGAGAACAGCCTGAAGAGGGGCACATGTTCTTCTAGGGGAGAGAAGGCGTGACTTGGACCAGTGTGGTATCTGTAGATGTGGGGAGATGTGCTGGATGCTGCACAGAGTTTGAAGGTGATTTTATTTAACTGGATTTGCTAACGGTTGGGCAAGTGTATGAGAGAATGAGAGGAGCTAAGAACATCTCCAAAGTTTTGGCATGAGCAACTGGAAACATGGAGTTGCTATTTACTGAGATACGTTGTGTGACGATTGAATTCCCTGCCCAAATTACGACACTTTTGAGAGTAAAAGAGAATGCTAGGTACTTGTGAAAACATGTGAACAGGGACTATCTTGGAAAATCTGTTCATCCTGCAACAGTGGCTTTCAATCAGACATTTGGCAGTGTCTGAAGACATTTTTGGTTGCCACAAGTAAGTGGCTGATGCTAGCACTCAGTGGGTAGAGGCCACAGATGCAAAGGACAGTACCCTGTGACCAAGAATTACCTGGTCCAAATTTTCAATAGTGCCCAGGCTGAGAAAGAAAATTAGAAGTCCAGGTTTGCTGACGTGAATTGAAATGAAGATCAATGTACTTGGAAAGAGAAATTTTGAGGATGCCTACATCTTCATTTGTTTATCACTTTTATCCAGCCGACTTTAAAAATATATACAAGGCCATTCACAGAAAAAAAAAAAAAAAGAAGGAAAAAAGAAAAGAAAAGAAAAGCAGGTACCCCTGAACACAGCCGCCGAATATTAAGGAATTATACATTTGAAAGCTACAGAACTAGTTAGGCTTAATATTGCCACCAGGGTTTTGCTGGAACCTTCGCCTATTCCTCGGCTGGCCTTTCTTTTACCAAAGGCTCAATTCAGCTATAAGATCATTGGTGCGTGGCTTCTTGGATTTCCAAAGTATACATACAAGAAAAAGAAGTTCAAACGCAACTTTAAGGAAAATGGTCACCATGATCTCCACCCATCTAAATGTGGTTAGCTGAAATTGATCTTACAAGCAAAATTCCTCCTATTCACACCAGACGGTAAGCCTCTTGGAATGAACAAGATTATCAAGTGAGATGCCCAAATTCATTCTTATCCCTACTCCATCTTCCCTCCAAAGCAGAATAAATCAATAAATAATGAAAACAACATTAAAATCAGTGGCAGAACTCAAGAGGCTAACTGCCTCCTTTTTCCACTTTATCTGTTTGGATAATCTCTGAAATTATAGTTAAAACCTCATACTAGCTGAACTAAAAGCTCTTTTAGTCCCAGTTTAGATGCTTAAAGTTTTAGTCTTCCCTTCTTTTTCCTCCCCAAATTTAGTCATTGAATGAAGCAACTCCAATAGTTAGATGTATCTGAATGAGCCCGTTGGTTTCTGAGCAGCTGCAATCTGAGAGTAACATTCCAGCTATGAAGCTAGTGCAGCAAATGAAAACTTTCAAAACCAGCTCCAACTTCCTACCTTCAGGTCCACCAGATTTATACACTCAAACCCTTTCCTGTCTTAGTTTTCCTCTTTGCTCTTATAATGGGGTCCTGAGCTTTAGCAAAAATGGGCAAAAGAGCCTTTCTACTTGTGCCTAATTATTGAGAGGGTGCCTGCGAGGTTTTCTTTTTGGTAGAAATTACAACGAGGCTTACTTAGTTTCACAGTAGCCCCTTCCTCCTCGTACTTTACATGCAGGCACACAAGAGCATTTACAGCTATTACATAACATGAAACTGGGCAAGGCTAGAGTGTGTACACATTCAGAACTCTGCCCTCTCTGTGGAATGTGACAGAAACAAGTTTAAGCAGGACTGTGCCCCCAAAGATGGGGGAATTTAAGGGGGTGAGCGTGGAGAGAGAACTCATTCAGGTCAGATTTCACGACAGGTAGGAAAGCTGTAAAGTGTCTGTGCTTCTTGCAATCCATGGATTTCCACATTGGATTATTTGTCAGGCAGCTACGAACATTTAAACGTGAACACTGTTTCTATGTATATCGTGAGAGAAATAATTCTCCCTCAAGGCACCGTTGGTACAATTAAAGATCAAATAAAACCATGTAAACATTGAAAAAAAAAATGGGCAAGCAAAGATACAGGCCTGCTTGTGAACTTGGGGAATCTCCTACATCGCTATTGTGTGCTTAGATCCTACATCGCTATTATGTGCTTGGGTGCATGCCATGGTCATGGATAATATCAGGAGGGGGGTCCAAATGTGAGACATGCCTGTGCGCGGCTCTACACTTCTCCCCAAAGTAAAACAAAACAAGCAAAAGGGCTATGAGGTGCCAAAAGGATTAATACATTGTCCTTACTCGACCTTTCCCTCACTCTTATGTGAAGACAACAGGTGGTTCATTTCAGTCACACAGAGATTCTTGTCTTGATCCTGAAACCTAGACTGAGGATCATAAACAGATCAATTGGACACCTATTTTTCCAAGAGTAAAGGATACTCCTGTTCAGCAGCCGATGCCCAAATCCTTTCAGCCCTCCATCTTCTACAATACTTACTGTTAATTACTACTTGTCAGTGCTTGTTAAGAACTGTGTACATCCACTTTCTGAATATACACGGTGGGCATACTTCCTGGGACTCATCATGGAGACTGTAAATCTGGCACACTTCGTTATCTAAATGTTACAAAGTGAAAATAAATTTATTCTTGCATTTATAAAATTCGGGAGTGCTCATAATCTTCAGAGTAATTGGTCTTTGTTCCTGGAGTATTATAAGCACATTGCATAAATTGCCTGTGCCAGTGAATACAGAAATAGAACTAAGAGTTTGCACATATAGCATCTTGAAAAATGATTTCATATTACTTGTTGTTCTGCTTCCAATGCATTATACAAAATTGATTGAAGAGATAACTGGAATATCATCCACCAAAACTCGGCTCTTCATCTCTCTTATGACTTATTTTTAAAATGCTGATTTTAAGACATAAGGCTCAATTTATTTTTTTGGAAGGCACACTGATAGATATTTGCTCAGCTCTTGCTGTAAAAACTTTTTCTTTGAAGAATTCTCAGTCACTGTGAACATGAAATCTTAAAAATATTTTCCTTATCTATTCAAAATGAGCACTGATCATAAATTCCTAAAGTAACTCATTCAGATAAATTAAAGTCAAAAGTTTAATGTGTACATTTTGAGTTAAGTCAAAATTTAGCTTTAGAATCCATCATAACTAGAGAAAATGGTAATAACATTGTGGAAGGAAAGCAATAGAACATTCTACCTATGGGCTGAAATTTTATTGAATAATTACTACAATTTTAATATAATCCTATCTATTTTTTGAAATTATGCAGATTCTCACAGGATGATTTTCATGTCTGGACTACTCTTAACATTGAAAAAGGAAAATACTTATTTTCTAGGTAAGTTTTTTAATGCATTATGATAGAAAGTAAAATAGTTTGGATAATAAAAAAATTATCTAATATTTTTTTTGTGGTTCTTTTCCTTTACCCCTGCCTAATTCCAAACAATCCACATGGACCATTTTGGATAGGTACTAAACAATTTTTTTAAAACATAGAATCAGTTAACAAATCTTAAGAAAAATTTCTCCATTTTTAAATAATAATAAAATATCTCTAATACATGCTTAAACCCCCTTACTATTTAGTTATAAGGTAACTAAGCCACTGGGAAAACATATTTTAGTGATTTTAAAAATATGCCTAAATTTTTAAATTGAGCTGATTAATTAACGAGTTAAATAGCAAAAAGACAGCAACCACTAGTAATGGTTACAAGAAGCAAGTTAATACAAAGGTAATGAATATAAGAAACATAGAGATAAAATAAATAAAATGGAAGGATTTAGAATATTTAGATCCTGATGCAATCAAATGCTTGGAAAGAACCAAAATAATTTTATCAGTATATATCTTTAATAAGGAAAACCAAATAAAAACTCATCTTTGAAGCCTGACAACTCTTTCCACCTCTCATTAACCACCACTATGCCCCCTGCTGTTTGCTTTGTTAATCTATGACATGATACCGCCAAAGGCCTACATAATTCATGATTTAGCTATTCAACTGTCCCTTAAATCCACTCCACACTGTGGAATGGAATTGTTTCTTCCAGATGGCCTCCATTTCCTCTTAACAAGCATCCAACAGTGTTTTGACTGGCTACAATAATAAAATATTTCTTCTCCCTTTCCCTTCCATTAAACTAAGTATTTCTATTCATATTTCCTTATGTCGTGGTAACATTCTTCTAACTTCAAAGCTTTCTTAGCTCTTCTTAAAAGGATTATTTCTTATCACTTGGTAGGACACATGTTCTTACACACCAGTCTTCTATTTCCAATACAGTATCTTCACTCTCAAGAAAAGAGCCAATGCTTGGCAATGCTTGGCATTAATTCACTTAATCTTCTCAAAGACCCCCATGTGGACAGCACTATTTTCTTCACCTTTATACAGACAGAAACTGATGCATAGAGAAGTGATCCGTTTATCCCAAGTCAAAGAACTAGTAGCTGGAAAAGCCAGGAGTCCAGCCCAGGCCATCCGGCTCCAGACCCGGCACTTTAATTCCCTGGTGAGATGGCCAACCTACGTAGACATCGCATAGCCAACACCTATGAGCAACTAGAAGTTAATGGAAACTAATGCTAGAGTTGTGTCAACTTACTTGCTTCCACGGGATACTGCAGAGGAAAATGGCATCTTCCAATGGTATATTCTTGGTCTCTGACACTACTTATCTCTACCAAAGTCTTCGAAACCTAAAATTGGGGACCGAAATTCACATTTACTTAAATTTTTATAGCACATATTTTTTCACAGTATTAATGGACTAAATTGCAATAGCTGGTATCCCATCAGCTAACCTATCTTAAGTCCTCAATCAAGTGTTGAGTTGAATAAAAATAATGACAATTATAAATGGAGTCGAGATAACAAAGAAGCTTATTTATATCCATGTGTATGAGATAGGGACAATCATGTTCCATGAAATAGACCTGAAATTATTTAACTTAAAATTGATTACTTTGCTTTTCGTGTATTAATTTAGTGTTTGAGGTGTAAGGTCATAGTAGATCAAATACAATTCAAATTATCTGCCTTTTATTTTTCATCTATGTCTGATCATATCCACTAATTTTCACAAAATATTTGCTTATGATATACACAGTATACTATCATTCTGAATTTTTCTACCTTTTCCAACTTAAACTGCTTTTAACAGAACACTTGACTTTAAGAAATAGTTATCATATCTGACTCCTCTTTTAACATAAACTTTTTAAGACCGGGAGGATAGGTGTTAATTTAGTTATTGAAATTCCCTTCCCAAATTAAATGTCAATGGCTGAGAAAAAAACTATCAGGAATCCTCAGAATAAATTTTTCATGTAACATCTGTTTATTCGTGATCAAAAATGGGTTTGAAATAGAACACATGAAACATACACAGAAGTGCATTGAAGAGCACCATCAGCCAATAAATTCCATGTGTTTTGAGTCACCATTGCCCTTACAAATAGTCCATGACTATTGGTTATCTAAAGACTTGAAATAAGTAACATCTTTATAGAACACAGGCTTTATGTATGCATTGGGAAGTATATTAATATATTGGCAGCATCCACATAGGTATAATCTTGTTTTAATCATATTTTCAAGAAAGCTTTGTTTCTCCAGTACTTAATTTTAAATATACAGAGAATAGCTAGTAATGGTTTTAGTTTCACCTTGGTATTGCTCCTAGGTCAACAGCATACAAATTAGGTCACTTAAAAATGTGACAATGAGGATTCTCAGTTTGCAAACTAAAACCGTGCCTTCAGCTACCAAATTAAAATCTCAATTAACTCGATTCCTCCAGTGTTGATGAACAAAGAAACAGGTATTTATAAATACAGGAATAAATAAAGCAATGTATTTTACTTTTGAGGTGCCTTTTTGCTCACATGGTTATAATTTTTTTATACTAGCTTAGTAGTTAGATGTCATAATCGCACTTTCTTTCTTGATTCTACTGATAAAGTCACAAACATACTGTACTTCAGTTTCCCTAGCTTTAAACTGAGATGCACTTTGGTTTTTGCCACCTCATTAAGATGGAGTAAGAACTAACATTAGGAAGTTCATAAATCCTTTAAAGATTTTTTTACATAGCATATTTTAAATTATGACTATTTTAAGCTCTATTTTACCAAAATGAATGAGTCATTAAAAGTTAAAAGCCCAGAATTACATTTCTTTCACAAAGCACTACCTGGGCATTAAAAAAAGAAAAATTCAAATGTCTATTGAAAACCTGTAGAACAGCTTCATAAATCATGAATCTCATGGAAATAAGAAAATTATACACAAAATGGCCTACATTTTTCTTTGAAACATTCACAAGCATTTCAAAATTTATTCACAGTACCAGATGGTATTGCCATACTCTGCCCAGTTTCTGTATATACAGTAGCACCCGATTTGGTAATATGCCCTCCCCCCAAAAGTTTTATAAATGCATTTTGATATTTATTCGGGTTAAAAAACAGAAACAAAAGGATAAATAAGGCCCTGTAAAATGAAAATCTCTAGTCATCTTTAGTAAACCTGCAAGCTTTTAGGTTCTCATTCCTCACCTAAATGTCAAGATGGTAAAGGGTTCCAAAACAGACTTCCAAAGACTTCCCGAGGCAGCAGAGTACAATCTAACATCTCCACTGTTTTACTCCTTATTGTGTAGGGTACAGAATCATGAACCGGCATGGAGCGTGTAGCTCATGCTGCTGCACCATAAATAGATTAACCTTAACTTCTTTATGGTAGGAAGCCCAACCTATAAAATACCACCAGATGTTCATTAGATTCTCAAATAGCTACTTTCTAATACCGTACATTTACGTAATACTTAAAAAATACTATTTGGTTATGCAATGTTAATTTCAGACATATATAGGACATATTGTTTTTGTGAGTTTGGCCAATAAATGAAATTATTAATTTATTTATCTCAAAAGAGTAAACATGGAAAATTAGTAGTATCTCCTACTTATCTGCCATATGCTGTTAATAGTAAAACATTACCTTTGGACACTATTCCAACTGGAACAATTTAAGAAAAAGTTAGTTTATTATGTTGACTAATTATTTCTATATCACTGTAGTTCAGACAGGTTCTTAATTTTCTGTGGACTTTTGAACTTTTTCTGTAACTTGCATATATCACCTAAAATATTTCCCGGAATATTTTACGATTTTTAAAAAAAGTACAGGTCAGTATGACCTGAATTATTCAGTCTGTGACTGAAGCTCAGAACCATCTATTAATATCAATGTAAACAGATCAAGGAGCCTTGAAGGGCACAACACTTTGTCCTATATCAGTGTTTCTAACTCATCCTCATATAGTACATTTACTGAATTGTCACAGTGTATTGGCTAAGGTACAAGAGTGTAAAGGGGATATACAGATTTATTTTGGACTTTATCAGTCCTAAATTGAGCTTGTCTCATTAATAACTAATATAAAACGAGGGAAAATGTTACCAGATTACTCTTAGCCTGAAAAAGGCACAGTTCTAAGGCATCATTAAAAGTTACCGAGCTTAAGACTAGATTGCATGGCTTAAAGGAAGGAATCAGAAGACAAGTTTCTACATCTGCAATCAAGACAGGTTTAAATCATGTTTTTTCATCTTTCCAAGTAAAGCAACAACATGTGGTGATGATGACAAACTGGTGTGTTGGGACAACCCATTTCACAATGTCACTGTAAGGACGAAAACGATATGGTGTATGTGGAAAGAGCTTGTTATCCTTCAAATATTACTAAGATGTTAATATCATCTTCAGGATTTTAAACTTCTCAAACCACGGATTATACTTTTTCCATTTTCTTTACCCCTACCATGCCTGTCATAAGTGGAGGTTTTAATAAAAGTCATAATGGAACATAATAAAGTGGGGGTGCTTCCCTCTTCTCTTTTCTTTTGGTCCTTGGAATAAAAAGATTGTGAGATGTGTGTTTTTATAGCTGGCATTGCCTGTATTTTATATTTTGATTTTTCTCAATCCTTCTTTAGTATATAAACTTTAGTATTTAAACATAGTAAGACTTGAACATCCTGAGAGACATGTAGGAAAAGGAAAATAGATGGCAAGTCAGTTATAGTCAAGGAAAACTGAGAACTAATTTTTTCTTATGTTACAAGGTTCATGATTCTTATAATAAATGCTTAATTTAATCAATCTATGGAGAAATATTTATAGCAGGCTTGCTATGTATCCCCTGCTGTTCCATATATGATCTCCAGGGTGTTCAAGAGTATTCACAAGAATTTTACAGTGTAACGGTAGAGTGAAGACTTTTGTATTTGAAACTGTTCAGGTATAGGGGGGTTCCAAAAGAACTGAGTACCTTTGAAAATGCATTAATCAGTAACTGGGGTTTGTAGGAACATGCAGTCGTGATCAATTTATAAAGCAGGATGTGGACACTTATTCTGTAAAGGGCCAGATAGTGAATACTTTACGCTTTGTGGGCCAGACGGGTCTGTTACAATATTCAACTCTGTTGTAGTTCAAAAGCAGCCATACACGATAAAAAAGTGGATGGGCACAGCTGTGTTCCAATAAAACTTTATTAACAAAAACAGTAAGCACGATGAACTTGGATCATGAGCCATAATTTGACATCCCCATTATAAAGAAATTCTCCCAGCTCTCTTTATAATTTAATAAATATTCAGTATGTGCCTTTCATGTCACTAGGGCATATGTCAATCACCCCTCTGATGCCTTTGTAATACATCACCTTTGACAATTGAAATGGCAGCCTGGACAGGATTCTTCATTTCTTTAAGGCTGAAAATAAGGATGCAGTACAAACATGAGGTTCTGGGGTATTCTCTCTGGAAAGTTACAAAATGAGACATTTGGGGATCTGGTGGCCAAGGTACAATTCCTTTTGAATCACCCTGTAAAATAAAAATCAGTAGTTAATGAAATATGGAATTAATTAGGAATGTTACAGAGAAGTTCCAAGTTTAAGTGTAACTTGAAACTCACATATAGAGCACAACTGGTTATTTGGTTTTCTGTAGAGCTCTGACTTCTTCAGACTCTCAGAAGCCAGATGGGACAGGACCGTAGAAGAAAATGAGTGAGTGTTGTATGAGAGAAATATGTGCACACATACACACATGCATATACTTGTAGGTGTGTGTGTGTGTGGGAAAAAGAGATTGATTTGGTTAGGGTGGAAGGAGGAGGGAAAGTATATGCATATTGATTCAAAGTAGTTCACTACCTGCCAGTGCTTTAACACACCACACAGGTGTTACACTCACACCCTCCTAGGATTAGTGCTAGGCTGGAATGATTCTATTCTTACTTTCCTAGAACCTACATCATTTGTCAGTCAGCTCATGCTGATATGTCTGGCCAAGACTCAGTATGGTTTTGGGGCAAGGTTGAAACAGCCCCACAATGGAGCGCTACATGGCTCCTTAATAGCTAAGAAACAATGAACATTCATATTACACATTTATCATTCAATGAGAATATCGTCCAGTGAGGACTCTGGATAATTGTTGGCATTTCCATAAGATACACCAGACATTGTTAAATTTAAAAGTCATTGATAATAATTTGAAAATCTAGACTCTTAATAGGAGCTTACTAAAGCATTAGCCAAAACATTTTTATATAACTATATATCATAATTAAATAAAAATTCTTCTTCCTAGCAAATCCCTATGCTGCCATTTCTTTAACTTTTATCAAAGAACACTAAAAGACGCTAGTCAACCTGTTTTAGATGAATTCATTCACCAGGTAATAAATCTGACAAGTATTGATTGAGCACATATTATGTGTACAACATATGCTAGGCCTGGGCTACACGATAAAGATGAAATTGTCTCTCCCCAAGCTTAGGCTCAAAGGACAAATACAGACACACAACCAGGTGTGCCCAAGGGAGTAGGTTAGGAATATGCAAGGAACAAGAGATTTAGCAGAAGAGATAAGATTTGTATTCATGTAATATTACTACAAGATAATATGAGACATATAGCCCAAATTAGCTAATGAATGCCATCAGAATTCAAAGGGGAAGACGCTCTTTTATAAGACAGAGGGATGTGATCAAGGATAACTTTATGGAAAAGGTGACCTTGAACGCTGAATGAAAGGTAGAATTTAGAAAAACGAAGACCTAGGAGTGGGCCAGAGATAGATGAAGACAATGGCATGAGTCAACATACAGAAGTGGCGACATGCATATTCATGTCTCAAGTAAGATAAGTAAATCCTGTTTTGACCAGGTTGTTTAAACAAAGGTGGAAGTAGATGAGTGAGAGATAAGGCTGAACAGGTATGGCAGCGCCAGACTGGAGAGGGCACTGGAAGCTAATTTATTTTGGGATTTCTAAAATTTCTGCTGACGATCGTAATTCATCATGATACATTTTAACTCAGTAAAAAGAAAATTTGTACTTAAAGATATCATACAACTTCAACTCATCATCCAGTCCCTTAAACGAATCCCCCACAAGCTTCTCCCCAATATACTTCATAATGTACTTATTTATACTTTAATTTTCTAGAATCTAGAAAAGTAGATATTCAGACTTGAACTTAGCATTAACTTTGGTGCCTTCTTTCCGCATGTTGCTGACATCTAGTAGATGCTGTTGGAAAACATAAATGTCAAGTGCAGATGATTATTGCTACCTAGGCAAGAGTCCAAACTGTCATACGAACAGGTCTTGACTCATCTCTTAAGTGATATTGTTATGATGGCCACTGGTTATTTTGCCAGAGCAGGAGATCAGGAACCTTTCTAATTCCTGAACAGAAAGATATATTACCAATATAAAAAATAGAATGTATGATCACAACTATTTTCCTTTCTTTAAATCATTGGTGGTTTTAGTCAGACATGTGAGCTGGGCTTAGCGCTGGGGACTGTTAGAACTGGAAGAGGCCTTCATCTGACTCTCCTTATTTTAGTGGAACAAAAAGAGGTCCAGAAGAGTGAAGTGACTTGCCTTAGGAGATGCAGCTAATTTCTTCTATGGCGAGGAGTAGAACACGCATCTCCTAGATGACAGTGTTTTTCTCACATCAAAAGTTACATCTTAGCTTTAACTTAACTTAAAAAATAGAGCATTAGTAACTTCTCATGGTGTCACTATGCAGCAGCATTTCTCAAGCTCAGCACTGCTGACACTGACCAGATAATTCTTTGCTGTGGCAGCTTCCTGTGCACTGCGATACGATTACCAGCATCCCTGATGTCTACCCGCTAGATGCCAGAATCACCACCCCCATCCCCTGGTCATGACAACCAAAAATGTCTCTAGACATTGTCAAATGTACCCTGGGGGGCCAAATCACCCCCTGCTGCGACACCCTACCCCCATCGCCTTCCATACCCCACCTACACCTCTAGAATAAATTCCTTCAGAGCCAGTCTGACCTAACCTAAGGGCCTCTTTCCAAGAATCTCATACCTCTACCCTGACAGCACAGGGCCTTCCCCAGGTGTTCTAGTTTCCCCTGTAGGTGTTTACTCCATTGTCGGAATCTAGTTTTTCTAGGTTAGCCATGGTCATAGGTCCTCTCCTCATCCACCCATTCATTATTTCAGCATGCATTTGAGTGCCTATTATACGCTAGATATTGAGCACTGGGAATGCAGAGCAAAGTCTCCGATCTGCAGTCGTTCAGCCTTCTGGGGGAGATGTATACATAAATGAACACCTGTCAGCCTTATGACGAGTGTTAGGGGAGTGGTGTGTGCAAGGTGCTGCCGATTCAGGGAATACACTTCATTCACACCGAGGGTGGTCATAGGGCGATGCACCACAGAGGCCAAAAGAAAGTGCCATCTAAACCGAATCTTCAAGGACGAATCAGAATGAGTGAGAGAGAAAGGGAAAGGCTCACCAGGTAGAGGGAGCAAGGAGGGAGAAAACCCGGCTTCTGGATATAGATCAACACAGGGTGTGAATTGACTCTGGAGAGGAAGCGGGGGTCGGGTCTTGGGGAGCCAATTATACCATGCCAAGGAGTTTGGAATTGACCTTGAAGGTAACTAGAAGGTAACTAGAAAGTGTGTCAAACTTGCATTTTAGAAAGATTGGAAGTACAGAAAATTACAAATACAGAGGATTTGAAATAAGAGCACAGGCCACCTCAAGACAAACACCGGATGTACTGTCTAGTAAAAGGACAATCGAGCCAGATTTCAGTCTTGCGGATCCTGTCATGGGAGGCATTCTTCTCCTAGGAAGGATGCCACAAACTGGCAAGAAGAGAAAAGACCCAGGACCATACAGAGGGACAGCCCCCTCCTCCACCCAGGAATGTGGGCAGATAAAACCTTTTACCATCAAGGCAAGAAGAACAACTTTTTCTTCTGGAATCTAGGAGAGGTTGAGTTCCTATGGAAATTCAAAATATATTTTTCCCAGAAAGAAAAATGGTAAATTTTGCTATTTTAAAATACATGGTTCAGGTAATTTATTGCATAGGTGTGTGTTGAGTGTATCTGTGCACTGGCTGTTGAACATATTGTTGTTTCTATGGGAATATGAATTACACATCGACTTTCAGAACACAACCCATCTGCCAGCTGTAAACCACGCATGCCTTTGCAGAGACTGTACAAGCACAAATGACAGTAGCGAAATGCTCCAGACAAGTCGTGATTAGAACTCTTCCATAGAGAAGGGAGTATGGGGCAATTTAAGAGCAATGCTGCCGACTACATAAAATGCAAATCGAAGTGAGCCCTATGCAGCTATTCAGGCCCTCCCAGGGCTAAGCTGCTCCAGTAGCTATCCTAGGGCCTGGAACATATCAGGTGCTCCATCAATGCTTGGAAAAGGGAATTAGATACACTGAAATGGTCTCCAAGCCCACATGCCTCCTGGTTAAAGGAGACTTGAAAAGAATGCTGGTTCCATGAGGCAATGAGACAGGGCATGCAAGAAAGCGAGCGACAGACAGCATGGATTTGCCCAGGACGGTGAAAGAGAGTGAGCTAGTAAGTCCCTACATCTGTGCTCAAGGGACAGAAACCCCTTCCTCTTAGGAGCAGAGCTGATGTAAACATGAGATGTCCTGATTAATTCACAATGTCAGTAGAGGAGAGCGACTTAACTTCGTGTTAGTTCCATGACCTGTTGCATTCTTTGTCTTAAGAGCTGATTTGCTGATGGTAGCTGAAACATGGAGGCCTCCTTCTTTCTGATTCATCCATTACCCAGAAAGCCCTAGCTTCCTAGAATTCTTCAAACTTTTCATCAAATCTAGCTGAATCTTCTTTCAGAGTGCCTCTATTTCACTGATGACCTGACCTATCTCTTGCCTTTCTGTGTCAACCTACCTCGATCTGTGAGGGAAAATTTATCTTCTTAAAAAAATGCATTGATTTAAGCCCCTTTCTCAAAAAACACTTTCACCGCCTTTCAGATACCTGGGGAATAAAGTCCAAACCATTAACCTGCCTTTAAGGCCCTGCAGAGTCCTCACCTGTAAATCCGCCCCGCCCCTACAATACCACTTCTGTATACAAGTAACAAATCCTTAGGGTTCTCTGAATAGGCTGTCCTCATTCCTCCCCCGTGCTTGGCTCATACCTCAGAAGCCTAAAATCCCTAATTCCTCCCTGTCTACTTTAAAAGCACACTTCTGGGGCTGGTCTCAGTGAAGCAGAAGTCTGACCTCATTTCAACCTCCGCTCCCACACTCCTCCCCATTTCTTGCATGGAATTATTCTATGCATCTCTGGTTTCCTTGTGAAGGGGGAGACTCTGTCCTGCACCACGTTGCTACCTATCCCCTAACCAATGGATGACAAATGGATGACCCTAAGCCCCTAGAAAGACGCGCCTGGCATACGTCAGGAGCTCAACAAATGTGTTAATTTTGAAGATATTCGAGATACTTGACTTTGTAAATTTGAGATTACCACCCACTTTCTCCCCTAAGTCGGGGACTTTCCTCCCCGCCAGGTGAGAAAAAAGCATCTAAGTAGTTTAACTTTGATAAAGTTAGCTTTGATATATAAAAAGCAAAGCGGAACTTCCTCTTTAACCTTTCAAGAAATGAGAACTCCCCAAACCCACTCTCCCACTCCGCCCTCACTAGTGAATTTTAGATTCCTTTAAAATCACCGCCCTGGGTCACTTCTTACAAAATAAAACTCTGCATCTTTGCAGTTGCAAAGGTAACCTTACCTCTCTCTAGCCAGCCAAGTCACCAACAAATTCCCCAAGCGAGAAAAAATGTTTTTAAAAATGGAGGTGTGAGCGTTAAAACATCTACAGGCAGGAAGGGTACATACAACAGGTGCTCCTGCAAACTCTAAACGCCCAAACGGACCTTCTGATCGAGCCAAAAGCTTTACAGCCAACACAATATGCTTTAGCTGTTGTTTCAGGGGCTTTTCGATAACAAAAACACTCCCTCCCCCTTGGCTTTGCCGTTTTTCGCCCACCACTTACTACAGAGTGCGTGTCTGACTTATCTGGGCAATCTCTGTCGCACCCAGTGAACTCGCTCAGCGACCCGCGCCAACACGTTTCCTTAAATCAGAGCCCAGTGGACTCTGCTCCGGAACTACATTACCCAGCGGCCCCCGCGCCCTTCGCAGGAAGGACGTCTGCGCACAAGATACTCAGTTCCAAGTTTGGAGCTTTTAGCTGCCAGCCCTGGCCCATCATGTAGCTGCAGCACAGCCTTCCCTAACGTTGCAACTGAGGGAAAAAATCACTTTCCAGTCTGTTTTGCAAGGTGTGCATTTCCATCTTGATTCCCTGAAAGTCCATCTGCTGCATCGATCAAGAGAAACTCCACTTGCATGAAGATTGCACGCCTGCAGCTTGCATCTTTGTTGCAAAACTAGCTACAGAAGAGAAGCAAGGCAAAGTCTTTTGTGCTCCCCTCCCCCATCAAAGGAAAGGGGAAAATGTCTCAGTCGAAAGGTAAGAAGAGCCTGTTTGCATTACTTGCAAAAAATGCAAAGGGTTGTGCATGCATTTATGAATGCATGGATGCAATTTTCGCCTAGCGATTGCATTTTTAAGTTTGAGGTTTTCCACAGCTCAGTTGCATTTCCTGTTTAGTATGTGTCTTTTTTTTGCAGACACAGAGAGTTCCTGTAAGGCAGGGCTTGCAGTTCAGCTGTGCATTGACGTTATTTGCATTCTTCTGCTAGGATTACTGAGCTCTTTCTGCCTTTTGCACAGTCAGGAGAGATAGAGCAGGTTGGTAGCGTCTAAATGTGTAATGCTTTATATAATTGTAAAATTCTTTAGTATGCACACATATTATAAGTAATCTTACGTGCAACAGAAATACAAACTTTTAAAAAGTGTGGATGAAGATGAAAGGTAAAACTTGAGTTAAACTAGTAGGAAATTATTGTAATCTTATATTCCTTTGGGAATGAGCTGTTGCTATGCCAGTATTTAGCTAAATTTCCATTGATAACGCTTTGAACATTAAGCAACTTCTGATATTTAAAGGAAGTAAAGGTGAAGTGTGAATAATAACATATTACAAAAAAAAAAAAGCAGAAAAGTCTTTCTCTTCCGAGATTTTGCACTTTACACTAATTGCTTATTGGCTCACAGTATTGAGAAGCAGCAATGAAGACACTGATGTTTTATAAGTCTTTCCATTTGGGAGATGCGTTGCATGGGGGGGTGGATATTGGGAGAAAAACTATACTTTTAAGCGCTATGCTAACATGGGGAGTTTGTTGTTTTATTAACAACCATAATTAAATATTTTAAATGTGTAATTGCATATATTTAGTCAGCTGGAATAGGTCAAAAGTTTAGGGTGATGCTTTTTATGTTTTTGTCCTTTTTCTTAATTTTTTTTTTTTTTAACACGGTGTGTTTTGCAGGTTTAATGTCATGTTGGGGAGGGGATTAAAAAATAAAATAAAATCCCTGACATGGCGTCAGAGAGCAGGGGTGCTGTCAGGTGCTCCAGGACCCTAAGTTACTTGTTTCAGAACAAATCCTTTACCAGAGAAAGCATATGGCATATGAGAATGTATGGACCGAAGAGGTGACTTAAGCACCATGTGAGTTAGGCTCCCTGAGGCAAGTGTGCACTATTATAAGTGTGAGGAGTAAGACCTGGTGAGATGAAAGTGTCTCGTAAGCTTTTGCCACTTTTTTTTAGAGTTGTTGAACCACTTTTTAATTCTACCGGGTGGGAATCAATCATACATCTCAGCCTGAGAAGAAAGTGATACGTATTCTCAAGAGTTCAAAGTAGAGATCTGCTTTTCTTTGCGTATTATGGGAGAGTGGATGTCTAAAAAGCTTAAGAGCGCTGAAGAAGCTAGGGATTAGCAATTGGAGGTATAGAGGTTCGTGAATATGGGGGAAACCTACAGTCTCCTAACTGAGGAGAGAAATAACTCAGAAGGGGCATTTTATGCTTTATATATTAAAGGGGTGGCATCTAGTTATTTTGGTATACGTTCACTCATTCATTTAGTTCAGTTTATGGATAAATATTGCGCTATATATGTGTATGTGTGTATGTATAAGTATGTATACACACGCACACTGCTCAGAGTTTGGGTGCATACAAAAATATTTAAAATGTAGCTTTTTTTTCCTTCAGGGAATTTACCATGTGGTCCGTGAAAGCATGTATTGCTGAAAGAAAGCAAGTCATTATAATACAAGATACTTGCATAGATAGAGAAGAGAAATGGCGAGGTTGGAGTTTACAGATAAAAGAGACCTTCTCTCTGGGAGATAGGAAGATTTCATGAGGGAAGTGGTGTTATAGTGATCTTATCTTTGGACCCTAGGGTCCAAACTAAATCAGGTTCCTGTTTGCATTTTTTAGGCATACTTCGAAGATAGCTCCCTCCTAGTAGAGCAAGTTTTTGAGGTAGGACGCTAAAAGAGATGTTAGCATGGTACCCTTGCATTATGGGTACGCCCATAATAGATCAGGTACTGGTGGTTCTTCAAATCAGTTCCCATTTATCCAAATAGTTTTCTTAATTGGGTCTTGCTTGGAAGGTATATGTGGTGTGGACATAGGTTCCTGTCTAAAGGGGAAAATTATTGATAGAAGTAGGTGATCATTTCAGAAATGGCAAAGGAGCCTTGGCCTGGACTTTAAATGTGGAATTGGCCTCATTTGGCTCCAGTATTCTCAAATGGCCAAGACGTTTTTTTGCAGCACCAAACTTCTTTGTAATACTGTAACCAAATGAAATGGGAGGAAAAGTGAAAGGTGGATACAACCTCATAGCATTGAAGAATTTAACAACATGTTCAATTCAAGGACCTTTACGAACTTTCTAGATCACTATAATTCGGTTTTACAGACCTCTAATTTAAGGCACAGCAGAGGCAAAAGAATTACAGACTCCCTGGGAGCTGGAAGGACTGGGTTACTTCTTTCCAGTCTTACCGACAGAGAGATTCCGAGAAAGAATTTCTTAAAAAGAAATTTTGTTTTCCACTGTTGTAACTTTAGGTGGTATGCTTTTCAGCTTGTTTATATTAGCTGTCTGGGGTTGAGCTGACATTTTTCAAATATTAAAGTGGTAGAATGCCTTTTGAGGAAATCTGAAATGTAAGTTAACAGGAAGGGCACCCAGAAAGTGCAGGAATTCCTGCACTTTACAGGAAGACAGGCTACAGGAAAAATGTGTCATCTACATTACCCTGGAGAGAAAAGCTATTGTTATCAGTCTTAATGATCGGGGGGAAGGGAGGGAGGAAGGGAGAGGAAGGAGGGAGGTCGTCTGGCATCTTCCAGTTCACCTGAAAATATACAAAAAGTTTGACCCTGTCGAAATGTACTCTTTCTCACTTCTCCCTTTATTCACCCTGTAAAAATATTAGTTTATGTTAGTTTAACATAGTAAATATTAGATATTCACCTATAAAAGTAATTTTAAAATAAAACATTCACCTTTCAAAAATATAGTAGTGGATCGGTCATGCCATGAGAAATGCGTGTCAGGAAGGCATAATGCAGAAGCGTGTAGGAGAGTGATAGGCGAGGACCCTACCACGGGGGTCTTTGCTTGAAATGCATTCCACCCGGGGAAATGAAATGTGTCCATTTCTCATTCTGTGCAAATTCCTTTGTTAGGTTGCACCAGACAGACTTGTCATGCTTAGCCCGTAATCTGAGCCAGTGTGTTTTATAACCTCGTACATCTCAGGACACAAAATCAGAATAGGTACCTTGGGTTTCCTGAGCTTGTTTGTGTTGGTGCAGCATTCAGCTGCATGTCCGCTGCAGGGGCTTTTGGGGGGTCTCTTGGTAGTAATTTAATACTGGAGGAAATGGTTGAGATTCTCATCCCTTTGTTTTTTGCAGATTGGTACTATTATAACTACTTTTCAGTATTTTAAAATCTGGAAGATCTATATGGACTATTTTTAAAACTTAGAAGAAAAATAGTATATAAAAATGCTTCATTATAGAAACATTTGAAAACATAGAAAAGGAAAATAGAAAATAAAAATCACTAGTTACTGCAGTGTACATTTAGCATATATTCTTTTGGAGTTTTTAAAGTTCTGTGTATGTATATATATGAATAAATCCCAAATGTGTATATAATTAATGGCTGTTTAGTTACCTTTTGTTTCACTTACTAATATACTGTGAAATATTTGGACATTCATAATATCCAATTCTATTGTATTTCTTTAAATAGAACCTAGTGTTTATTAACTTTTTAAATTAAGGAATAATTAACTTACAAAATTATATTACTTCCAGGGTGTACAGCATGATTCAATATTTGTATGTATTTGGAACTGATCACAAGTCTAGTTAATATTTATCACCATACATAGTTACAGAATTTTTTTCTTGTGATGAGAACTTTTAAGATTACTCTCTCAGCAACTTTCAAATATGCAGTACAGTATTGTTAACAATAATCACCATGCTGTACGGTCCATCCCCTTGACTGGAAGTTTTATAACTGAAAGTTTGTACCTTTTGACCACTTTCACCCATTTTGCTCCCGCCACCTCCCCCCACCCCATGGCGACTACCAATCTGTTCTGTGTATCTGTGAGCTTGCTTTTATCTTTTCAGATTCCACATAGAAGTGAGATCACATGGTGTTTGTCTTTCTCTGACTTCTTTTACTTAGCGTAATACCCTCAAGTTCCATTTCTGTTGTCACAAATGGCAAGATTTCATTCTTTTTAATGGCTGAAGAATAATCCATTATATATATTACATTTGTTTTAATCCATTCATTTGTCGATGGACACTTAGGTTGTTTCCATGTTTTGGCTATCATAAATAATACTGCAGTCGATATGGGGGTGCCGTTAACTTTCAATATGAGAGATATTGTCATGATGGTCATCCCAGTTCATACATTATTATGTATACTACGGCCTTAGACTAAAGTCCATGGATATCCAATTTTCCCCCACTCTCCATTTTCTTCTCTCCCTTTTAAAAATAGGTTTTTAAATTATTATAAAATGACATGCACTCACTGAAAATAAATTCGAACCAAAGAGAAATCCATAATAAGAAAATAATCACTCCAAGTCATACTACCCAGAGCTAATTATTATTAACTTTTTTGGTGACTATCTCTTTGCATTTGTACATACATACATATAAACATACGTATATGTGCTGTTTTATACACTGTAGATGACATTTTGCACCTTTATATTCTAACATGTATCTTGGATATCTTTCCATGTTAGTACACATGTATTCTTTTTAACAATTGCTTATTTTAATTGGTAAGAATGTAGCCATTTAATCAATCTCCCATTGGACTTTCACATAGTTTCAATTTCTTTTTTACATCTATAAATGAAACTTCAAGGAATACTTTGAACACATATCTTTGCACATTTGCCCTATTATCTCTTTAAGATGAATTCCTAGAAGAGGAAGTGCTAGGTCAGAGGGCATGGGATATATTGCCAAATTGCCCTTCAGAGAGCTAACATTGTTATTCCCACCAGTGTTTTCAAATGCCTGTTCTCTCCTTTTAAGCATCATGGTAAAAGGTGCCAAATAAATTGCTCTCCAGAAAGGTGATCCCTATTTTACCTCCATCCTGGGTAAAGTAATTTGAAAAAAATTTCTGCCAATTTAATAAAAGGAATTAATGCTTTATTCTCGTTTGCATTTTTTAGTGATAAGTCGTGTTTTTTCCCGTTTTTAAACATTTGCGTTTCATGTATTTGAATTTTCTCATAAAATGTATCTTTAAAATTTTAACTTGGGATCAAATTATTTTCAGAGTTAGGCCAGAACATTCCAAAATTGCAAAGCTTAAGTAATCATGGGTTGAAAGTTAGGTTTCATGCATCTAAACAATTTAATTCTATGGTGAATTCTAATTTTAATTTTAACCAAAATGTGTTAAGTAAACATCACATATTTTAGAAACTTATTTTGTTACATTGTCTATAGCTCTCCAGACTCATGAAAAAAAAAAAAAATAATAAGAAAAATGTAATGATCTGATTAAAATTCCAGTTTGGAAAATAACTTATTTCTGGACATTACTGCATTTTCTCTTTCTCTATCTTCAGTTATCTCTACAGGCAAAAGTAGTTTTTCTCTATTTAGTTTCATAAATAATTATTACATAGCACATGGTTGTGTTATGTGCATCATTGCAGAATAATTCTTTTTTTTTCCAGCTTCACGTGCAATGTCTAATCATAAAAGTGGTTTACTGTATTTTATTAGACTTTTTAGAAGAATTAAGGCCAAGATCCACTTAGATGACCTCACAAGTTAAATAAGTCAGTCTCACGCTTACCATACTCTTAACATAGCCTTCCTTAGTAAATGTGCTTATAAATGCATCCTGGTATAACTGATAGAATTTAGAGCTATGAAAGGAGTTTAATAGTCCAGTCATCTCTTTTAACAAATGAGCAAACTGATGCCTTGGAGATGTTTTGCCTGAACACAGAGCCAGAAGTAGAACTTATGTTTCTTGATTCTCTGCCCCCAAATTCTTTTCACTAAACCTCACACAAACACTAGTAGTTCATATTTACAAAACATTTTTTTCCTCATGATCTTTAGTATATTTCACATTTTTTGTTTTGTTTGTTTTTGTGGGCAGCACACTGGCAAGGGGGACCGACGGGACAATCAGTAGGGGTTCTTTTTCTGTGCCCAAGAAATGGCGATATGTTAATCATGGTGGTGGGTTTTTTTTTTTACCAGTTCTCTGCCAAAGGATATTTTGCAAATGCTCTCATGGTAATTCTCATTGCCTACACTATACAGCTGCAAGTTTTAACCACTGTAATTGTTGTTTGCCTTTTTTGGACAATCTCTCAAAGCCCCTGCGGGGTAGCTAACATTTCTTCTCATACATCTTTGCAACTATCTCCACCTCTTTTCGCACTGTGTTTATAGGCTCAATAAAGGTCTGACAATGAAAGTATTTTTCATCAGTAGGAATCTCTATCATTTTTTCCCCCTACAGTTCATAAGACGTTCGGGGTAACTGAATTATAATGTAATTTTCTTCCTGTGCTTCCTTGCTCACGTTAACATTCCCATTATATCTTTGCTCGATTATTTGGAAGTTGCATGGGTAGCATAAGAAGCAACTTAAGATGGCTAGAGAAGTATCATTTCTCCTACCAATGCCCTCTAAAACAGATTGAAAGGTTGCATGATCCTGGGCTAAATAACTTTCCCTTTAAAAAATATGCAGATGAGTTGTCCAAAGAATCTAATGGGATGAGATTGGAGTGAATTCTTCCATCCCGTGCTGGTCTGAGGAGTGGGTTTGTAAGTTACCTCTGAACGTGAGCCTCTGAAGGGTTGTCAGAGATAATCGGAAAGTTTTTAACAGCTGGCTGCCCTGTGACAAAACAGGGAACTTTGCATGGATAACCCCCAAGTGAAACAATGCTCCACTTCCTCCTCGACCACTGCCCCTGCCACTGCTACCCCCCCTTCCACCCCGGCGATGTTTCCCACTCTGTTGCTTCAGATGGTCTTCCTTCCCTGAGCTGGTCCATGCCGTTTGGTATGCTGTCCATAAAACCTGTTCTTTCTACAGTGAGAGGATGTTCAGGTTATAACCTACACGCCGGAAATCTATCATAAATCATGAAATTTGGCCTACTCGGTTTTGAGTGGAAGTGTTCAATAGGCACTGGCTGGAACCTTTGTCGTCTGTTTCATTTTCTACTCTGTACATCCCTCCTTAAATCGAATTGGGATCAACCTATTTATTATTATTTTGTTTTATAGATCATTAGCTCCAGATTTCGATGCTGATCACGACCCCTACCCCCACACCCAATGCTGTCGTCACTTATTTCATGTCAGCCACTCTTCATGCATTGTGCTTTTCAACTTTACATAAATCCTATGGTAACAGATACTGTTATCATTCATTTTCAAATGAAGAAACTGAGGCTGAAATCAGTTAACCCGCTGGCCCATGGCTGGGTAGCCAGCCAGTAAGCGGCAGAGGCAGAATGCAAAGCCAGGCCTGTTTGACCACAGGCCCCATCCTCATAACCATGGGTCAGCAGATTGCAGCCTGAGGGCTAAATCCAGCCCTACCTGTTCTAAAGTTCAGCCTGTGGGCTAAAATAGTTTGCACATTTTTTAATTGGGAAAGAAATCAAAAGAATAACATTTCATGACACATGAAAACTATATAAAATTCAAAGTCAGAGTCAACAAATAAAGTTTTATTAGAACACAGCTATGTTGATTCATTTATATGTTACTCATGGCTGCTCTTCCCCCTGCTGTGGTAGAGTTTAATAGTTGTGATGGAAACCGTCTGTCCCACAAAGCCAAAATATTCATTGTCTGGACCTTTTCAAGAAAAGCTTGATAACCTTGCCCTTTATGACTTGACTCAATCATGGCCTGGAGTCTTTTCATGATGGGGCCCCGTATTAACATTCCTCTTCTGCTTTAATTGGAAGTTGTTAACCTGGATAACTACTCACTCGCTCCTCAGCCAGCGACCTCTGGGGCCCACCCACAGGAAACGTCCGAGTGGCGTTTCTCCTGGTTATGAGATTCGTAGGCCATTGCTCATATCCGCCGAACTAAGCTACCAGTCTCCTTTAGCCCATCCTGGGGGCCTTTCCCCACAGCCGCACTCTTCCTGTTTGATTTATAGTTCTTTACTCCCCCCGCCCTCCCAACCTTCCCCTTGAGAAGCTGCTGATTCGTTCTTCTCTTTGTCCCTTCATTCTCCCCTTCTTGATTCTATATTTTGTTTAAAAAGCAAATAAACTAAAAACAACTCTCAAGCCACTACTGATGCCTGGCTTTGCTGATTCTTAGCCTGACCCAGCTCAGAGGTTCCATCCTTTCTTTCGCGTGGCGTAAGGTTGAGAAGACAGCCTCCGTGGTACCCAGACGTTTCTTGTTTTCATCTCCCACCGAGGTTAGAGCCATTTTCCCACATTGCCCCGCCCAAACCCTGGGGTAGACAGTACTTTTTGGAGGGTAGGAGTATCCTTTTGCTTACAGAGTCACTTAATTTGTGGATATTGTGCATATTTAGGAGGGAAGGTCAGGGTAAAGTTTCTGAAAATGAAGGAAGGAAAGGGTGAGAGTGGAAGCCACCTGAAGATAGTAGCTTTTGTAGGATGAGCCTAGATCTGTTCGCTGTATCTGGAATGAGGTAAATTTAAGTCACATACGAGGAGTTGCTAATTCCTGCCACCCCAGATGGGAACGCCATTGCAGATTCTTTTTACATTCCAGATACTGTGCTTAGTGAGTGATCTCATTCTCTTCGCTAGGGCCTGGTGAGGTGATGCCACATTTTGTATATGAGCAAACCGAGGCCAGAGAGGTTAAGGAACTTGCCTGAGATGTCAGGCCTGCTAGTGGCAGAGCAGAGGCTTTTATCAAGGTCTGTCTGACCCCATAACCTGAGCTCCTGATTTCTTCACTAGAGTTTTCACTCCACAACTCATTTATGAACCTGTTACCTAAAAGATATGGTTGGGGACAGAACATATGAATGGATCCTGTGGGAATTCGGGCATACCAGGGCCAGTAGTGGGAATTAGGAGGGGCTGACCCGTGTCTGCTTATATGTAGGCTCCTTTTGCCATGTTCTTTTAAGTGTGTCTTGATCATGGAATACTGATTTTGACTCATTCTGACTGCTAAGGTTGAATTCCAAGTACAAACTGAAGGAACGCTGGTTATAATCGGATTACTGCTAGACACTGGTCTGTACAGACCAGAAGTTCACGTTAAATATCAGCAATAAATATTGATTCTATTAGCTGTCTTATAGATTGTAAGAAGGGAGCCCCAAACTTTGCGTGTTTCTCTACGTAGCTAGGTTAGATTGTTTTAAAACAGTTAACAAGAGCATGGCCTGTTTGGCACCGCACCTGCCTAGAGGAATACTAGAGCCCCCTTTTGGCTTGGTGATTTCTTTTCTTCCGGGTTATTTCTATGTAAATGTAACAAACACAGTTTCCTCGAAATTGTGAATGAGCCTGTGTCTCCACCGTTTTCCTCTTGTAACAGGACAGTGCAGAAGGAACTAGAATTACCTCTTTTTGTGGTAGAAGAATTTTGGGAATGAATTTTCTCTTAAACTGATGGATTCTCTCTCGACTTTCTCACCAGCCAAAGCAGCACAGTGATACGTATGCTTGAGTCGTTTCTCATGATCCTGTGCTGAAGCTTCTTGAAGAGATAGATGGTCTTGATGTTAAGCGAGAGGTTATTTATTCCCTTTCTCTATTCTCCTTCCTCCAATCCCACCTGGGAAGGGTAAATTAGAGGTAAGACTAAGGCTAGAATCTGAAGAACCGGTGGGAACAGAATGATAAAGAGCACGGGAGTCATTTTACAGCGACTATGCAGAGACAGCCTTTCGGTAATATTTGAAAATGTTATAAGCGTATTCTCTCCACCCAAACTCCTTTGCCATTTGAAAAAAATAATCCTAAAGACTCTGAACACATCTAAAGAGAGAATTTGGATAAGGGGTTTGTTCAGATCGATTCAACAGGTCAATTTCTGATCTGTCATTATGACATTTATTTAAGACATTGTGGTAGTTGGAACTAGACAAATGCATTCCACTCCACTTTTCCACTTACTAGATATGAGCCTTGAAAAATCTACTTCACCTCTCGCTTCAGTTTCCTCACCCGGATCGTTATGAAAATTAAGGAAGGTCATATAAGTACTAGCTCTGCCCCGTGCTTGGCATTCATTTATTCGATAATTATTTATTGAGTGCACATCTGTGTCTGAGGCATTGTGCTCTGTAGTAAGCTCAACATGAACATAGATTTGCTTCATTCTTCTTTCCCTCCAGCCCTTAAGAAGTGTATAGTCTAGTAAGAGGTAAGAAAAGCACAGAAATGTCTGGAATACAAGCTAGAATCCTAGATATGCTCGGAAAAGAGGTACTATGAGTTGGGAGGTCCTATGGATGAGAGAGAGATCAGGAAAGGTTTTACGATGACTGTAGAAGTATCAACGTGGTTTCCAGAGTTGATGAAGAAATTGTGTCCTAGATCCCAAATAGGTATGAGAAGGGGTCTTGATTTCAAGTATCCAGGAGCACTAATAGAATGTAAATATAGGCAGAACAATTTCTTAGAAGTTAGAAGAATAAGAGAGAAGATGCCCTAGCAAAATACTGGACCTTAAAAGACCTTATTTGTGTTTTCTAAGAATTTCCTTTTTCTTACCAAGCTATCTACTGTAGTTATTGCTTATAATCACAATAGGTTAATAAATGGAGTATATCATATCTTGTACTTTTAGGTGTTTTTGGATTGTGGAAACTCCAGGAAATCTAGAGGTTAATAGTTAAACAAGTATATCATCATATCGACTGGGTTTATAGGCACACTGTAATTATATAAGCAAGCTGTTGGTTCAATAATCAGCATCTAGCTAAGTCAGGGAATATTTTCCAGAGCATGGCCACAGCTGTAATTTTCATTTTTCAAAAACCTGCCAACCTGCCTTTTCCATTTCTTTGTGCTTTTCCCTTTTCTAGAATCATCTGAAGTCAGTGAAGGAGGAAGAAAACTGTTCAATGTACTTCTGAATTCTCGTTTTACTCACCTTTAGAGCAGGGCTCCCGATGGGCATTCTTTGTTGTACCAAACTCGCCTTCTCAGGCACGATATTGGATACGGGCAAGGGAGTTCATAAATTTTGGGGAGTGTATTTTTAATTTCAGAAAAATTCCATTTAAAATACAAATCTGTTTAATATAATCGATAGGTTGAATGAATTTTTCTTACATTAGCTTGGTTTCAAAGACACAGTGACGTAAGCCCTAGAGCTTACAATAGGTTGTTTCTCAGGGTAACTTTTACTCAGTCGCCTTCCTCAGCGACTCTGTGCAACGCAGGGTCAGTGAGGTAAGTGAAGTGGTGAGCCGAGTCACCCAGGCAGAGTCTGGCAAGCCCCAGGCAGTTTTTGCCTCACCTGGCCGTGCAGCTGAAGAGGACCTATGACCCAGGCAGGTAGATAGGACCCGCCAGCAATGTCGTCGCATTCAGTTGGCTTGCTGAGTCTTCTTGCTTGCTTGGGACTTTGTTCTTGAATGAGCTTCTGGTATCATAGGTAAAGTAGTGGTGAAAAAAAATGCAGATTTAGTTCTGCTTTAAAAATGAAATTGAGAAGTTTTGATACATTCGGCTTAGAATGCCTTTTTCAAAGTTGCATTTTTTTTTTTTTTTCTGATGTGATCTAAGAACAAGGGAGTCAGCGTTAGCCAGGTAGGGAGGGTGCAGAGGGGATGGGTAGTGGGCAGAGGGCCGTATATTTCTTGGTTGAATAACAGACCTTATTGACAAAATTAAACGATCTGTGCCTAACACTGTGTTAGGTGAGTACAAAGATGAAGAGAAGCTCACGGTTTAGCAGGATGTGTATCTGTTTGCTAGCGATGCCTTAACAAACTACCACAAATTGAGTGTCTCCCACAACAGAAATGGAGTGTCTCACGGTTCTGGAAGCCGGAAGTCTGAGATCAACACGGCCACAGGGTTGGTTCCTTCTGAAGGCTGCAGGGGAAAATCTGTCCCACGCTTTTGATGCTTTGCTGACAATCTTGGGCATCCCATCCCTTGCAGACTCGTGGCCCAGGTCTCTGGCTTCGCGTCCGCATGGTGCTCTCCCTGTGTGTGTTCCCGTGTCAAATTCCCCCTTTTCACGAGGACACCAGCCCTACTGCATGAGGGCTGACCCTCATCCAGCGTGATCGCTTCGTAACTTAATGACATCTGCAATGGCCCTGTTTCCAAGTAAGGCACATTGTGAGGTGCTGGAGGTTAAGACTCAACACAGGGATGATGGGGGGCGCATTCGACCCGTGACACGGGCAGACGAACATGATGCTACTCAGTGATGTGCATGGATGTTTTTGTACAAGATGCAGCTGGGAAAAGGAGGAAGGTGAAGGGCGAAGGACGTTCACTCAGTACGATGAACTTTCAGTGCGGTAAATAAGCAGGTCAAAGAGAGACTGCCATCAGGTCCTTGAGCAGCCTACCTGCTTTCTCCTACTTTTCTACAGTTGACGACAGATTGGATGCTTCTGAATGGGGTGTGTGTGTGTGTGTGTGTGTGTGTGTGTGTGTGTGTGTGTGTGTGGCGGGCTGGGCTGTTAATTTCGGAAGCCCGCTGGCGCACAAACATGCTGTTGCTGTATCGATTCCCCAAACTGATTAGTGTTTAGTGGTAACGAGACAGGAAAACAGCCTTGGCTGTGTCACAGCAGCTTTCGTGTACACAGAGGAGGTGCTTGGAGTTGGAGGGGAAGGGGCACGCTCCCCTCTGTAACAAACGGTTCTAATCCTAATGAAACAAAGCTAAAGAAGGAACGGGAGTAAGAATCAAGGGTCTGTAGCCCTGCAAAGCTTGTGTGTGGAAAAGACCTGTAAGCCTTAAAAAACAAAAAACAAAAACAAAAAAAACCAAAAAAAACTTCTCGAGCATTACCAAGCTCTCGCGATATCGATTGTTAATGAAAGGTCTTTTCAACTATGTGTATACTTAATGCAGTTAATAGGCAGTTTTATTTTCTTAATGTGGTCCGGGTATGTTTAGCATAAAATTGTGTATAAAAATACCAGGATGAGCTTCAGTAAGGGGGGACAGTGAGGGATAAAATTGTCAGGACATGTTGTGTAAAGTGGTCAGGGGTAAGGTCGGTAGGAAGGAACATTTCCAGCTTAGAACAGATATCCATTGCCTGTCACATTGTTCTGCCGGGGTGTTGCCGGCGGCATGTTTCAAGTGCAGGGGCCAAACGGGCAACCCAGAAAAAGCCGCAGGAAGGTAAGGCATCTTTTAGGGCTCAGTCAGTGGATCATCCTGGGAGTGGTGATCCAAACAGCAGAGCAGGTAGGCAGCAGAAGTGAGGCAGAGAGCCAGGAATTGGCTGAGTCAACATGGAAGGGGAAGAGAGAAATTAAAAGCAGGGAGGTCAGTTGGAAAGCAGGGATCCAAGAGTGAAAGGATCCGGGATATACCAGGGTGCAGGATCCAGGCATGAATATACTTTTTATTCCATACGAGCCCTGCATGGGAGAAGTGAGTACCCCCCTCACCTGCTTCTTGCAGCTTCAGAAGCAGCCTTTGTTCCTCTGGCTATTGTGTGATGATGCATAAGAGGAGACCTGGGTGTAGAAGGATACTCAGAAAAAGAGCAACAGAAACTCGCTCGGAGCTTGTTTAAAACAAGCCCAGACGCATCTCCACACTGAGTACCTGCACACAGCCCTCTAAGTGGGACCAGCAGAGTCAGAGGAAAACAGGAAAGAGAGAACCAGCTGGAGTGTCAGGCCATTTGGCTTAAGGCTGATTGAAACCAGCTACTGGTTTTTCTCTCTCAGGTTAGGAGATTAAGCAGAGTCTAAGGGGCAGAAGCGGCCCTGCGTCCTGCCAGCTCCAGGCAGTGCCGGAGGAGAGCTGCTGGCGCCTTTCTTTCTTGAAAGGGTATCAGGGGACATAGACGGTCTTCGCGAAAGCAACTAGGCGGTATCAGGAACCTACCTGTACCCTCTCCATTCCCTTCCATCCAGCGTCTATGAGAATCTATCCTGTAATAAGCCAGTGATTTTTTTGAGTGCCTACTATGTGCAAGGCTTTCTGATCAGCACTTCATTCATTAGCTCTACTCTTCATAAAAACCCGAGGGGTAGGAAAAATCACCCCCATTTTATAAAGGAGGAAATTGGAACTCAGGTTAATGACTTGCCTGAGATCATACAGGTGGTGATTGCAGAACTGGGGTTTGAACCTAGTTCTTTTCAATTCCAAAGTTCATGTTTTTTCCACTATGTAACTGGCACGTCAAAATAGTGAAAAATAGAAACACCCTATTGCATAATAATAAGGATATCGCGTAAGTTACAGATACCTACCTGATGCAATAAGTTATGAGGAGAGGGGGGTAACATTACTGGAAAGATGCCCGTGGCCCAGGGGGAATAGGTAAAAATATACCTCTCTATATATATTACATATGTATATGTAACAGATACGTATATATATGTGTATGTGTTTGTGCATTTGTGTGTGTTTTATCTCAAGTCAAAGAGTATTAGGGAGAATTTCACTGAATTCCGTTGCGGGAGGTACTGCTGAGCCTGCATTTCCCGACTCCCTCTTTCTCACGCTCTCCCTTTCCTGGGGCCCTCATTCTGCTTTTCTGAGTCTTTTTCTGCTTTCCCTGGCAGATCAGGCTTTTGCTCACTCATCAGTATAATATGCTCATGGTTTAAAAGAGCTACTACCAGCCCTGCATCTATACGACTTTGTAATTTTCGTACCCACCATTCTTTGATTAGTTACATTCTCTGCTCTCAGATCAAATTCTCTCTCAGAAGAAAAAAAAAATTTTTTTTTTCTGATCATGAGTGGCTGCTGGGTTCGCTGGACCCAAGTCAGGTGTTTATCTCCATATACACAAGAGTTGAGCCCATGGCCCACTGGCCACTTAGAGGTACTGTAGAAACAAGGCTGTATAAGTGAGACAGATAAATGGGTTGGCATAAGAAAGCCAGAGGGAAGGAGATACATGAAAAAATGAAAACAGTAAATCTGGCTACTTAAATGTGAATGAAGCTTTGACAGCATTGTAACTTGTGGTGTTATTTGATTTTTATATTTGTGTACTATTAATCATAAAGAACTTGGCTATTAAGGAAGGTGATGCATCTCTTTAGATTCTCTCTGTGAGCGGAAGAGGCCCAGACCGTATCCACTATCATTTGTTCTGTTGCTGGTTGCCTTTGTAAGGAGGTCGTTTGGGCAGTGAAAAGAGCATTATATCATTTGGTGAACAGTCAGTGCCGTTGTACCAAAAGAACAACACAGAAAAGGTGCTCTCTGATGGCCGAGTGACAAATACAAGGTTAGTGTTTTGATGATGTGACAGTTGCCGAGGTTATGTGCTCTAGAGTCTGGGCAAGAGAGAGCTGGCAAGGTGTAAAGAGTTTAGAACCATGAAATGTTACAGCTAACAGGGACCTTGAAAATGATCCAAGCTGAACATCTTATTTTATAGATGAAGCAGTTATGATCAGGAGAGATTAAGTAACGAAAGGCCAACGTGATGGGGAGCTAGGTCTGGAAGGCAGATCCCCTGACACATCTGGGCTGTTAGCATCCCAGGTATATCTTGATGCTAAGCCAACCTTTGACTCTCTAGATAACCCTTGTATTCTTCCTATAAAGACAGAAACTTAAACCCCTTATTTTAAAGAAAAAATAAATGAGGGTACCAGGCATGGTGGAAATCAAGACCTCTGTTTACTCCACGGTCATCAGATGATTGAATGGGTCTGTTCAGTCGTGCATGGAGCCATTCATCCATTTAGTCATGCCCCGGACATTGATTAGATACTTCTCAGCGTGATTCACAGCGAGGTACCAGGGACTGTGCAGAGAAATGATGTCTGCTTGCAAGAAGCTCCCATCTGATGGCAGAAACGTGTGTATCAACATTTATGATTTAGTGGTAGCTCAAAGGAAGAATGAGTAATTGCTTGGATCTTGGAAAATGAATGGGAGAGTTGGAGATCAGGCGTGGGGAGCCAAAGCAAACTTGGCTTTGGTCTGTGGGGCACTGTGAAGTGGTACTTGTGTCCAGGAAGTCCTAAAGCCTATGTGTTTGGAATGTAGGGGTCATCTAGCAGAGCGGAGAGATGAGGTAGGAAAAATAGGCAAAGGCCAAGGTATGGGAGGCCTTGTGGTTCAGAAGGCATTCACAGCCTGACTCAAATACCCAGTGTGAAGTACGACTGAGGGAGGGTTTCTTCCAGCAGCTATATTTAATATAATTTTGTATTTTAGACTCAACTATGCTTCTATGTCCCCTAGCAACAGGTTTTGTTAATATTCTGAGCTCGGTATGAAATGGAGAGCCAAAATGGCATCGAAGAGCTTTCCTTTGGCAAGTCTATGATGAGCTTTCTTTATCATTTAGGGGAGGAAAAAGCTATCAACCCTGATAGCGAAGAGAGCTTGCAGGGGTCGACTAGTATTGAACACAGTTTTCTTTAATTGCCATTTGATGACTCAACTCATAATGACATTTTACTGGCAGTTCACCAACTTACACTTGCCTCGGTTCCCAGGGTATGCCTTGAGGTCTGATTATACGGTTTTCATTCATATGGGCCTGTCTCCCACCCTGCTTTTTTGTGTGTTTTTAGCTAACTCACTCGACATTCCTGCCTGCCCGCATCCAGGGAGCTTGTCTGCTCATCTCAGTTCGCTTCTTCCATGAGGTCATGCGCGTGCTACTCACATTTGAGGGCCTGCTGTTCTGGACGTTTTACAGGACAGAAACCCCAGCCTCTATGTCCGAGAGCCGGAGATTCTACCTGTCAGGACCTTTGGAAGCCGGTGTTGTTCTCGGAAGGAGGAAAATGAATACTCTGTGATTCTGGAGACTTACAGAACTTCAGTGGGCAGGGGCGGCTCCTGGGTGATGAGGAAAAGCAGATCCAGACCTAAGGTGGTCTCTTCCGCATTTCATAAAGCAGCTGCTATTATTTTTCAACTTGCTTTCTTTTTTTTTTTAAACGAACGATTTCCGAAGTATATCTATAGCCTTACATAGTTCTTAGCAACAAATCGGAGAAAAAATCTTAACCAGTTATCCGTATTTTTAATTAGATTCGTGCTCTCATTTACCTCATCTCACCTCCCTGGGCCTCAAGTTTCCTCTTCTCGTAACTGGTCTCTACATTCTGTTGTTTTAAAGAAATGCCTCGTTTGATTGGGAAGATATATTAAGGCTGAAACATGAGGAGGATGCAGAGATATATATGGGGCAAATATAAAATTAAGAAAGGATGAATACTAGCAGATGAGGTATTTCAAACATTTTTGCCTTTCCTCCATTCCAGTTGGCTTGAGAAAATCACCCGTGGTTTTATTGTTTTGGGTAGATGTTTGAAAGAAATTAACTCCTTAAATCATACTTGAATAGTAACCCGAATTTATGTAGAACTGGATTCTTGTTTATCTTCCAAAATGTATTTACCCATTTTCATTCTGCTAAGAATAAAAGGTAAATAATGGAGCTCGAAGAAGAACTTGTTCTTTATATGAATCATAAACGCGAGGCTACATGACCAAGAGAGGTTATGAAGTCTTCGAGAAAAGGACAGTATCAGCTTTATGGGTTGATTTAGATCTGATGGTCCTAAAAGTTAAAAAAAAAAAAAAAGCCTAAAATATATTCCAATCATTTGGAGTTGATTTAAAAATTAGATGTGCTGCCAACAGTGTTAGATTGTTAGACTGCAAACAACACTTTCAAAGAAGTGAACAGCTGTCACACTTCTCTGTCCTCTGTAGAGATTTAGCGTTGGAAAGATAACAGGTTTGCAAATTAACAGATCTCATCTAAATTCCATCCTTTTACCCTGGAGTTTTTGCCATCCCCCTCCAAGAGCACAGTCCTT
Organism: Pteropus alecto; assembly: GCF_000325575.1. Lineage (NCBI taxonomy): Eukaryota > Metazoa > Chordata > Mammalia > Chiroptera > Pteropodidae > Pteropus > Pteropus alecto. The sequence goes on along the minus strand of NW_006436283.1, from coordinate 8,979,005 downwards.
TGATTTTTTTGATCCAAAGAGCATCTGCTTGCTTTTTCTTATTGTTGGATGTGCTAGTTATCAGGCCGTCTTAAGATGAGAATTAATTAGTGAAGAAATGCGGTCTTTTTTTTTTTTTTTTTAAATAATGACTCTACAGTAAGTATTCTGCATGTATTTTTATAAATGACTGGATGGGGCTTTTGCTGTGGTTCATGATAGGTTGGAAAGAATTTTTAGAAACACTTTTTCATTTTGTTTACTGTTTTATCCTCAGAACCAGGTGTAGTAGGTGCTCAAGAAGTATTGTTTGGATCAATTATTTATTAGCAGTGCTCAGGGTCAGCCTTATGTTGACTTGCAGAGCGCACTAAGGTGGTCTTTGGTGAGTTCAGTCTCCCTTTTCTTAGTCTCTCTTCTCACTTCTCACATGAGAACTACTTATCACACCTGCAGAATTCTCATGCATCTTCTCTCTCTCTATATATATGTATGTTTTTTTATCGTGGTAAAATGCACATAATATAAAACTCACCATTTCAGTCACTTTACAACACGCGTTCTGTGTGTTTTCGTATATCCGCGAGGTTGTGCAACCATCAACACCCTCTAGTTCCAGAACATTTGATCACCACAGATGGAAAGCAGTCACTCCCATTGAGCAGTCCCTCCCCGTTCCCCAGCCCCTGGCAACCACTAATCTACTTTCTGTCCATGGATCTGCCTACTCTAGAGATTTCCTATGAATGGAATCATACAACGTGTGGCCATTGGTATCTGGCTTCTTTCACTTAGCATAATGTTTTCCAGGTTCAGCCACGTTGTAGCGAGTATGAGTGTTTCATTCCTTTTATATGGCTAAATAGCATTCCATTGTATGGGTATGTCACTTTTTTTTTCTTTCTTTATATTTCCTATTAAAATCTAGCATCTGGGGGACTGCTTTACAAGTAGTCAATAAATTATATATAAATGTAGCTAACAGAACATCAAAATTCATCCAGGGGACTTTGCCTCATGAAGTGGCAAACAGTAGTAGGTTTCTAATGGTGAAATCTCAGGGATGGGGAGCCATTGCCCAGAGGTCAGGGGACTTTCTCAGTCTGCTGGATTACATATTTATGAACATCTGACATCTTGGAAAGCCAAGTCTACCAATGGCTATGGGACTGGAAAGGCATTGAAAGGAATATGTGGGGACGAGGCTTAGTTGTTAACTGTTGCTGGCATTTCCCTGGGCCTAGCATTTTGTTTGTTGGTTTGGTTTGATTTTGAACCAGGCCCTCTGCTAAGCTCTCTTACACGCATTATCTCATTTAATCCTCACAAAAATTATACAGAATAGGTATAATTTTTTATCCACATTTTATAAATGAGTCTGTAAATGAGATGTTGGAAGACTAAATACCATAACTGAAGTTTCACGCCTAGTAAATTGTGGGGGGAAAACTCAAAGTCATGTCTATCTTTAGCATGAGCTTTGAACCACAGCACGGCAGGGGCTGGTGAACTGTGGCCCACTGTGTGTTTTCGGACAGCCCGCAAACGAAAATGGTTCATACGTTTTCAAATGGTAGAAAATCAAAAGAAGAGTATTTCATGGCACGTGAATATCATATGGAGTTCAAGTTTCTGTGTAGCCACACTCATTTGTTTGTGTAATATCTCTGCTTTCGTGCTACGATGGCAGAGTTGAGTTTTTTGGGACAGAAACTGTAGGCCACAAACCCGAACATATTTCCTATCTGTCCCTTTAGGGAACACATTTGCTTGTTTCCTCATCTGTAAAATGGAGGCAGGAAAAGAATTCAATTAAATTTTTCTTCAGGCCCCTTTCTGCTTTAATGTTTTGAGAATTGTAGAGAAAGTTGTTTCATCTGCTTTCCTGTGAGGTCTCCGCTTTCTCTGCCTTCCTCACTTTCAAGATGAGTTTGCGTCTTTGAGAAAAACATCAGACCCGACTAAATAAGACACGCCTCCAGCATACACCCATGTCCCGACCTTCCATCTCTCTCTGCATCTGTCCCTTCATGGCTTCATCTATTCTGAGTAATAACAAGGTTACCATTTATTAGATGTCTGTGATAGTCAAACACTCAACGGAATTGTGAAGAAGGCTCTGAGATGATAAATATAAAGTCAGGTTTATTCTGTCTATTTTAGGGATGTGAGAACTGAAGCTTGGGGGCAGGGGTCAAATTACTTCTCTAGGATATGTCAGTCAAGAAGCTGTGGTACCAGAGATCGAACCCCAGTCTTTCTGATCTCAGGGCCATTGCTTCTCCTGAGTGATGTTACCTTTGCTTTCTAAGTACCTAAAGTTATCTCCCCCACCCCACGCTGCACCCCATGCCCCTGTGTGTGCCCTCCTCCACACCCTTCCCTGCCCCACCTCACCCTGTCTTCCGAAGGTCTTTTTTGTATTGAACTTGCACAGGCGGAGGACAACAATCTCTCGGGCCGGCTCTTTTGACCATACCTGCCAACCCTACCCCTGCCCTCACCCCATATGAGGTTCCGCTTCTCTTGGGTGTATTTAGGGCAACAAAGGGCGAATTAAATCTGGTTCTGCCACTTGCAGCTGTGTGACCTTGAATACTTCGCTAAATCTGAGTGTCCGCATCTGCACAATGGGATGAGGATAATAGCAGCTGCAGAGGCTTGATTTGAGAATTAAATGAGATCGCTTAACACATTATACTTAAACATGGCCTGGCACCTAATGGACACTAAGAATTGTAGCTCTCGGTCTACCAACTGTTATTTAAAACAGTATTTTCTATCCTATTGCTCAGTTGCAAGACCCAGAATTACCCTATCTGGTTTTCCAGGGTGTTTTCTTGTCTTTTTTTCACCCAAACTGTCCACATTATATTCAGCTTATTTTTTTTACTCCCTTAAGTGCATCCTCTTCTCTAGTCGGCCTCTTCTCTTTATTTTCCTGTAACTTATCTTACCCGTCTCATACTTGGTGCCTATTCTTAGATCGGCCATTCTTCCCTCCTTCAAATCTTGCGTCTTTGTCAGGCCTCAGCTCAAGTGCCAGACCTATCCTCCTGTGACTTATCCTTCCTGTCTTGATCTCTTCCTTTATGAACTTCCTTTGAACTTGGAGTCGCAGAGCCGTAGACTGTGGCAATGAAAGGCACCATGCTGTTCTTCCCACTTGGCCCGGCGAAGTGTCTTCAGTAAGGTTCTTCAACTTGTTTGTGGCAGTTGCAGACACTGCCTTCTCTATCTCATGTGAATGTTCTCTGAATCAGGTACATTTTCTTGTATTATTCACCGTTCAATGGACAAGAGTCTTAGTGCTTTTTCTATGATAGGCTCTGAATTGGAAAAAATAGTAAGGACCAGTTTCTGCACTTGTGCTCGAGAGCGAGTGCCTCTCTAAGTACCTTTCTTGCTTTGTCCTGTTTCTGTTCGCTTGTCCTGTATGCTCACAGGTAGAGTGGGGGTGAGGTGGGGAAATGACTGATAGAATTTTTTTAAAAAGGCAGTATAATGGACGCAGTAGAGGTTCCAACAACACAGAGGCAGAAATGATTAATGTAGAGAGCATTAGGAAAGCTTCACGTTGGAAATGACATTTGAGCTGGGTTTTGAAGGGTAAATAAGAGTTTACCAGCCATGAGAACACATTGTAGTCAGAGTGAAGAGTGTAGGAAAAGTGAAGGAGGCCCGGACATGCATGTCCTCCGAGCTGTGTAAGTTTGTGGTACCACCGCGTTAGGTCTGGGGTGCACTGTCCTTAGGGCACTGGAGGAGAGAAGGCGATGGAGTAACAACAATTCAGACTTTTTGTGTGTGATTAAAAAGCCCATACTCTTCCTTTAGTACCTCATTCTACTTCCATATGAGATGCCTGAATAAAGTTGGTCCTAAAACATTGTTAAGTAATCTACCTTCTAAATCTTTCTGTACCATCGAACTACAGTTTGGTTACTCTCAGGCTTTTTTTAGCCTTTTCTGTCCCTCTCCTTGCTGTGTGATGTACACTGTGACTGGAGAGGTCGAATCGGGTCATGAGGTTGAGTGGTACCTCATCTGAAAGTTTCTGGGTGGAGCAGGGTGCTCTCCTGGTCTTGGTTGGTTTCTCAGCTTTAAGATGATTTCTGTGTCAATGAGAGTTTGCTGTCAAAAGGTATAGGAATTAATTCTTGCCAATCTTGGAAGGAGAGGAATCCATTGAAAGAATTTGGGGTAGCTCATAAAAGCTGCCTGCCAGAGGGCCAGAGAACTAGAATCAGAGACAACAGAGCTGGAACAAAGCCGCCAGATACACGCAGAAAGGGGCTGGGGCAGACACCACTGCTACCCCCAGTGGGCACAGACAGGCAGCTTGAAGCTTGTACCACCACGACCAGACCCGAGATGTGGTCATCATCAGAACTGCTGCCCATAAAGCTTCCCCACCTGGATGGAGCTGCCACAACTAGCGTCAGGTGCTGAAATGGCCGCTGGGCTGTCCCTGCCTGTTTGCGCCACTAGAGACTGATCCCAAGTCTACAGTGATTGCCCTAGGGCCATTCCTTTAATGCAAAGGATCCTGGGAAGGTGGGCATTCGGCACTTTTAGCTTCTGTCATGGGTGGCAGACTCTGCTTCGTGAGATGGAGGACTGTCCAAACATAGGAAGGGGACTCAGAGGCCAAATGTCCGCTGCAGTCTCTAAGCTGGCCATTGTACGCATGCCACCAGTTTTCTTTAGCTGGAGACTTACGAGAAATCCAAAGTGCATTTGCACCAGGAAAAGATTTTACCAACTCAGATAGAGGAAGGAAACTCAACTCGGGGAAGTTAAGCAGTGGAGAGAAAACTCTCAAGTCTTAGATTACTTACTGACCTCAGAAGCAAAAGGGCTGGCTCAGCCTTAGCTACGTCTGTCAGGAGCTAATTCTAGTTCGTGTAACAAAAGTGAAATTTTAAATGAAGGCGCGTTGCCTCGATTTGTGAACGATTTTCAGAATCATAGATAAAGATCAGAGGTAAAAGGTTTTTTTTGTTTTTTGTTTCCATATTAAGAATTTAGAGAAGATCGTTGCATGTTTCAATGAAGTAGCTTGTTTGGGGGTTATATAACTGCCAGGTGGTGGACCAGAGGGTGGGACCCAGGCTTTCCATTTCTTTTTTCAGTATTCTCACCATGCCGTGCATATTTTCCTGTAAGAATTCCCTTTTCTTTGGGTAACAAATGAAGTGTCTGTAAATGGCCGAGTACCGTAAGAAGTGTTAAAAGAACCCTGGATTTATGCATAACAGTTGGGTTGGTAGGACATACACAGTAGCTCTGTTACTCATGGTGGTTATTTGGATGAAGGCTATGTTACATTTCTATACTCCCACTTGAGAAAGTAAACCTTGTGAAGGTCTGTCTTATTTTGAGATATTTATACTATCAAGTTCAGTTTCAAATGCATCAACCCTAGCTTTAGTTCACATTTATTGCCATTCACTAAAACATGTATGTCCCGTTGCACACGAAATCGAATAGGTACACACACACCTAAGGAGTTAAGAGTTTAAGCAAGAAAAAAATGTTTGTTTTTTTACCCGGCAACAAAGGTATTTTGGGAATGTAACATGTTGTCTTACCAGCTGCTGCCTCCCTTTAATGTTAGATCAGTTTGCGTCGCTTTAGTGTCTTCTGTTCATTAATGGAAACTGGGGGGGGAGGCAGAGAGTGGATCTATCGCTTTGCCTAAGAATATCAAGTTTATATAACCGAGCCAGTAACTGACAGGTTACTGTTGAGCGTCAGAACTCTCTCGTTCTCCTAGAGAACCCAGCACAGGGATGCAGCTTGGGTTTACATTAGTCAACAAGTTTTTTTTGAGTGACGCACAGGGGACCTAAACGATACTAAGTGCTTAGAGATTGAATTGCTGGATCAAGAATAGTGTTACATGGGCTAAATCAGTCGTGGCAGGACCAGCCGAGCCAAGCTAACTTTCCGTACCTCAGTTTCTCCACCAGTTATAGTTTCTCCTGTGTGTCAGATCGCCCATAGGCGTCAGCTCCTCGCTCCTTCCCTACTAACCTGCTAGTAGGTGTTTTATGTCTTTTGCAGGTGATGAAATCCAAAGCTCAGCGAGGTTGCACGATTTTCTTTGAGGTCATGGAGCTTGTGGCTCTGGAGCGTCCCTAAGTTTTGCGGGGTGGGGAATGCAGATGACGGGTGCTCGGAGCCACTCAGCCTGGATGCTTCTTGTCTCCTGCCTCTGCCTTTTCAGTGTTCACCACACGTTGATGCCTCCGCCACCCTTTACAACAATGGCTGCGTTTTGAGTTTTTTGGGGAATGGGTGCTTGGAAACAGAAAGACTAGACTTTGGAATGATTCTTTGAGAAGATACTGAATTGTGCGGTTCTGCGAAGTAGTCATTGAATTTGGTGCCTTGGCCGGTTTGCTGATGTGGGTGATTTATATAACTTCACATTTTATCGTAATCTTTGTTTCCTACGCACGTGAGAGTCATCGGTAAAGGCAGGTTGGGGAAATGGAATTTGACGATTGCACAGAAGGCAGCTGAGTGACCAGGTAGGGATTGGAAGAGGGGGTTGCTGAAGAGAGGAAGAATTTGGGCAATGATTCCATCTGGGGCTACAGAGAATGTTCAGAAGGGCGAGAGAGCACTGGCCGACCAGAGAGGAGTCAGTTAAGAAAGGTATAACAGGAGGGAGCAGGAGGCAAGGGACACGGATCCTTCGCAGGGAGCCAGGCTGGGGACGACACTTACTTGCTAGAGAGGCGACTGGGCCGAGTCCAGGGACCTGCCAGACTGTTGAGGTCAGTTGGCAGACAGGGCCCTTTCAACCCGAAACTGAGAGACTGCCTCCGGAACACAGCAGAAGGAGGACCTCGTGACTCTTAGGGTGCGGATGAAGGGAAATAAGTTAGTCAGCCTAGGACTGGAACAGGGAGACATGTTTAAATGCCAGTTCCGTCTCGAAGCCATGACAAACTCACCTAAGTATTGTCGCATCGCACCTCCGGTTGGCCTTGCTGTTTCTAATCGACATGCGCAGGGCAGCTCCCCTCACCGTAAAATCAAGCCATGGCTCAGTTATCTCTCCCCGTAGGGAAATATTCTCGGGGCATTATTTTTTTTCACCAACAACATAAGTTTAGTCCTCTCAGTTCTGAGGCCCAAATTAACACTGTTTTTCCTGAGACTCTAAAAGGCATTGTCTCTTCTTCTTCTTGCTCCTTAAATGTAGTCTGACTTTTTATTTAAGAAACACGACCGTCTTGCTGGCCTGCGGTGGTTGGAGCACTCCTACGAGAGGTGGCTAAGGTGGGGGGTCCTTCTGTTCCAGGCCACTCTGGGTGCGTCTTGGGTGTCTCATTGCTGTCCTGCTGCTTTGCAGCAGTCAGAGTCACAGTCCTGGCCCCACTCCCAATATCGGCCACCTCCAGCCAAGACTCTTTCTGTTCCCCAGTGCATCTTCTTCTGCTTTTTTCCTCAGCCCGATCTCCACTCTCAGCCCGTATCGTCGTCCTCCTTCAGTCCTCCCCAGGTAACGAGAGGCTCCTTCCTTCTGGTCAGAGAACAGGCTGTTTGCAGGGCCGGATGTCCTCTTGGTTTGCTGCCTTATCTTGGCACTTTTCGTCATTGCCCAGAGCGTTTGTTTTCACTGCTGGCTGTGGCGGTCCCTTCCTTTCCTTTTTCTGCCTTTTGTTTCTTCTGTCCTGGATGTTTGTGGCTTTTCCACATGGTGAATTTGCTAAAAGAAAGGCTCCATTGACTAGCAGGTGCTAGTAGGTGTTGCAGGGCTGGCTGCGTGGAGCTGTTGCAGGTGATCGGCCTTGCGTGCTGTGCCAAGGCCTGGGGCAAAGGTCGGTGTTCCCAGGTTACAGGCTTTGAAAGGGGCATCACTGGGCCTTTGGTGATAATGTCGAAAGTCATAAAGGAGCTTGGTTTTCTCTTTCTCTTAGCATGATTTAAAGGGTGGATTTTGGAGCCAGGCTGCCTGGGTTCAAATCCTGCCTCTTCCCTTAATTAGCCTCAGGCAAATTACGTAACATCTTTGTTTCTTAATCTGTAAAATGGAGATAATACTAGGTAGCCAGGACAAAGGGCTGAAGTGAAGATTCTGTTATGTAATATATGTTACTTATATATGTAAAACATATCGAATATAAAATAACAATATATTATGTATTTATGTTACATTATATGCATGTTATTTTATATATTATATTATTGCATAATATGTAACATATACTATTATATATAATAACATATATAAGATTATGGTATATAAACTATACACATGTAATTAATATATGTAAAGCCTTTAGGACAGACCTGGTATACAGCAAGTAGGTGATATACGAGTTTACTATTATTATTCTTTGATTTTTGTGGATTTTTTTTTTTGGAGAGGGATGTACATTTTTGTTTATGACTTATGAGTAAGGCTGACTTTTATTCCTCATAATCCTCTGAGTGGTTGGTTGACATTTCTATCCTCCTGTTAAAGATACAGCAGTTTCCAGTTGTAGGTACTATGTGTAGCTTGATATCAATCTGCCGCACAGGACGCACCGGGCTGGCTCTGCACCTGAGGCAGCAGGAGCATTTGAAAGGTCAGCGTGGGCTTGGACTCTCCAGGAGGTAAGCAGTGGGTCTGCCCGCCCATTTTCTCGGGCCTGCAGGTGGACTGTTCTTGTTTCCAGTGCTTTTCTAATCTGTTCCAAGACTCTAGGGTTTGGGAGGAAGGTTTAGAGGTCACGCTCCGGCCCAGCCTTCATCCATGCTTTGCCTAGCAGCAACGTTCTAGGCGGGGAACCAGAGATCAAACCCTTTGATCAAATTTAGGGCGATGAGTATTTTTTCCTTGAGACATTTTTGTTTTTAAGAGCTGCATTTCACGATAAAGTTGGGCTAGAAAGGGAGGCCAGTTTTTTTAGTTTATTCAAAAAACATATTTTGTGAGCATCTTCTTTTCCAGAAAAATCTAAATAAAACCCTACTCTCAGAGCAATTATAGCCTAGACCGTACAGTTTTGTAAACACACACACACACACACAAAATATAATAGGAATACTATGATGGGAAACTATTTTGGTATTTGTGGACACAAAAGCAAGAGGGTTCTATTTCATCTTTGTGTGAAATGGGATGGGCAGGGGTGAATCTTGAAAATTTTTAGGGAAGAGATTTTATTTGAGCTGAATCTAGAACGTTGAGTAGGTCCGTATGAGTCAGACAAGGAAAGGAAGGATATTCTAGACAGAGAAAACAGCATGAATAAGGACACAGAACCTCAGAGCATCCTGGTGGTCTGAGAATTCCCAGGGTCTGCCATGGCTGAAATGAAGTATGCGTGAAGGAGAACAATGAGAATCAGCAGTAGCTAATGGGCAGGGATTATCAGCCGCATGCTGGAGCTGGCTTGGGTCTGCCTCATGGAAGCCATTTATTAAATTGCCAGTAATTTTGCAGGCTGATTGTTAAACTGTTGGTAGCTTGAAATTGATAGTGGTGGAAATATTTATACTGTGGAAATTAGCAAATACTACATATCAGGGCTTTTTTTTTTTTTTTCTTCCTTCCAAGAGGAACTTTACCAGCTCTCTACTGATTGTGATGCCCTTGATTATTCTATGCCAGCCTGATTATTCTTCTTTAGGGTCCCTTCGTGTAGGCGATGTGGAGCCAGTGTGTAGGATGGCTGGCAGGGGAGCGATGTGATCGGATTTGTAATTTAGAAAGATCACTGTGTCTTTGGTCCTGTGCCTGAGGAAGCAGACCCAGGAAGGGATATTCTGGGGAGCGTTCTTAGGACGAGCATTTGAAGCAGAGTGAACAAAACACCGCTGGGAAGAAGGAAGACTTGAACGACGGAATAGCTGTAAGGCTGGTCTCACGGGGATGCTTTGGAGGTGGAATGGTCCATTGGGGGTGGTCGCCCCCAGAGGCACAGGGGCCAGGCCTTAAGATACCTGCAGTCACTGGACGACGTCTGGCCCTGTGGTGGGGTACAGACCAGGGTGACGCGGCATTTCCGGGAGAAGGCTCAGCAAGTCAGGGAGGGAGTGCCTCAGGCCTGGAGGCGACCCAGGGTGTTGCATCCCAGCATCCAGGTCACTCTGGTGGCAGTTTGGAGCATGAGTGAGCTCCGTGGGAGGTGGGAGGCAAAGAGAAGGGTTGGGAGCATATTATAGAAGTCCAGGTGAGATGATGAAGGCCGGAAGTGAAGCAGCGGCTGTGGGATGGAGGCAGTAGGGATGGGGATGTGGGAAGGCCGAGTCGGTGGCACTAAGTCTCCCCGATGCTGTGGTCCTCGGCCCAAGGCAGGAGCTGCCCCCGTGTCTGGAAACAGTTTTGGTTGTCACATCTGAGAGGGGTTGTGTGTCTGTGTGTGCTACTGGCACCTACTGAGTAGACATCAGAGATGCTGCCGATCACCCTATAATGTACAGGAGGGATGGGGATGTGGGAAGGCCGAGTCGGTGGCACTAAGTCTCCCCGATGCTGTGGTCCTCGGCCCAAGGCAGGAGCTGCCCCCGTGTCTGGAAACAGTTTTGGTGGTCACATCTGAAAGGGGTTGTGTGTCTGTGTGTGCTACTGGCACCTACTGAGTAGACGTCAGAGATGCTGCCAATCACCCTATAATGTACAGGACAGCGACCCCCAGCCCCGCCCCAATAAAGAATTTTCAAGCCCGGAATGTCAGCAGCGCTGAGGCCGATATGGATTAGGAGTAAAGGAATGATAGTCGGAGTAAAAGAGAGGAAGCGTGAGATGCCTTCCTGTTTCTGCCCTGGGAATCTGGGTACTGAGACCATAATTCAGTACCAGGTGGGTAAAGTGGAGACAGTACTTTCCTGATGGACAGAGAAGAACTTTCATCTCATGAGCAAATACATATCACGGTGTCTCTAAAGCCCAGCCTGTCTCCTATGAAAATTTTAATTCTAGGTAGCAGTAGATTCTTATGGCTTTCCCTTCTGTCTCGCATCCAAGAGATTACAGTAAATTAGAACTTCATTCTGTAATTAAAGCCACAGAGGCGAAAGCAAAAAACAATAAGGGGGCTCTTACAGTAGCCTCTCTTTCTTTTGTTGTGTTTTGATTTTTTGCTACCACAGTAGAAGTTTTGCAGAGAAATGGAACGTAGGGGCTAATTTAAAAATGTGTTGCTGAGGTTTTAGTAAAGTAAAGCAAATGAAGAAAATTAAATTTAATTAGGCAAAACCAGAAGTTGATTAGGGAAGTTCGAGCTTAGGTTGTGGACAAGCACTATGTAAAACATCCTACCTTCTTAACATGAGTGTATTCAAGTATAGCAAGTTGGTGAGGGCTTTGGTGCTGTTCTATGTTTTTTGTTTTTGTTTTTGACTGAAAGTTAGTTGTTGCACAGAGTGATGACCTCAGCCAGGTGTTCTGTGTTCTGTGGTTCCCCAGAGCTGAGGGACCAACACCAAGCGGGCTGGAGACTCCAGGAGACACTGTGAATGCCCTTGGATGGGACTGACCAGGCCAAGCAGAGGTGTTTAGCTGGAGCAGAATACAGATTTATTTCTAGGATGGGCATAATGGGAAGAGGGTAAAGGGGAGATATATTAACTCCTGGTACTAGAATACTCGATTATGGACAGAGAGGTGGTCTGCAAACTTTCTGTAAAGGGCAAGATAGTAAATATTTTAGGTTTTGTGGGCTATGTGGTATCTTTGGCACCTCTGCTATAGCTGTGTGAAAGCAGGCAGATAACACGTAAATGAGTGAGTATGCGTCATTCCAATAAAACTTTATTTACCAAAGCAGGTGGCGGGCCCAGTGTGGCCCACAGGCAGGAGTTTGCCACCCCTGGACTAGTCTGGAGAAGCTGGGTGCACTTTAAAAAAATGAGATTGATGTGCCGTTTTAAGGAAGGCGTGGATATGGAGGCGTAAGTATCGTGTAAAGTTTATGACTAAGGGATCTAAACACATTCATCTTCTTTTCCTTTATTTTGGTCTCTTTCCCCTGGTCACTTTTCTCCTTTAAATAATTTGCAGTGGATACACTCACACATACATCTGAGTTGCTTATTGCTTGATGATAATCGATTTCCTGTTACATTTGGAAGCGTTAAGCATGGAGCAGGAGGAGCCTCTTCTAGTCCCTTCTCTTAGCCCTTTGTAAAAGCAATTTGGTGATTTTTCTCTTGGGTGTAGCTCTTTAATTACCTTTTCACCTGTTTGCTGTTGACTTTGGGGCCGTGGTTCTCAGCCCTGTGTGTGTATTAGGATTACCTGGGGAACTTTTGCTTCCCAGTGCCCAGCCTGTGCTGGGAACTCCAGGGATGGGCCCAGGCATCATTATAGTTTAAAGCTCCCTGAGGATTTCAGTGTGCAGCCAAGGTTAAGAACCACCGCCTTGGATTTAAAGAAAAACAAAAAAACAAAAAACTGTCCTCAACTGTAGTTTTAGATGCTGAAAGAAAGAGGGAAATTTAATCTGTAGGTAACTGTTATGGCCTGCAGGTTATAACTACGAAAATAGGCTGCAGATTTTAAGGGCTATATTCAGACAAACTTATTTCCCAGTGACACAGTAGAAACTCTTTGTTGTGGCTTGGTAGAGGCGATCAAAGAAATATCAGGAAGCTATTGTGACTGGCCGACGTCTGTAATTTCTAGCCAGAAGCGCTTTTTCCATCAACGACTCCGGTGACAGCCTTCGAGTTCGGTGAAAGCTTCCAGGTTCTAGTGATTAAGTCATTATCCGCAGAAGCCGGTCTTAGCTGAGTAAATGATCAGGACAGATGTTCTGACTGTGACCAGAGGGAATTACCTTCCAACCTTGTCATGGGCACGTATCTATTTGATGATATTTCTTAAAGAGAAACTAATGGACCTGGCTCAAGGTGATTTTTGTTTAATGTAGGGAGACAGGGCAATTCAAAAGATAAATTCGAGGAACTTTTATAGAGCTATGTTGAAATTAATTAGAAGCTGTAGATGTGGGCATGGATGGTAATGTTTTGTGGGTAGGGAAATTTTGAAGGGACCCAAAAGTATTTTGTTCACAAACATTGCCCCCCCTTTTTTTTTTTCCATTTTAAAAATGAAAGATTCTAACCTTGTGACACTGACATTGCTCAAGCATTTAATGTTCAAGGCTGAATTTCAAAGATTTCGTGCTTTCTTTCCTGAGCACTAAAGACAATCATGGTTTTGGGGGGGTGGCGTGGGAAGTGGCCTACAATGTTCTGAAATGTTTCCAGGCTCCGTTATACCAGAGATGTGACAGTTGCTTCTTTTATTGAGGGGCGAGGGAAAGTCAATAGGATTCTGTCCACTGTAAGTAACTGAAGACCGAGGCAATGTAGTCGCAGGAATAGGGGTTTATTACCGCCTTGGCAAAGATGCCTGGGGAGGTACCGCTGTTCCTGGGTTGGTTGATTCAGTAATTTACCCACGCCCTGGCTTTGGATGGCATTTCTGATTCCTTTCACTTTTTATTCCTGGTCACAGGATGGCTACTATGGCCCTAAATATCATGGCATAACATGACAACATCAAAAGGCAGAAAGAGAAGGGGGCATTTCTCCCCCGAGTCTTATTATTTTTATTTTAATCAGGAAGGAAAAGCTTTCCAGGAGCTCCCAGCAGACCTTCTCTCAGGTTCCAAACCTGGAGCCAAAAGCTATGTAACTTGTTCACCCTTCAAACCCAGACTAGCCAAAGGGTTTGCTGTGATTGGCAGACACTAGGCGTTAGCAAACTTTCTGTAAAGAGTCTGATTGTGAATATTCTGGAGTTTGCGGGCCACGTGTGTTTTTTTGGTCCATATTCTTTTTCTTTTCTTAACCCTGAGAAAATGTATAAACCATTGTTAGATCGGGGTGGGGCGGGGGGGTGGTGTCAGACAGACTAATCAATTATGTTTCATCTCTGGAGGCGTCCACCATCCCTGCCCACAGTGCCGCCTATTTTCTGAACAATACGGTGATTTTGTTAGCAAATTGAGTGGGCAGCCGTCTGTGTTTGCCTCAATATCTAATTTGTAAAATTGCTGTAATAATTACTAAATGAGATGACTAAATAAAGCAAATAATATAGTTCTGGGCACATCAAAGGCCCTAACAGATAGTAGCTACTTATGTTATTATCGTTGTTTGTTCTTTTTTTATATTCCTGTGTCGCCGCTGGATGACAGACAAATTCCGTCATCGAAACTCCTCTTGTGTATAGGCATGGAATTCTGATTGGATTGGAATAAAACATTATTTTGTGATTTTTTTCGTCAGTTCAGTATTCCTCTATTGTGGGGGAGTGTGGCTTCTAAATTCCATATCTGGTTCATGGATACAAATTTTAACGTAGTTCGGCAAACAGCAACTTGATGAAGAGAAGTTGGGTTATGAATTCTGAGGACTTCAGCCGTCCTTTCATTGGAGTGGGGTGATTATTCTCACTCTGTCAGGTTAGGCTAGGTAACAACTCCCTGCCCGCCAAATCTCAGTGGCTTAACACAAGAGAAATGTTATTCCTTGCTCGTGCTACATGTCCCGAATGAATCGACAGGGACTCAGTGACCCAGCCTAAAACAGGCTCCGCCATCATGTAGTGGCACCATTGGGAACACCTGGCCTTCTCAGCCTCCGTGGCGAGGGAGAGACGGAGATGGGAGAATAGCTCTTGAACTTGCAGCCTCGGACTGGAAGTGACATATTTCACTGGCCGGAACTGATCATATTGGTCGATCTACCTGCACGGAGGGCTGGGAAATATGGGGGAACAAATGGAATATTGGGCGAGTATTACCATCCCTCCCATAATCCCACTGCGCTATCTACGCATACTCTTCAGGAGAGAAGTGATGAAGTGTCACCGTTATAAAACACTAGTAGTTCCGAGTCCTTTACCTTCTGTCTTCTCTCAAACTCTTATTTCTCCCATTTTTTATTTACATTTTTAGATGATATTTTTCTCCTTTCCCATGCCTTTTCCTTTTCTTATATAGAATAGAATCTTGTCGATAGTTTCTAAAATTTAGAGTGAATGAATTAGAAAATGACGAAAGTGAAAAGGTGTGTCATACTTGGATTACTACAATATGGAAATTCAGAAGGCTTTATCATTGAAATGTCAAAATTGCCTTCTTTTGCCTTTTGAATGCTCCTCTAGCTCAGTGAGTCTCAAACTGGGAGAAGTGTTACTTCCTAGAGCGTCTCAGGCGACGTCTAAGGACATTTTTGGTTGTCACAATAGGCGGGGTTTGCTACCAGCATCTAGAAGGTAGAGGCCAGATAGGCTACTAAACATTATACAATGCACAGAACAGCCACCAACTGCAGAAAATGATCAGACCCCAGAAGATCCATTTGTATGTTCAAGTTTGAGAAGCACCACTCCAGGCTGGTATCAAATTATGGTCCCGTTGTTATCTCTAACACGATCACCATGGAATGCAGGGGCTCCTTCTAAAAAAATTGACTCCTTCCCTTCCTTCCTTCTTTTCCTCCCTTCCGCCATCCCTCCCTTCCTTCCTTACCCTTTCTCCCTCTCTCCTTTCCTTTTCCTTCCTTCTTTCCTCCCTCCTTTCTTTCCTCTTCCTGCCTTCCTCCCTCTCTCCCTCCCTCCCTCCCTAAATCGCATATGCGTAGGAACTGCCCTGGACCTGCTGAATCAGAATCCCAGGGTAGGGCCACTGCCTTTTAAACAAATATCACCCTGAAGTCTGAGAACCACATCCCAGGGCAAATCTTAACTTCAGAGTTGTCTCTGATTTCCCCTGAACTTTGGACTTAAGAAGCCCATCCTCACAATCGGCACCAACTCTCTTGAGTTTCCCAGTTGCTGTCTGTCAGTAGTGCTGGTCATCCTTCTGCTGCCCCAGACTTCCACCTGGCTTGCATCCCATTATTGGAATATTTCTTTACCTTGCATTTAAAAATGTGCAGGGTCTCCGAGTTTCAGAAAAAGAAAGCAAGAAGCTTTTGTTTCCATCGGTTGCCTTTTCCTGTGACTGTGCCCCTTCTCTGCGTGTGTCACCTCTTTCAGTGTCCTAGTGTGTTGCCACTGTCTGTTTTCTGCATTTTCTTGGTGCCTACCCATCTCTTAGTGTCTACCGTCTGCCCTCTGCCCGCATCTTGCCACCAAATCTCTTCTTGCAGAAGTCACTGGGCACTTCTCTATTTTCCTTTGCGTCTACCTTTTTTGAGGGCTTTTGAGAGGTTGGCAAGTATATAAAAATTATGTATTATGGTTCTAACCTGCTTCGCTGGTGTGCAAAGTTGAGCTGAATGTCAGCCTCTAAGCCAGGGAGAAATTGGACCTTACGCTCCCTTTGCTTGCCAACCCCCAGGGTAGGAAAGTAGTCAATTGCTGAAGGTTTTTATACTTAAAAAACATGTTTTACAGATTCAGGCTTACTGCAAATTTTCTTTTAGCATTAAGCTAGTTATTTTAATTCCTAATTAATTTAATTACCAAATTTCTTCAGATAATTGCCTGTATTATTCTTGCGATGTTTATTGTTTTGTAGTTGATTCTGACTAGAATCTTTTCTTGTTTTATAGGATGCACTCATATTTTGAGTAGCTAAATAAGTCATTATCTTCTCTTAGAGAACCTGTAAACTAAATCTTTAAAATCCAGTGAAAGAGGAAGTATTTTAATCTGTTGAAAGGAAATAGATTAAGAATGCACCAAATACAGAATATTCCCCCCCAAAAAAAACCCCAAACAAAAAAACCCTCCTTTTTCTCTCCTTCCCTTTCTTCCTTCCATCTTTCATTCCTCTTGCCTTTATTTCCTCCCTCCTGTCTTTGTCTTTTTTATATACTCAGCAAACACATTCCATGTAGTACATTAGACTCTGGGGTAGGGGAATGAAACAAATATGTCCCCTTGCCTTTAAGATGCTAAGAGTTTAGCAAGGGGCAGTATTACCATCGAATAAATAAAACAATATACTAAGCACACAGAGAGGCCGAGGGTACAACAGGCCTGGGAGGGAGCGATGGAGATGGGGTGATAGGAAAGCAGGTGGAGGAGACATAATAGGATGGATCTTGCTTGAGCTGAGTCTTGGAAGGTGAGCAGCACTTGGAGGGCGGAGGCAGAGGGATTTCAGGCGCTGCAGTTGCATGAGCAGGACCAGGAGGTGACCTCGTGCAGGTGAGGCATCTTGGGCCGGTATTGACCGAGGAGGCTGGGGAAGGAGGAGAGCACAAGTCTAGCTTTTAAGATGGGAAGCAGCGTGACCATGCGTCTGTGACAGCTCAGAGGACTGTGGAGAAGCGCAGTCCTGAAAGGTGGGAGACGGTAAGTAGACCAGTGTAGCTTCTAGCTAAGACTTGATAGACTGGGGTTCGGTACGGAAAAGTCATCCAGAGTCATAGAAACCTTGGCAGTGCCACAGGTGAGAGGCACCGGGAGAGAAGAGGCCAATGACAGAATCTTAGGTTCAGGTCAACTTTTGATGGGGAGGGTAAAAGAATAATTAATATGAGAGGTAGGAGGAAAACCTGTGTGGTACTGTCACCGATCCTTATGGGTTTGGGACTCCAAAATAAGATCCTTTTGCCCAGTGTCACACACTAGTAGAACTAGACGGTATTCAGTAAAGCAAAGCAGAAACTTTATTCTTTCATCAGAGAATGGAGAAGGTCGAGCACACACTCTACAGATACCCGTCTCCCCGACTTGAAGACATTAGGAGACTCTTGAAGGATTGTGGGAAGCAGGCAGGCTCAGGGGCGGAGATTTCTGAGAAAAGGGTGGAGAGTTCTCAAAAGTACAGGGGGAGGGGAGAGTGGCATGTGTGGTTTCTAAACGTGCTTGGCTTATGCCTGGTCTTACAGAGCATGTCTCACTTTAATGTTGAGCCTCTACCCCTAAGCGTGATTTTTCACTCAGCGTGCTGGCGAAAGAAAGCTCATCCGAAGGTCACGTGGCAAGGGGTTTCTGGTGCCATCTTGGATCCTGCTGGGGCAAACAGGTTTCATAGCTGGGCACTTGGCTCTCTCGTCTGGTCCTTGCTGGCAGGCTTAGCTCGCTCTGGAATTTCTGTCGTTTTCTGAAGAGTCCAGCCTGTTTCGTCAAGGGACGTGTTGGAGAACGAGAGGAGACAAGACAGTTAGAAATAGAAATTTAAGGATCAGCTAGTAATGTGATGGCACAACCCAGTGACAGTACAGGTTTAAAACGTTCACTCTCTTTTCCAACTAGGTGTAAAGAAGTCCTTTGTTAGTGACACAGCTTATTCCTTTGCCTCTAGGAGTAACTCAGAACAGATCTGCTTCCCTTTCTATGCGACGGCTCTGGAAATGATTGGAAGAAAGCTGTCGTGATTTGCCTTGATCTTTTCCTCTCTGGGTCACGAATCCCTTCTTGTCCCACACTGGTCCGTGTGGGGCATGGTTTCTTCACTGCTCACCTATACTCTTGTGTTGCTGGCCCAACCAGCAACGTGGTCGCCATGAATCAGAAAGAAGGGAGGGAATGACTTCCCCTTGTCTTCATTTCGTGCTCCTTCCACAGGCATTTCTTTCTTCTAATTTTTATAGCCAATTCTGCATGAGTTGTTGGGTCAGTGAGCCTGAGGGTGGAAGAGAGCTCCAGGCGGCTGAATAGCCTGGCTTTGTCTGGAGGCCTGTTTTTCTGACTGTTTATGGTGCCTGACAGGGTCGGTTTTGTTCTGGGGAGAGCTGGTTTGAGAAAGCAGGCTGCTGAGAAAGCTGCGGGGCTCCGCTTCCCTCCGGGGCTATCCCCAGGGCCCCCTCAGGGAGCTGCGATTTAGCATCCCCAAAGCGCCCCTTGCCCAGTGGAGGTCATCTAAGGCCTCTGCATCCTCCTCCCAAATCTAACTCTGATAGAGAGAGGAAAAGAAACTGTCACCACTTTCATCAGCTTAATAGTAGTCAGGAAGGAGCCCAGGCCAGCAAGATTCCATTTTGATATTTTAATCGTCAATCAACATTTCAAAAACCAAACCAAACAAACAAACAAAAAAAACCCAACAAAAACACCCCCAGCAACAGCTGTGTACCACTTTTCCTAACTTTTCCTCCACGGTTGGCAGTCAGATTGCATTCCTTTGCAGAAAATAACGATGTCAGTTTTAGTCAGAGTTTATATGTAAAAACTTGAAAGGAGGCAATTTGGAAAGGAAAGTGAAATTAGTGAGCTTTTCAGTCTGCATTTGGAACAAAACGCACATTTGGGATTGTAATGTGCACACAGAACGCTGGAGTTTCCTTCCCAGGCCTTCCTGCTTTCTCTCACAGCCCTGGGCACATAGAGTCCATGACAGGCAGCTTTGACCGTAGCAAGGAGAGCACCTGCTCGAGAGGACTTCCGGCCTCTGCCTCAGGCCACAGGGAGCGGGTCAGCCTCTCCTCAAACCCGAAGGTGGACTCTGGTCAGCTGATGGGTGTGGCGAGCACCTTCCAGCAGAGAAGAAAGGCTCGGCTGGTCTCTGTGGTTTCCAGAACATGCAGTCTGGGACGCAGTGTGCCATGGAGTGCTGCTGGATTCGTATGGAGCCGTCGACTTTTTCCCCGAGGGTCATGACAAAGGTGGTTTCTTCCAGTGAGTTCTCTGGACTAGCAGTTTAAGGAAACGTTAGCTCCAAGTCCCCATTCTACCCATTCCTTAGTTTGATGGTCTCGAGTAAAGTTCTCGCATATATAAGTTCTTAACCACCTCGAGTACAGAGTCACTTTCTTTATGTCCCTGTGCCCTGCATTTGCTCATAGAAACAGGTTATACTTGGTGCAGGAGTTTAAAGTGTTACTGATAGGACTAATAATATGACCTGTAACAGGCTCGGTTTCCTCATCTGTAAATGGGGAGATGACTTCCACTCACCTACGACCTCGTTGCAGCTCCGAAGGTGATTCGCTTGTGTTATTAATTAAATGGGCATTTCATGGGCCATTGTAGGAAACTCCCTATTGGAATATTGTGTATGTGTAAAAATATATTAAGAATTTTAAATAACAAATTAATAAGTGAACTTTTCACACGCCATCTGTTGAGGTTAATTCTGCTATGGAATCTGTTAAAGGTAATGCTAATAAAGCAGAAAAGCGCATCCTGATATTTACACGGATTACAATAAGAATCAGTAACAACTCACCAACTAGTTACCTTACTGGATCCCATTCTGTCCTGGTCAGTGCTTTCTATACTTGAAGCTGAGTGTCGCTCAGACAAATATTTCCTTCTACCTGAACACCAGGCGGGGATAAAGGGGTCTTGATAAGGCAAGGAATATGGGATGAGATAAAGGAAGAGTTACCACATGCGATGAACATATATAGGAAAAGACTAGAAAGTGTTAGAATCTGTGTTTTCATCCTTCTCAGGGAGAAAGCCTGAGCTGGTGTTGTATCTAACGCTCAAGAATGATTCGTCGGAAAACACAGGCACTTGGTGCTCGTGGGGTGATGTTTGTTAGGAACTGGGCCATCTGCAGCGAGGAAGGTGTAAGATGGTCGAGGGGGAAGAGGTGGGAGGGAAGGGCTTGTATGGAGCTCTCAGATGCCATTGTGCTGAGTTTCCTTTCATTGTGTGTTGATTCTTCTGGAGGGAGGCTCTGGGCTGAGTCCCTTTCCATTTTCACTACCGCCAGGTCAACTGTTAAACCGTGGATTTAGACACGGATGGTTTTTGATGAGAAAACTGGGAACTTGCAGGAAATATTATACTATAAAAAAGTTAATATGCACATATGTGTAGATAACCATAACTCTCAGACCTTGATTGCCTGTCTCGTCCTTTCTTTGAAGCTTTCGATTTAAATGGACAGTTTGCTGGATTTCTTTACCTGGATGGTCCCTCAACCTCAGTCTACTCCAACCCAACTTTCCCCCTCCCCATCTCCTCTGTTTGCTTCCCTTGTGCTCTCGTTCTTAGTTGGAGCCTATCATTCCTCCTGGGAAGACTTTTCAGTGGAATTGTTTTTTTCCTCTCTACCTTTACTATGATGGATCATTCCAGGGCCCCCTCTTCTCTCCTTTTGACTTCTGCAATAACCTCTCGATCCGTTTTTCTGCCTCCAGTCCTGTGCCCCATCTTGATCCGCCCTCTGTCTGCCACCGGAATGACTAAAGGAGTATAATTTCAGAACCATTTATGGGTCAGTCACTGTCTTTTCAAGGTTGGGGGCAAAACAGTGACCTAATCACTGTTTCTGCTTTCACTTATTTTCTGGTGCTGAAGACCAGCAAGGCCATGTGCACAGGCAAAGAATTAACATGTTTATAAATTGTACTGCATCAAAAGGAAACAAACAAGGATTTGAGATGGAGAATAAAAGGGTGGACGTCTTTGCATATTGTAGGTGAGCAAGGCTTTCCTAGATGATGACATTGAAGCTGAGATCTAAAGGATGAGAAGGAGCTAGAATAGAAGGATGTCGGGCAATACATGTTCTTGGCAGAAAAGATGGTTTGTGCAGACTCTGAGATGTGAAAAAGTTTGGTGGGCTCAAAGCACTAAAAACTAGGAGAGAATGATTAATATACAGAGTCACCGAAAGAGAGCGATTTAAGGTGGGATCAAAAAAATGGGCAGGAATCATATTACACGGGGCCTTGGAGTAAGGAGTCCATTTTGCTCCAAGTTCAGTGGGAAGCCGTTGAGGAATTCTAAGCACAGGAGCCGTTTTATCCATTTTACACGTCACCATCACTCTTGTTGTGGAGCATGGGTCAGAGGAGGATGAAAGAGAAAGTGTGGAGACCAGGTAGGAAGTTGTTGCAGAAGCCCAGGTAAGAGATGATGCTCTGTAGGCTAAGGTGTTAACAAGAAAGATGGAGAAAGGTGGGCAGATTTGGAATTACTTTTGGAGATAAAATCAACGGGATGTCCTGTTGGATTAGACATAGGGATAGAAGAATGGGAG
Source organism: Pteropus alecto (assembly GCF_000325575.1). Taxonomy (NCBI): domain Eukaryota; kingdom Metazoa; phylum Chordata; class Mammalia; order Chiroptera; family Pteropodidae; genus Pteropus; species Pteropus alecto. The sequence continues at coordinate 8,957,169 of NW_006436283.1, read as the reverse complement.
AAGATTAAGGATGGCTAGTCTGAACAGTTGGATGAAGGGGATCATCTATCGAGATGAAGAATATTTTGACCCTCTGTCTTCCTCTTCTATTTTTCAGGACTCATGTGATTAGATTGGGTCCACCCATACAGGCCAAGCAATCTCCCCATCCAAGGTCTTTAACCTTAAGCACATCTGCAAAGTTCCTTTTGCCCTATAAGGTAACATAGTCACAGGTTCTGGGGCATGGACATCTTTGGAGAGTGGGCATTATTCTGCCTATCTCGAGGTCCAGTAAAATGAGAAAAGTATTCACAGAGGTGGTTGGTGACCTTGATAAGAACTCTTCCAGGAATATGATGGCAAAGGAAAGCCACATCGTAGTGGGTTGAGCAATGAAAGAAGTTAGTACACAGATACAACATAGTGTGTAGACAACTGTTTAAAGAACTGGAATTATGACTTGGGGGGCGGTGTGGAATGAAATAAAGCACTTTTTGTGGCAGATACAAGAGCATAGTTGTTTATTGATAGGAATAAAGCACGTGTGATGGTGATCCTAGGGCGTATCGTCAGGGAGGGGATACCTGGAGCCCTTCCTAGGATGAGAGTGGCTGGATCCAGTGGAGGAGTTGGCCTTTGATGGGAGGGACATGCCTACCTTCGTGTAGAAGGGAAGAAGATATGGATGCTTTGTGACCCTGTGATGGGAGATGGGTGAGGTCCTATCTCATACTTGCCATTTCTTACAGTGAAGTATGAAGCAGGATCACCACCTAAAACAGAACTGTGACCATACCTGTCTCTTGCTTCAGACTCTTCAATGGCTCTACCTGCTTCTCTGTTTTCATTTCCTGACACTGTCAGCTTAGGATTTTACACCGTAGTCTCCCGTGTTCCTTATAGCCTTCTGGACATACCACACCTCTTTGCTTTTGACTTTGTGTTAACTAATTTTCTTTACCGGAATGCCTCGCCTCTGCTAATTTTCTTAACCCTTTCCCGCCCTCACCTCCAGTGTCCACTTCTCTGGGAACCAGCCTTGAGACACCCTCACCCAGGTCGTTTAGCTGCCTGTGTTCTCTCAGAGCTCCGCGTTTACACTTCTGTTAGCCCTGATATAATTATTTGCTGCATATCTGTAATCTTTACCAAAATGTGAGTTTGTTGAGGGCAGAGGCGTGTCCCTCTCATTTTCGTATCCACAGCTCCTAACACTGTGCCTTGTTGACTTCAACAGTATCATGGTCGGTAAATCGACTGAACATGTATCGAACAACATCAAAGGAGGATAGAAAAAATAAATCTATTTCGTGTCCACGAACTGTTATTATGCTCTTCATTGACTTGTGAGAGTTTCATTTTGCCCACTCTCCACTCTCCATAGCCAGATCTCGGCAGGCTCAAACATTCCAAGCATCAGCTTGGAATCTAGATCACCCTGTAGGCTGTAAAACTCTTCAAAGAAAAGATTATGTCTTAGTCATCTTTGCGTCACTATTACTTAGCACAGTGCAAAGCCCGTAGTAGAAAGCATGACAATGTTTAAATTACTTTGTATGATTTTAAAATCGTTTCTCCAAAAGCTGTACTATCTGGCACATCTCCTCCCCCAGAGCGTGTCCTTCTGTCCTCTGATCAGCCTTTAGAGAAAGGTAGTCTGATACAACCCTGATTTTGATCTCTGTTTCCATTTCAGAGGCCTTAGGTTGTTCTAAGTGGAGAGATTCCAAATTCTGTAAAGCAGAGTGACCTAGCATATATTGTTCTTCAGTTTGTTCTTTTCAAAGAGTCCAACACGTTTCACAGGCACTACTAAGGCATGCTAGCTAAACAATTGGTCACTTAACAATTAGGAATAAATATACATCTTCACAATCAGGGTTCGTAGTGCTTCGAATGGAATCTTTTGCGACTGAGACAAGAAGCTTACAAAAATCAGATCAAGGCCTGCAAAATATATTCTCAATAAAATGCTAAGGGGTGAAAGCATTTTTAAAAAATTGAATATGGTCTTCATTTTATGAGAAAATCTTGTATCTGGGTCAGTATATATAGTTATAGATATATGTACAAAAATGACTACGCTGTTGTCCACCAAAATATTAACAATGGTTTCACCAGGGTGGTTGAAATTTGGATAATTTCAGTGTTCTTCTTTATACCTTTAAAAATGTTTTTTCTAAATTTTATAATAAATATTTTCTATTTTGAAGTCAGTAAATTTATGGTATTTGTTTTTAAGAGCGATTTATTATTACTGGCAAAAATTCTTATTATTATTGGCAAAAATTTAAGATCCACACTCAAAGGCACATGCTTTTTAATGCCCCCTTCCCCTCCCTACCTGGCATAGTGGCTGCAGGAGAGATGCCTTTGTATTCTTTAAGCATCAGTGTAAGACAGTTTTTAAAATTTATTTTAATTTTTTATTTTGGCTAGTGATAAAGAGAGCAAGAAGCCAGGGGCCCTAGATTTGAAATGCTTTTTAGCCAAGAGGACTAAAGAATGGAGGTTAATGTCCACGAATGATGATTGACCTAGAAGTTTGGGAGATGACTTCAAATGTGAAAATATGATCCGGGCTCAGGAGGTTTTCAAAGGGTACCCCATCAGATCTGTTGGACTCCCCAGCCTCAGGCAGATGTTCCAGCGGTTTCTTTGGAGGGCCTCTGTCTACCCTGGTACGCGTGCTTACAGCAAGGCTTTCTGAATGCGGCTTAATTCCCAAGACCAAAATAGTCCAGTGAGTCACTTGGGTATATTCTGGATCAAAGATTTAAAAACCAAAGCATGCAAAAGGTCCATTAGGCATTAGCTCAGAGGCAACGTCAGTTAATTCTGATTTCAAGGCTACCAAAAGGGCTCAAGACCGTCAGAGTAATGTTAGAGCGAAGAGAGATGGCACCTTCTGGGCAAGGACTCCCAGGAATGGTGGGTTATGGTAGGTTATGGTATGCTATTTTATTGTAATTATGTTTTTCATATTCTCTGTGATGTTTAACACCGTGTAAGTCACGTGCTGAGTGTCGGATGAATGACAAGAGACCAGAGGAGAGTATTGTGAGGTCCTCGCTGAGTCAGGGGCCATCTACTTGGTTTGCTGGGACTGCCCCTCTTCACACCTCTCGTCTTGGTTTAATCGTGAACACTGCCCTCTTCCACTCTCAAAAGTGTCCCATCTGGGGAGCTCAGTTTATAGGGTTACCCTGTGACCGAGGTGGCTAAGTGCAGTCTAGATGCCGTGATTTCATCTCGGTCTGCACAGCAGTTGTCTGCTTGGCACAAATTCAAGAGCCACACCCAAGGGCATATGCTTTTTATTGCCCCCTCCCCCATCCCGACCTGGCATAATGCCTGCAGGAGATGCCTTTGTATTCAGCCTTTTCAGATAGATAAGTAGCACTGTCAAGGAGCCCTAGCAGGTTGAAGCACTGGGCATGTTGATCTCTGTTACTGCAGCTGTCCCAGATGGTGTTAATATCTCTGGGACTCTGAACTCAGCATTTGGGGCCAACGGGATAAAGTCCTGAGAACACATTGAAACTGACAAGCTGCTGTGACATTTGCTCTTTGGCCTCTAAGCCATGGATTTTCTTCTGCTTTATGACAGTTTGCACTTCTGTATTCTTTATTCCTTTGGGGACTCCTGCTCAGTTCCATTTTTCTTTAGAAGATTGAGAGTTTAAAGGCAGCACGTCTCATTCTCCAAGGACTTAGAGCCCCTTAATTGCTCCAGAAGTCTGAAAAGTCAGTCTCTAGGAACAAGCTCAAGGAGGACTCAAATTGAGACAAACGTTTGTACTTTGATAAATGCCATGCAGTTTTCATTACTCTGCCCTAGGAGCAGAAGTGTCATAAATGAGATTGGGGAAATGCTTGCATTTTCTGAATGAGGGTTTAAGTTCCTAGAAACCTCTCATGCTCTGTAAATTTAAGATTTAGGACTGTGCTAGTTTAAAACGAAAACAGTTCTAAATTTTCCCAGGTCCCTGAACCCTTTGAGAAATGATGATGACCAAGGATCCTCCCCCCAGAAAATTATGTATGTGCACACTCAAAGAAAATTTTACGTGTAATTTCAGAGGATTTATGTTGCTCAGTCTACACAATGGATTGGAGATTAATGTAGCAGGTACAGCTGGTTGCTTTCCCGATATGCATGCTCCACGCTCCCCTTCCTTCTTCCTATGAGAAACTCTGTTCTCTTTGGGTATCTCACCCTCCTCCATGTGACCGTGTACTTGAGGGGAGGCCCTGACCCCAGCCCCAGGGATGGAGGTGGTGGGAGGATGCCTGGTCTAAGCAAATCGTGACGGTCCCAGGAGATTGGTTCTGGCATTGGTATGTGATACTTTGTTGGCAAATAAGACAGGAGTGCGATTCTACTAGGGAGCATTGGGGCAAGATTTCATCCCTCTTAAAATGAGAAACATACAGTGGGATGGCGAAAACAACCTTTTTTTAAAAAAAATTTCTTATTTATGCCTATAGCACCTGGTCTTCCTAGATGGTCTCCCATCCAAGTACTAACCAGGCCCGACGCTGCTTAGCTTCCAAGATCGGACATCGGGGTTGTTCAGGGTGGCATGGCTGTAGACCATGGACCATGGCTACACTGGGGCGCGAACCCAGGATTTCTGTATGTAAAGCAGATGTGCTAACCACTACACTATGGAACCACATCCACAAAAACAGCCTTGA
>NW_006436283.1:8941894-8952466 GCF_000325575.1 Pteropus alecto | reverse complement strand
TACTGTAGGATTGAGCAAATGAGAGAAGGCAAAAAGAATCCTGTGCGGATAGATGGAATTGGCCATATTGGTGTGAATTCGTGATTTCTAAAATATGCTCTTCTGTATTCTTTATTCCTTTGTGTATATGTATGTTCGTGGGCAGACGTATGCATGTGTGTATTTTTATGTATGTATGTATATTCGTGTGTATGTGTATGATACACACATTCATGTATTTCCTACCTCTGATTGGTGACAGGGCCAAGAAGAAGTGACACCACTGTAACAATGAACACACCCAGGGCCCAGACCTTGACACCACTGACCACCGAAAGGAAACAGTTTGCTTGCAGCAGTTTCAGAGGTGGGGCATGGAGCAAGGCGGTTCTCATGCTGGTGCCCTAACTGAGCCTTTAACAGGCTGTTCCACCATTCGGTTAAGCTGGCTGTTTTTCAACTATTATGTTTGTGGTCTCACTAGTGGATTCCTTGGTCATACACTCATTGTTGCACCTCCTTTGATATAAATCAGCCCCTTGGTCTGTGACAGTGTTCTGTGGGACACCATTCTGGTAGGTTAGGCATTCTTATGTCCTGGGATAGTGTGCTTGCAGAGGCATTACCTGCAGAGACAGCAAACCCGTACTGGGAGCGGGTAAGCATGAATTGCAGTAAGCATGGATTGCTGTCTCCTCTTCCCCTCCAGAGCGGAAGTAGTCTGTGATAATCAACCTTCCACCAACGGGCTGGCCGATATCCTCGAAGATGCTGTAGGGATTGTATCTATCTCTGCCATTGATTGGTTGGACACTCAGCAATGGCAATGGCTGGGGAATAGGTAAGAGGGAGCCCATTCTGCCCGACCCACATACAGCTTCCATTCCTGCCACCTGAGCCATTCCATTCATGCGTCCACTGTGCCAGCACTGGAGTGGCTGAGAAGAGGAGGCTGGCTGACATCCACAGGTGGCCCACTCATCCTTCCAAGAACACCTTCTGCACCGTTAGATCCGCTGACCGATGCGGCTTGCAGGGCAGGGCAGGTTGCACCATGACCCGCACTGCTGCTGAGCCCTCATCTGTTCGGGCTCACAGTTTTGCTACCTACAAACTCTGAATGCAGAACTTGAAACAGAGCCTTGCGTGCAAGGGACTCGTTTGTCAGTGCGTTCTCAGTAGATGGGAGGGACAAGGGAGATGAAACAAGGAAGGAGGGAAAGCTGGTACAGCGGTCGCTGCTAGGGACAGCTGATGTTTCATACCATGAGATCTTCTAAGAGCCTTACGAAGTGTATCTCCGGACTGTGTGCCCAGGGGACTCCAAGACTGTTCACCAGTCACAGGTGGCTCCTCATGCTTTAACCCCCAGGTCCTGCATGTCACCAGGTCCGGCAGGTTCCGTCAGGTGTCCGAGAACTCTCAGAGCAGGAATCGGAGATAGAAGAGGGCATCTGGTACAGATCGACATGAGGCACTGTCAAGTTGCATCTGTTTAGAAGTCGGCCAAGACCCGTGTTGAATCGGAAAGTCACAATAGGGACTGAAGGAGGAGGTGGACGGAGAGGAATTAGGAATGGCGCACGAGAGTTGTCTGTGCACACACTACACTCCAAACGGTTGAGTAGGGGAAATTCAGGATATGAGCAAAACACATCTGGCTCCACTCTTATCTACCGTGATACCTTGGTGTGCTTACCTGACCATCGTAAAGTTCAGTTGCTCATCTGCATAACGAGGATAACTCGAGCAATTGGGAGGGTTAGCAGAGATGATATCCGGTAAGTTCCTTGCTTTGGGCCTGGAATAAATATTGGTGACGCACCACCTGGCTGTGCACAGGTGACTTTCTAATCTCACAGGTGGAGAGGAAGGGAAGGAGATAGGAGATGAGGGATGATTTCATAGGAAGGAGCTGTTGGACCAAATGCCGGAAGAAGAGCTCTTGGGCAGAGGATTTGCACAGGGTGGGGCAGGTACGGTATCCTTCCATCTGGCCGTCTCTTGGTTACTTCTTAGAGGGGGAAGTAAAAGATGATACATCTGCGGTGGGCTCTTGAATGCCGGTTTGAGTAGTTTGAATTAAACTTGACTGTGCGGAGACAAAACTTCTTCAAAGACTGGAAATTCAACCAAAGGGGCCACCTTGCTTTCTTTCCTCCCCCACCCCGAGCTCATTTAGGCCACGTAGGAAGTAACCATTGCCCTTGTCCTTCCTAGATCCTCTGGGAATATCACAGTGTAACTTAATCATTCCAGAAAGTGGCAGACTGGGGGGTGGGGATGAGCAAGGAGTAGGGGGCTAGCTCTAATTCATTTCTTACTTTCAGGGTATTGCTGAGTCCTGATGCCTAGTAAGTAGTTATTAAATATTTGAGGAGAGGATGGATGAATGAACGCTCTGTGTTTCTTCAGTCTCCTTCTTGGTGGCACTGTTAGCTTCTATGCCCCCTTGGGCAAGACATTCGCTCGTCTTGTGCCAGCGCCAGCTGTGAGGGATCAGTCAGCCTGCTTCCTAGCTACCGCAGAGGCGGCCTCTCTTAAGCCCTGAGCATAAAGACCCTCTGAGGGGTTTTGAGCTTAGATATGCGTTGGATATTGTGTGTTCCCGTTTTTTTTTCCTGGGTGAGATCAAGCTGTGTTTCAGCATGTGCTTGCACAAGTATTCAGTCCACTGAAAAATAATGTGGTCGTGTAAATACTTAGAAGGCCAGCTATTACAGTCTCTGCCAGAATATCTAGAACGGGTTGCATTCTGCAAAGGCAAGAGACTACAATAGTCATAGCTATTTATTTTATATATAAAAAAAGTCCTAGCCCTAGTTAATGGCCTACTTTTTCAAAGCAGTATTAAATATAACAGAATTTCAGTACCACCGTTGAATCTGAACAATTTCTCGGAGCCTTTGTATAACAGATTTTGACTTACCGCGAGAATATTTGGGGCGTTAAGCCCTGGAAATGTGCTTTTACTTTCTATAATAGCTCTCTGGCTGCACAATGACTTGGCTGTTTGCTCTTCCCCAATACAGAAAGATTTGGAGAGTTAACCTGATATTCCCAAGTTGAATGTTTTCTTAGTTGTTTATAAAATTTAAGAAAAAATAGTTTAAAAAAAAATGGTGCAGCCATGCGAGGGGCTTATGTTCTTGAGAGCTAAGCATTCTGAAGAGTCGAGGATAATTTCCTAGAATTTTGCATTTCCCTGCTGAGGCCCTTCGTGATCTTTCACTTCTGTCCTGCGGCACGTGAAACGGCATGGAGCTCCTCTCGTTGCTTGTGGCTACCTCCGGGCCCCTCCTTTCTGTCATAGGACATTCCGTTCTTCCGACCGGCCCCAACCTGTTTGCGACTTGGCACACAGGGCGAACAGGGCTCTGCACAGTCTTCCCCCCTGGGACAGTACTAAGTTTCAGCTTTTCAGAGACCAAAGCTTCTGGCCCCAATAGCTTCAGGAGACTGAGACAATCGGGAGAGGTAGTAATATATTTAAGTTCAGAGAACAGAGTCTTGGCATAGAGGGAGGAAGATATCTTGGCATCTGTCAATGTAGCCACTGGGCATTTTGGAAAAAGTTCTACTTCATTCTTTTTTTTTTTTTTTTTGGATCTTGAAATAAGAGGCTCGAAGTACAAGTCAGGAATATGGAGATCGGTAGGGGAGGCTAGGTATGGGAACAATTCAGGTAGCCTTCCACAGAAAGCAGTTTCAACGAAGTGCTTGCTGAGAAAGCACGATCATCTGAGTTTGGATGTAATAGGAGAAAAAAAAGTATAAAAAATACTGTTTCTTCTTGATTTAAAATAAAAAGCCCTTAAGTGCTAGGATGGAAAAGTTGTACCTCTAGCTTAGTCTTCGGATTCAGACCTAGATGGGAATACTGACTGTTGGAACTTGAGAAAACAATGTTAGTTTCTGCACCTGTAAAGTGAGATTAATAGTTCATTTTTTTTCTTTAAGAAAGTTTTTATTTTTAATTGTGGTAAAATATATATAACATGGAATTTATCTTCTTCATCATTTCTAAGGGTGCAGTTCAGCGGTATTAAGTGCATTCACATTGCTGTGCAGCCATCCGCCACCCATCTCCAGATCCCTAGACCCATTAGACAACGACTCCCGTTTATCTCCCTTTCTCCCCTCCCCCCAATCAGTATTCTCCTTTCTGTCTCTATAAATTCGACTACTCTGGGTACCTCACATAAGTGGAATCATACAGTATGCGTCTTTCTGTGACTGGATTAATCCACTTAGCGTAACGCTCTTCAGGTCCATCCATGTTGTCGCATGTGTCAGAATGTCCTTCCTTTTTAAGGCTAAGTAATATTCCATTGTGTGGATAGGTCACATTTTGTTCATCCATTATCTATCAATGGACACTTGGGTTGCTTCCAGCTCTTGGCTGTTGTGAATAACGCCGCTGTGAACATGGACACGCAAACATCTCTTTGAGATCCTGTGTATTAGTTTGTTAGGTCTGCCGTAACAAAGGACTCCAGGCTGTGTGGTGTGAACAACAGAAAGTTATTTTCTCACCTGGAAACTAGAAGTCAGAAATCAAGGTACTGGTTTCTTCTGAAGCCTCTCTCCTTGGCTTGTAGATGGCTGTCTTCTCCCTGTATCTTCACCTGGTCATTCCTCTGGGTATGTGTGTCCATATTTTCTCTTCTTCTAAGGACACTGGCCATGTTGGATTAGGACCCCTCATGACCTTTTTTAACTTAATTACTTCTTTAAAGATTCTACCTCTAAAACCAGTCTGAGATACTGGGGGCTGGGTTTCAATATGTGAATTTTATGGCGGTCCATTCAGCCCTCGATACCCTGCTTTCATTTGTTTTGGGTTTATACCCAGGAGTAGAATTGTTGGATCACATGGTAATTCCATTCTAATTTTTTGAGTTTATTTATTTATTTGTTTGTTTGTTTGTTTACTTATTTTTTGGAAAGTGGTTATGAGGTTCAAATACATGTAAAGAACTTAGCATCAGGTTGCCCCCAGAAAATGTTCACTGTGATTAGTTGTATAGACTGTAACCTCGTCTGACCCCAGAATTTTCAGGCAAAGAAATTGAGTCCAGAAGAGTTAAGCAACTTATGTCTCCAGGTTCCCGGTTAGCAGCAGACTCAGAAAAAGAACCTGGGTTCTCACAGTGTCTGTGCTCTTGATGACGCTATGTGCCATTCTGTCCAGTCCTTCGTAGGCTGTTCTGTTATTTGCTCTTAACTCTTTGGTGGATTTGGTAGGGTTCGATTCTATTCTTCATTTTTAAACTTAATTTTCTGAATAAGTAACATATTAACATGGTTCAAATTGAAAAATTATACAAAACTTTACTGTAGAGTATCTTTTTCCTACTTTTGTCCTCCAGTATCCCGGCTGCCCTCCCCATAGACAATAAGCAATATTATTAGTTTCCGAAATAGTCTTACAAAGATTTTATGCATGTACAAGCAAATTGCTTTATGCATTCTCTTAGCATTTCTAAGTGCAATGTAATGTATAGTTTTCTGCATCTTGACTTTCACTTAATGTGTTTTGGAGATATTTCTGTATCGATATATAAAAAAACTTCCACGTTCTTTTCTCAACTGCATGCAGTTTCATTATTTGAATGCCCTGTACTTCACTGAGCCCATCTCCTGTTGTTGGACAGTAAATGTTACAGATGGCGCTGTGTAGAATAAACTTGTACATCCATTATTTTGCATGAATGGGAGATGTATATATAGGATATAGTCTTCGTGGTAGAATTGCTAGGACAAAGGGAATGTGCATTTATAAGACAAATTTTTGTCAAACTACCCTTCATAGCGCTTGTACCAATTTACACTTTCATTATCATCTTAGGGAATTTTAAATAACGAGGAGAAATTGCTATACTAGACCATGCCCTACTTTATTTACCTGTTGATGGCTGTCTATATGAGGGCTTGTCAGGAGTCCAGGCAGAAATCTCTCTCAGATCAGGAACCAGACAAGGACATTTGATCTCGTCACTTTTACTGCACGGGCAATTAGGCAAGAAAATGAAATGAAATCCATTCATATTGGAAAGGAAGAAGTAAAAATATCTCTATTTGTAGATGACATGATCTTATATTAGAAAATCCTAAGAAATCCACTGGAAACTATTAGGAACTAATCAAGTTCAGCACTGTTACAGGATACAATTTCAGTATACAAAAATCAATTATATTTTTATTCACTAGAAATGAACAATCTGAAATTAAGAAAAAACTTATAATAATATCACAAATAAGAACATATTTGGTAGTAAATTTAACAAAATTAAGTGCAAATCTTATATTCTTAAAGTTATGTTGTTAAAAGAAATTAAAGAAAGTCTAAATAAATGGAGAGATATACCATGAAGACTTAATGTTGTCAAAATGACTATACTCCCAAATTGATCTACAAATTCGGCGTAATTCCTCTTAGAATTCCTGTTTTGTCTTCTTCGCAGAAATTGACAAACTAATCCTAAAATTCATATGGTAGTTCAACAGACTCAGAATAGCCAAAAGAGCTTTGGAAAAGAAGAACAAACTTTGAGGAATCACATTTCTCAATTTCAAAACTACAGTAATCAAGACAGTGTGGTACTGGAATAAGGATGTACGCAGGTCAATGGAATAGAATTGAGAGTGCAGAAATAAACTCCCATTACAATTAGTGATTTTTTAACAAGGATGCCAAGACAATTCAATAGGGAAACAGTAGTCTTTTCAACAAATGGTACTTGGACAACTTGATGTATACACATACAAGAGAATGAATTTGAACACTCATCTCACATCGTATACAAAATTACTTGAAAATGAATCAAAGACCTATGTCAGAGCTAAAACTATAAAAATCCTTAGAAGAAAACATGGCTGTAAATCTTCATAACCTTGGATTAGGCAATGATTTCTTAGATATGAAGACAAACCCACAAGCAACCAATAAAGAGAGAGATAAATTGGACTTCATTAAAATGAAAAACTTGTGTGGCAAAAGACGCCATCAAGAAGATAAAAAGACAAACCACAGAATGATAGACAATATTTTTAAATCATATAGCTGATCACAGATTGTATCTAGAATATACAAATAAACTTTACCGCATCATAATAAAAAGACAAATAACCCAATTAAAAATGAGCAATGGATTTGAACAGACATTTTTCCAAGAGGATTTACAAATGGCCAATAAACACATTATTTCATTTATATGATGTGGAAAAAATAGGAAATCTGTAGAGACAGAATGCAGACTATTTGTTGCCTTGGACCAGAGGGAAGGATGGAAAACGGATAGTGACTGCTAATGAGTCTGATGTTTCTTTTGTGAGTGATAAAAATATTATAAAATTGGTCGTGGTGATGGTTGCACAACTCAGTGACTATGCTAAAAACCGTTGAAATACACAATTTAACAAGGCAAATTGTATGTTATATGAATTATATCTCAATGAAGCTGTTACAACAAAAACTGGAGGGCAAAAGTAGTGTGATAGTTTGCGACCCTGGAGATTGAGAATTTAGACTCTTTAGTAGCAAGCTTTCTAATATTTCTCAAAGAGTGAAATGCATCACAACTCACAATGCGATCTTGGAGATTCATGGATAGTTCTTGAGCTGGGAACCACTTGTTACTCATTTGTTTCCACGTTTTACAGCGAACAACTTTGGAACGGGGGAGGTTCTTAGAAGAAAAAAGGAAGTTTGAGATCGCTCCTACTTTCCAGCCTTACGTAGTTGGGTTGCTGCTGGAATTTTCTCTTATGCTTCTCAGATAACGTTAGCTACTTCTCAGGAGTAGCTAATGAGAAGTAAAATTGCATTCGAAACTGCAGAACTCTTCTGCTGACCTATTCTGGCTGTTTGTATCGTGTCTTGGCTTCGTGTTTCCTAGGACCCCATGGGAAATCTTGGCAGAACACCCTGTTATATGTCAATAAGAGTGCCTCTCTCAACTTCCCTTCACATCAAATTTTCTCTTGGTTATCACCCTTTATGCCCTTTTTCCTTCGTGACGTAAAAAATGACCCTCCTTCATTTCTCTGAGTCTAACCTCTCTTCACGGTGCCATAAACCCCAGGAAATCCACCGGGACCTTGCCCCGTCATTTCTGTGTGCTTCTCTGCCTCTTTGTCCCTTTCTCCCACTTGTTTTTTTTTTTTTTTTTTTCCCTCGGCTAGACTGTTGCTCAAATTTCCCATCAGTGTTTAGAAACTAGTAACAAATGTACAAAAAATCCAAACACCAACACTTTCCTTAGATCCTTATTTCTTCCTCAGTATGCTATGTTCCTTCTGTTTTTTTTTTTTTTCCCTGTTGTTTTTTTTTTTCCCCAGTTACCTTTATGGAAAAGTCTGTGTATTTTCCTATTTTCATTGATGTGGACTTTTGATGAAGAATCCGAGGTTATAAAGTTAAGAGCCCTGTGCTAAAATTAAGTCTAGAACATATCATACGAAGAGAAATTCTGGATGTGAAAGTGAAATGAGGTTTCGACAGGAGGACGGCACAGTTTCTGAACTGTTTTCCCAGGCGTTGTGCTAGGAGCCCAGCAACCACAAGTAGACTCATGTTCTGGTTACACGGCCAGATGCAGAGAGAGTGTCATTTGGTGTAAAGCCTAGCTTGTTTATTTATTTTGAGGGCATTGGAGAATGGAGCAGTTTCCTGGAGAGAAAATACTGTCCCTTAGTTAGAGACGAGAGTTCATCCTTCACAGAAAATGCCCTAGGGATGGTTGCTGGGATGCATTTGGTTTTGTGTATTTATTTTGTTTTTTGAACGTTAAGGTTTCTGGCACATAACCAGACTTAAGAGTCTCAGTGACCTTGAGTGTTTAGTCTAGTGCGGGACTGGTGAATCCTCTTATAGGAAGGGAGAAGCATCAGGTAGAGATTACCATCAGGATGAGGTGATCAAGGAATCCATTGTTGGACCGAGAGCTTCTTTCTTTGATATTAGAGGGGGCCATCAGCACATATAACACATGTGTTACTAAGACACAGCATTTTGCAAACAGGAGCCACAGTCACAACTTTGTCACTTGACTACTGACCTCCTGCTAAAGTAATTTATGTCAGGCTTATCAGTTTCACCAGAACCCCCTTAGGGCAGGGGTGTCAGCTTGCAAACACACTATAGAGTTGTCCTACTGTAGAAAACTTTGTGAGGTTATCTATAAAGCTGGTGCAGTGCCCCTCTCAAATACCAGAGTACCATTTAATGAGAAAATCAGCTAGTTTATTGATGGAATGTTTTCCATTTTAACATCAGGGCACCTGAAGTCCAGAAAAGTGAAAATATCTTGGGCCAAGTAGTTTTATGGAGATATGGCTTTATGATTTAGTCTGGAGCTCCCGGTAGACCTAGCTCACGTCAGAATGGTTCCTGGTAAACAGCTTTCTAACCTGTATTTGTTGTCTGGAGCAGTCTGGACATGGGAGTAGAAACCCTGTAACAGGGAATTTAATCCAGGCCTTTTCCCTTGGATCCCCGACACAGTTCAGCAATAATCCTTCTACAAGCTAGTGGACAGAGACTTCTGATAAAGGATAATTGCAGTTGAAGAATAAATATAATTATATGGCAAAGCCGACTGCTCACATCTGTAAAAGCTTTATGTATCTGGACAAGGCCCTTGAAGTGGTGGAAGAAGTATTTGCCCCATGCAGTTGTCGTGATCATTACATTAAGAATTTATGTGGAAAGCTGAGCACTGTGCCTTGCTTATAATAAATTCTCGATAAATATTAGTTGCTTTTACTATTCTCATGAGCAGCTACTTGTTAATAGGAAAGCAGCTGCCAAAAATAGCAGTGTAGCTGACCTGGCGACTTTCAGCACTCATTCATCCAGCGTGTATTTATCCAGCGGCCTTATGTGCATTGCTTAGCTCCTTTAATTCCACCAGGGTAGATATTAGTATTCCCATTTTAAGAATGAGGCTGAGATTAATAACTTCCGAGGGTTTTACAGCTAATGAGTGCTATGGCTTGGTCTCTTCCCATGAGGCCTCTTTTTTTTCACAGGGTCATGTTGAGTTATTTTCCAGCTTAATCATAGATCGCTTGGATGGGTAATTTGAAATCATGAGATTGTATATGGATATGAGTGGCCACTCGCTCAGTCCTTCATGCCTCATTCCAAAATTAAAGACTTGTGAGAACTGCTGTCAATAACATTCAATTAAAATCAATCTGATAAAAACTTGCGACGTAGAGAAAAACTTGTAAAATTAGTATATATATCCAGGGATCATTGTATATATCATCTTCTTGTGTTTTTGGTTAGCCGTTAAAACCAGTTTGGGGAAATTGTATGAGACATTATGAAATAAACTGAAATTTATACTTTTCACTCACATTTCTGATCAGGTAGGTAGGTGGATCATTCTACAGATACAATAGGGAATTTATATACTTTTTTGTGCTCAGTCTTGGAGATTAACTGATTTACATGTTTCAAGGTGATCGCCTGGAACAGTTTCTACATTTAGGACCTAGAGAACTTCACTGCCTTTGAGACCGTGAGTTATGGCGCCGCCTGAAGCAATGTTGGTTAATCACCCTGATGATGGTTCATTCGGG
>NW_006436283.1:8936983-8941871 GCF_000325575.1 Pteropus alecto | reverse complement strand
ACTGTGTAGCATTTTCCCTGAAAGGTTCCGTGAGGACCTGAAATAGTAATGAAATATGAGTAAACCTGCATAAAGAAAACTCTTTTCAAAATAAGTTGTTTGCTTTTGTAAACGAGGATTCTCTTTTCGGAAAATCTCACATTTAAATGTTGCGGGTTTTTTCGAATATATTTCTTAGTCTTTGTTTTTGAATTGACTGTTTGTTATGAACCTCTAACCAGAAGTGTCACCAGTGAGAGATGCACTAAACTGGCAGAGTACGTGACAGGACAAAAGGCAAAGGCCACTACGGTTTTTTGCCAGGTTGTGGTTTGCAAAACAAGACTCTCAAAAACGTTCAGCCTCCCCGGAGAGAAAAGTGATGAGACATTGCAGAAATAACCATGGCGCAGAGGATTATACTCAGTTTTTTTTCAGGCTGGAGAGTTGGGTTTCAAAGTGCAGAATCCTGTCATATTTTCTGAGATTGCTTTGGCCGTGATTTCTTTACCTTCTTGTATCTTGTTGGCAGAGGACTTGAGGAATATCAGAATGTGCCACAGGCCTGGGGACAGGGCTACATTTCTATGATTTTTCTTCTGAGATGGCATTAAGTTAGAAAGAAGTGGAAGGGGGCCAGCATCTCTTCCTGCTTTGTTCCAGGGAAGAGCATTCACTGAGGAGCAGGATGGACCTACCTACCAATGCCCGTTCCTCCTTTTGCAGTTAACTTCTCAATTTTGCTTGTTTTGCCTTTTTTTATGGTCAAGTTTAAGACTTTCTAGAGGTTCCCCGAATCCAGGGAATAGCGTCCTCTTGCGTTTCAGTCACCAGTCATAGTGCAGGACCATAGGATGCTCTGGAAGGCTGGTGGCAGAAGGAGTTGAAAAGGAAATTGAGTGAAAATGGTGGCGAGACGAAAAAAAAAGAGAAAGAGGAAAGTAAATACATTTGTTAGAGAGTGCGGCAAGTTGGGTATGACAGGAAGGACACTGGATTATTTTAATAAATGTTGAAAGGGAATTCGTTAAAATTCAGTGTCCATTTCTACTAGCTCAGCGTATTAGTTTCTCGTAGTTGCTGTAACAAATAACCACAAACTTGGTGGCTTAAAACACATTTTTGGAGGCCAGAAGTCTGAAATGAAGTTAGTCTCCGTGCAGAGGCTCTGAGAGAGCATTCATTCCTTGCCTCCTCTAGCCTCTGGGAGCTGCTGGCATTCTGTGGCATTTCTCAGATTGTGACTCCATCACTCCCGTCTCTGCCTCCTTCTGCACGTGGCCTTCTCTGTGTGAATCTAATCATCCCTTACCCCCCTGCCATAAGGATACTTGTCGTGGCATTTAGGGCCAAACTGAATAATCCAGCATAATCTCCTCATCTCAAAATCCTTAATTTAATCACATCTGCAAAACATTTGGCCGTGACAGCGTCCACAGGTCTGAAGGGCTGGGATGTGGGCCTGTCTTTGAGAGCCATCGTCAGCCTACTTACTCAAATATGAACAGCTATATCCTTCTTCTACCGAACTGAACCCCAAAATAGCATAATTTCTTAAAATAAAAAGCTAGAAAGTTCTTTCAAAGTCAGGATCAAGTGAAGATGTCTACAGTGACCATGAATATTTAATAATATTTGGATGTGGCAGCCAACGAACTCATACAAGAGCACTGTATAAGAGATATAAGTATTTAAAAGATGTGTAAAATTAATGGAGAAACAAATGGACAGTTGAACAGTGTTATTGAGAAAACTATCTAGCTATTTGGAGAAGAGGAAAGAATGTTTCTGCCTTATAAAAATGCAGAGGCAATGAAGGAATGTAAAATTTTTTAATTTTATAAAATCAAAAAGGGAAAAAAATCCTCACGTGTGAACACACTCATTCACAAGTGTGCGTATATATGTGTTATAATTACAAAAGGGGCAATGCCTTCTCTTAAAAATAAAACAACAGTAACAATAACCTAATGTAAAAATGGCTTGAACGAGCAGTTTTTAGAAAAGTAAATACAGATGTCAGTAGACATATAAAAATGCTCAGCTTCATTAAATATTTTTAAATGTGATTAAAAACACTGTTATCTTGTATACTTATCAAATTGACTAAGATTAAAAAGTATGTTGAATACCAAGTGTTGTTGAAGGATTGATCATTCACTTCTTTATTCAGTTATGCCTTTTTCTATTAAGAGTTTAGGATAGCTTACTAGGATTCATAAAATTCAGCAATTGAACATAAACTAAAAGCAAGTGAGACCACCTGTGAAGTAGCTGTACCAAACAAAAAAGTCAAGTTTGAATCTGATCAAGCTCTAACTAACAGAAGAATATGTGAATCGATGACAAGGGACAGAATCAGCAGAATCCATTGGGAAGATTTATAGGACAAATGACGAGATTTCTTCAACAAAACAATTGCTTGGGCATGGAGAGTGGGTAGGGAGACAATAAGAAATGGAGGGAGTACGTATAGATTAAGAAAGACCAAAGAAACTTTATCAACCAATCATAAAACTTGGAGCTAATTTTGATCTTGATTCAAACATACTATAATATAAAAATATTTGAGACATTTGAGACAATTAGAATTTCTAACACCGAGTTCAATTAAGAACTTATTTACGTGTGATAATGGTATCGTGGTTATTTTTTTTAAGTCAATTTCTTTTAGAGCAATTTGTTAAAATATTTATAAATGAAATGATGCTATGTCTGAGAAAGTGGGTGGGGTATAGATGAAGCAAAACTGGCCATGAGTCGATATTTGTTGAAGCTGGGGAATGGGTGGTACAAAGGATTTCACTATAACTGTTTCATTTACTTTCTCACATACTTAGAAAAATGTTATTAAAAGGGTAGGTAAGAAGAAACCAAAAAATGATGACTTAGAAATTCATATGAATATGCATCCCAGTTTGATCCTAAGTTTTAGCCATGAACCCAAGGATGGAAACACATAAACATTCATGTAGCATCGATAGGCAGAGATTGGATCAATTATATAGGAGACACCAATTCTTATTATTATTGATAACACACATTTTTTTCCCTAAGATTCTTTATGAAAGGTAATGAAAAGCATCCTTACAGGGATGGATTTCGGAGGCCTCTTTTTAAGGCGTAGCTGAACAGGAGACAGTGGCATCGTGATACAGTGCTACTCAATGAACGAGGTTAGGTGAAGCTGGGAGAGAGGCAGAATATGCACTATACTGGTAGCACCCTGAGAAGGGATGTAGATGAAGAACTTTTTT
This sequence comes from Pteropus alecto, assembly GCF_000325575.1. NCBI lineage: Eukaryota > Metazoa > Chordata > Mammalia > Chiroptera > Pteropodidae > Pteropus > Pteropus alecto. The sequence continues at coordinate 8,938,635 of NW_006436283.1, read as the reverse complement.
GTATTTTCTTGCAGTCTTCAAGCAGCTGGTTGAATCAAAGTTTATAGTTTTCCTTGATTAGAAAGGAGATGATCACAGTACAATTAAAACTGTGACCTTAGACCAGAGGAAAAAAAAGAATCTACTTCTCTTTAAGAAAAAACTTCAACCGTCTTACTCACTGTCTCTCTTTTTAACTTTTAAAAGAGTTTTCTGTGATTCAGTGGCTAACCTTATTTCATCCATCTCTAGTCCGCCACCCCACTGTATCATTTTGAAGCAAATCCTAGAATCATATTATTTTGTTTGGAGACATTTCAGTATTCACCTTTAAAATACGCATGTTATTTTTAAACCTAACCAAAACTCAGTGGGCATTTTGAAAAGATCAAACACATCACTAAATTTCTTTGCCACCTATCACCATGTTTTTATTTTTAAGTGGTATTTTTAACATGCTTATGACTCCATTTCCTTTCGATCAAGGCTCATGAATGAAGCAGCACATAAATGACGAAGGAGATGAACTCAGACCACGGGGATTCCCCACCTAACTGCTGCCCACCTCCTACCTACGCTCCAGGCTCAGACCACAACTCTAGGGCATTGGCTGTGATTTGCTTTCAAGAGCACATAGTCAGCATCAAATTGCTAACATGACAAAACAAACTTCAGCTCTACCAGGTCTAAAAAAAAAATAGCTTCAGTCACATGGAGCTGTCAGCAAACCCTCAAGTGCTTTCATTCGTTGGGAGGGACCACTTCTCCAAAAGTTGATGGTGCTGCTCTGCCCACGCTGGCTTGTTCTCCTTTGACTCGTCCGGCGATTCTTTGCTCCTTCATTGATTCTTCACTGGCATTGCATCGTCTCAGTGTTCTTGCCTAGGCTGCCCCCGCCTCCCCGCCCCCATTCTCATGCTCTTCTTGTTTACCTGCCTATCTCATTAATTTTCTACTTCTCTGTTTGTGGCGCCCAGATCTAACCCCACCACCCCGCAAGCTAGGGTCCCTTTGCCTGCCTGACACCTGCCAGTCCCTCCGGCATCTTATACTGAGCACATCTGGATTAGAACTCCTTAGCTGCCTTCACCCACCATCACCCCAAATGGCCCAACTTTCTTTTTTCACTTAGTTTCATTTGGTATGGAAAAGCCAGATTACTACTACTACTACTAACTACTATTACTTACTATTACTACTTACTGTGACTACCACTAACTAGCTACCACTATGCTTCTGATCTTCTATACTTCTTATCCAGTAAATGACCAGAGCCTGTTGATTTTGCCTCTGCAGAGTTTAAACAGCTTATTTATTAGCCAGATTGCCATAGTCTCTGCCTCTTATTTCTTGGTTCTAATGCTTACTCTGTACATGGACAAAACATGGAGTATGGCTTTGAAGAAACTGCATTCTAGTGGAAGAGAAGGACGATGAGATGGATTCAGTCTGTCGTTGTAGGAAGACATTAAAGATACAGTGTCGAGTTGAGTGTTGAAGTTGATCAATGGTGACAGGTCATAAGAACATTCCAGGTAAAACACAAAGACCTGGAAGCTTAAAACACCAAGGGATATATATGCGGGAGTGTGTGTGTGTGTGTGTGTGTGTGTGTGTGTGTGTGTGTGCGCGCGCGCGCGCGCGCGCGCGCGCACACACGTGTGTGTCAATTT
>NW_006436283.1:8911353-8936973 GCF_000325575.1 Pteropus alecto | reverse complement strand
TTTTTTTTTTTAGACAGATGGCATGGCATGACGCTCTACCGGAAAACATGGATGACTTCTCTTAAATCTGAAATTTAAAAATTATTATTTACAACCTTTCGATCTTTGGCTCTAACCTGCTCTTCTATCCTTCTCTCTTTGACTGTTCGTCCAAAGTAGACAACTCACAGTTCCTTGAAGAGACCACAGTGCTTCCTCACCACCATTGGAGGTTCATCTTCATTCTACTTGGAATCTCATGCTGCCTTCCCAAGTCCTGATTGTTAAAATCCTACCTGTTCTTTTTTAAAAATCTTTTTATTTTGGAAACATATAGATAAATGAAAAGAAGACAAAATAGTATAATGAACCCTCATGTGCTCTCAAATCCTACCAATTATTAACAGATCACCTCAATACCACTTTCCCTGTCAGACCGTTTTTTGCTCTTTTCCCTTGACTGATCCCTCTCTCCTGCTTTGACTTCTGTGTACTGATGGTGTGATACTTGTATACAACACATACTCTCTGATTTCACAGTAACTGGTTTTTCTTATCCCTTGACTCTTGCAAAGTAGAATTGTAGCTTAATGAACTTTTTATTCCTTGCAGTGTCTGTTTTGATGAATTATTGACAGTTTCAGCTCAAAAATATAGATAGCCCAGTGAGGTGCTTAATTTGGAATTTCTTACTAGCCAGAAAGAACTGGTTGGTGGGGAGGGAAATGACAGGAACTTAGCAGAGGTGACCTGGTCATCATAAAGAGAGAAATAGTGGAAAAAGGAAACACTTAACTTAGACATGTGCTTGACCCTGGGGTTCTTGACTCCGGCTGGGATCTTAAAGCACTTGTGGAGTTTTTTTTAAAGTATGTGGTCCACCTACTTTGGAAGACAGTTTGGCAGTTTCTTACAAAACTAACACTCTTACCATATAATCTAGCAATTACACTCCTTAGTAGTTGCCCAAAGGAGTTGAAAACTTATGTGCACGCAAAAACCTGCACGCAGATGTTTTTTATAACTGCATTGTTCATAATTGCCAAAACTTGGAAGCAAGCAAGATGCCCTTCGGTAGGTGAATGGATTAATGAACTCTGGTCCATCCAGACAATGGAATGTTATTCAGCACTAAGAAGAAGCGAGCTATCCAGCCATGAAAAGACATGGAGGAAGCTTAAATATAAAGAAGCCAGTCAGGTGAGGTTACCTTCTGTATGATTCCAACTATATGACATTCTGGAAAAGGCAAAGTTATGGAAACAGTAAACGATCAGTGGTTACCAGGAGTTGGAGAGCTGAATAGGTAGAGAAGATGATTTTTAGGACAGTGAAAATACTCTCTATCATATTATAATGATGGATACATTCATATCATTATACATTTGTCCAAACCCATAGAATGTACAACATCAAGAGTGAACCCCAATGTAAACTATAGACTTTAGGTGATAATGATGTGTCTATGTACGTTTGTCACTTATAACAAATGTACCATTCTGGGATGGGGGGTGGGGGACGTTCATAGCGGGGAGGCCGTGCCTGTGTAGGGGCAGGGGGCATTTGGAAATATCTGTACTGTCTCTTCAGTTTTGCTATGAACCTAAAACCACTCTTTAAAAAAAGGCCTTCATTTAAAAAATATATGTATTCTGAGGCCTCACTCCCAGAGACCCTGAGTCTGTAGAGCTAAAATAGTTCCATAGTCAGTGGGAATCAAGAGACTATGATTCAAGATTGATGAGATTTTAAAAATGTAAATTTTACACAAGAAGGGTAGAACAGAGGATGGCATCTGAAGAAATAAGCTGTTCACACAGGGGACATTCTGCTTCTTTCATATGTTCAAAATAGAAGCACAAATATGGAAGGGAGATAAGCTTGTATTTATTGAGCATTTATTATATATATATATATGCCAGACCCTGCAAGACCTCTTCACATGTATTGTGCCAACTGCATCTCTCAGTGACCTAAGTCTCATCTTTAGTTCATAGGTATAAAATCTGAGGGTTAAGAAGGATTCTCAAGGTCACAGGGTTAAGGGACACAACTGTGATATTAAATGAGATCTACTGATGCTTAAGTATGTACCATTCTTACTCTTTTCTGTTTTTCATTGAAAAATTTGAAGGCCTCAATACAAATGTTCAGAATGGTCAAGAAAAGAACAACACGGGTCCAGTCAACAAGTATTTGCGATATGTAAATACTGTCGCAATGGAATTTATATGGGGAAGACAGATAATAAATAAGTAATAAATAAATGCAAAAATAAATACGTGAATGCAAAAATAAAGTAATTCGAGACTGCGAGAAAAGGTAGGAGGAATATAAATAGAAAACGGTCATGGAGATCTATTTTAGAGTGGACATTTTTAAGTAAAATATGAGAGATTCAGTAAAGTTGCAGTGAGTTGATCTTGTGTGTGAGATGCCAGAACATGAAAGCTGGGCCTTGTGATCTTGAACGGGGTTCGGGGAGGTCATGTGGTGAGTGAGGGGAATTTGAGAGGTCGAGTTCCCTTCCCAAGCGGGCTGGGTCCCTTTGGGCAGAGGGAACACAGAGGTGAAGTCAAGGCTCATCTGCCTCCTTGAAATCAAAACGCCTGTGTGTTGTCCAATGAGCTTCACAGCCTCCCTCCCTTCTCTAAATTTTATGTAACTCCAAGGAAGTGCGGCGTCCTGGTTGGGGTCTCAGCGGTGGGTGAGATCTGGTGGTCTGGGGGATGGGAGCATCTGCAAGCACACTCCTGTGTCACCTCTTATGGAGTCAGCTTCCTCCCTGCACCCCCCTCCCTCTGCCCTGCTTCATTAATTGCGTTGCATCCCATCATTGCAATTTAATGACATTTAATGACACTTCTCTGCCATTTTAGTGCCAGCCGCGCTCGGAACGTAAGCCTCGATGCAAGGATTAAGAGAGGGCGGCCAAAGCCTCCAGGTTGCCAGTTACTTGGCTAGAAATTTCATTCACACTGGGAAACAGATTTTTAAAATAAATTTGGCACTGGGAGCAATGCCATCCTTTTGTAAAGCTATGTCAATAATCATCAGCCCTCATAATTATGCACCCCTGCCTCAGTCCTCGGCCAGGCCGTCAAATATTTGGGTGTCAGCATATCCTCACGATGCCACCTTCTGTTGACCCTGTGGGATTCTCTTGCTGTTTGGGTTGGCACTGGAGCACGATCTTGTTTTATGTAATAAGGCACATGAGAGAGAAGCCCTTTGTGCTTTGCCTCTCCGAGTGGGTGCTGAGCAAGAGGTCCTGTGTACCCCATCATTTTCGGTACGGGCAAAGCTAGTGAACATTTCTGTGGCCTGGCAAATGTTTTCTAACTATTGGCAAGGTTTGTTTGTTTGTTTGTTTTTTCCAGTGCCATTTTGCCCCAGGGCTAGGATCACAGTGACCCAGCTTTGGTTTAGGATGAGTGTTGCAAATATATGTGTGTGTGTTATGGGGCGGGGGTTGGGGGTGGGTGGGAACTACAATGTTTTCAGAGAAAACAGGCGTGGGTGTGACACGGGCTGATGTAATGTAGTCCTGCAGATGCCAAGGAGGGTTACCCTTTGCTGATTGTACCAATAAGAGGGCAAAGCTTGTCGAGATCTCCAGAAACATATGGAATATTCTGTCTTTCTGAGAAGGCTTGTTGCTAGCATGTAACATAATATAGAGCCCATTTTCAGATATATTTTGAATTTTTTGCTTTAGAATATCAAGGGAAAAGGCCATTTAACATCGTTGGCCACAGCTTTATTATTCATATTGCTCCCTCTCATTAATTTTTTTATAACTGTATTAAATGTTAGCATCAAGGGCCTGGCAGCCTTGCGAGGTAGAACAGATTGCTTTGAAATCAACACAGCTGGAAACTGACCACATATTGTTTTTCTTTCTTTTAAGAAATGAAAGAAGCATTTATAGCAAGGCCAGAGAATGCTGTACTGTGCAGAGCTACTTTATAGGTTTATTCCTCCAAGTCTGGTAAATGATTAATGTCACGCCCTGGTGTCCAAATGGGCCCAGGTCCCTGCTCCCTTCCTGAAATTGCAGTTCCCAGGGAACAATAAACTCTCGAGGTTTGCTGCAACCCTCACTTGAGGGGGTGGAGTCTGTTCGGTGCTGCTTCTCTCTGCTCAAGTGTGGTCTTCGGAGCCAAGGATGCCTTCTGTGGGGTTTTCTCTGCTAGCCCTCCTTGCAGCCCTGAAAACCTCATCAGTCACTCCTGCCGGCTTCGCACTGGGCTGCGCTTCCCGCAGTGGGCACGTAAGTGAATTAGGGAATGTGTGTTTGTGATCCACTTTTAAAAACGAAGGCAGGATATTTTCTAACCGTGTAATTCAACTAAGTCCTGTGTCTCCTGGAACTATTTTTTTTCTTGTTGCTGTCAGAGAGAATCAGGGGTCTCTTTTCTCACACTTCAAAGGCTTTATTGTTGTTTTGGTCAATTATTCCATTAGTCTCTATGCCAAAAGGTTTCTCTTTTTCTCTCATTTTACTGTTTCTATGTATAGGCATGTTGGGATGATTTGTGGTTGCAGTGTAATAATCGATTGCCATTAATGAATTGCTAATAATTAATTCCTAGGGTGTAATATTTAAAAGTTTCTCAAAAGGAGGTTTTCTCCATAAATAGCTATTTCTCTTAATATCTATCTTGTAAGAGCTGGATTAGAAATGAAGGAGAGAGACGTAAGAATCAAAGAGTAACTTTTGCTTTTGGTTTGCCGAGATGGCACCTGGGGAGCCTTTTTCACAGTTAAATATATTTTACTATTGTTTAGTTTTATCTTTAGACCATCAAGGGAAGGATAGGGTTGTATCTGTTGGAATACCTGAATTACCTGTCATCTGTATTGGCGTATGTCCGTTGTTACCTGGACAAGTTGAATTCATTATTTATTTCTTACTAGAGTGTCTCATTTAAAGTAGCATTCCCCATCTGTTTGGCTGAGGCTCATAAATGGGAATCGTGGGCATTGGGCTATGTCTCTAGTATTCGGATTCTCACAATCAGATCCCACACTTAGTATTGTTCCGGGTACATAATACAGTTCTTTGCATTGTCGATAACTCACTAACTTAGTAACCTGTGCCTAATGGCCACCTGACCTGCAGGAGTAGGAAAGTAAATGATGAGTTTTGAATTTTATAAAATGTATAAGTAAGCCCCAATGAGGAGAGAATTAAGAAAACCCGTTATCACGAAAGTGGCCCTAAAAGGCTTTCTCTATGTTGATTACTCTCCAGCATATTTTTTCCAGGCATTATTCAACTTGGCAGAATTGATCTAGATTTGGGATTTTGAATGCATGGGGGGGAAAAAAAAGACTCAATTATACATTACATTGCACTTTGATAATATGACCAGTTCTGTTTGTGAATTTCTCAGATGACATTTTTTTAACGTGGTGGTACAGATTCTTTAAATAATCATAATTAATAGCTACTTAAATGATCTCGGTGCTTTTTCAAGTTATCTCATTTGATTCTCATAGCAGTCCAGAGTAGATATCAATGTTACCTCCTCATTTTATAATTGAGGATATTGAGCGTCAGGGAGTGACTCTGAGGTCACTGGGTCAGTGGATGAACGAGGTGTAAGCTGGGTTTGTTTTTTAAATCTCAAAATCTCGTCCTCCCTCCCGGCCACCCCGTTCATCTCTAAACCGCTTCCACCGTGGAATAGTGGAAAGAGCTCTGACCTGGGCGTCTGGAGACCTGGATTCCGATTCAGCGGGGTCAGAGTTGCCTCTGAAATGCTGAGCACTCCCCGAAGCCTTCGGATGTCATTTTCCAGCAAGGAAGTTACAGCGTTTGATTTCTTAAGTTCCTTTACAGCTTCAGATCTCCATCCAGGGCCTGTCCGGGGCTTGTGTGCGGATGCCGAGTCCCGCAGTGCTCACCCGCAGTGTAGAGAAGAGGCGAGGGAGAAGGTGGAGCCGCGGGCATCCCTTCTACCCAGCTCGGCTTCGGCGCAAAGAGGCACCGATCTCTTTCGCCGAGGAAAATCCTGCGCCCTCACACGACGATTTTCTCTGATCTGCTTCCTGAGCTGGCATTTCTCAGTCTGTTCTTTTTTACTCATCAACAAAAGTATCTGAGCCAAGCTCTCTTGTGGTTTCAGCCCAGGGATGAACACATCAGTTACGTTCCCAACTGGCTCCCAAACAAGCGATAACCTCCTGTGTGAGCCCATCGCTATCTTAATCCTTTTTGGAACAGGGCAAATGTAAATAAACATCACTCTCCTCCTCTCTTTGGCTTTTCGTCTTTCGGGCAGGTGGTTGAGAATGGGCAGGGCCGACAGTGGGAAAGTATTTTTCATTTTACCTCCATGGTTAACTCTATTGGTTGCTCACAGATCAGTTTAGAAAATTGTGGGATACGGGGGTCAGGTGTCTACATTGGACTAACATTAGAAAGCAAAAAAAAAGATCTATAAGCAACACCATCTACCATCACCGTCATTGTGTACGGGAAAGAAGGAGACGCTAGAATGACATGCTGTCATCAGGGAGGGAGGGCAGGCCTTCCTCCCTGAGAAGAGCTGGCATTCCTACGCGGACGTTTGCACCCTGGGCTGGTGGAAAACTCATCCCTGACCGCAGCCTGCATGCATTTGGGAAGCTCTGCTCAGCCTGCTGCCTGGGTGCTTGTCACTCACAGACTTCCTGGGCCGGCCGTTCTGAATGGGGAGATGAGAGCTGCATCAGCCCTTTTCTTCCCCTGACATCCCTGCCCGTGCGCACATGCTATGATTTAGACTGTAAACTGTATCCTTATGTCTTTCTCCACAGGCAAGAAGCGAAACCCTGGCCTTAAAATTCCAAAGGAAGCATTTGAACAGCCTCAGACCAGTTCCACGTGAGTTGGCAAGATCGTCATCCTCTTAACCCAGACACTTTACAGATTTCTAGGGAATGGGGGTTCATTTTTGGACAGGCGAGCCATACCTGGACTATGGAAATCATTTTTAGAAGAACCCTTTAAAGGGGAAGCCACGTGCTCACTGTTCTGAGACCTGAACTAAACACACTTGGTCAGTCAGTCTATGTTGAATAGGTGGCTTTGAACTCAGTGTCTCACATCACTGGTTGGCTGAAAATTCCGTGTCACAACCGCATTTGGCAGATGAGGTCCTGTGTAAGTCCAGAAAGGCCCCTGGATGTGGACTTTTTGCCTTTTCCATAGGATTTGAGCAAACAAGTAAATCCTTATGAGGGCTACTACTCTGAAACTAGGATTGAGATGGAAAATGGTATTCGGTGAGGACTTAGCATCCTGACACCTAAATCCTGTCCCATATAAACAGAAGGCGAAATGAGGTAAAGGAACATTTTTCTATTGGCTGAGGCTTTGGCCCAGATCCCCAAGTGAGTAAAGTCCCAGTGAAGCAGGACACCCTCTCGCCCAGGCTCCCGCTTGTTCGCTGGCTGTCTGTGGCATGGGGGCGGGACTCCTCTCCAGCTGGAGGCGTCGCCGCCTACCACGGCAGGTGTGGGGAGGAATGGAAATTCCAAGGAAAAGAACACAGCAGAGGTCCCAGAGAGGCCAGACAAGTACAACGGAGGCCGTCTCAACGGAAGCCTGAGCTTTAAGGCTTTTGCTCATCTCTGCAAAAGCGCCTCCCTTTGTAAAGGGTTTTTGATCTTCGCTGCCATCCATCCTATCAGAGAGTGCACCCCCTGGGTTTGGAATGTGCTAGTAACATTGAACGTGTCACATTCCGTACCTCAATATACACAAACTTTCCACTGAAGAACCTCCAGAACAGAGTGGAGGGTTCTGGACTGTCACCCAAGGGCCAAATGCGTCTTGGACTGTACCATTCGTGAGGATCTGCGGTCCTTCCGTGTCTGCTACCGGGACTGTGGTTTTGTTTTTGGTCCCTCTGGGTATTTTTTTTTTTCTCCCTGTGAACTCTGTAATTAATAACTTTTTCTCTCCAATTGATTTCTCAAGAGCATGGAGCAATGTGTGGCTTCTCTCTACAATCCGTATAGGACACTTGAAAAAAAAATGTTTATTTTATAATAATTGTAGATTCATAGGAGGTTGCAAAGATATGTACAGGGAAGTCCTTTGTCCTTCGCCTGGCTTCCTTCTCCTATTCAGTGTTAACATCTTGCACAACCGTAGTACAATATCCAAACACAAAAAAAGGGGCATTGATTTAAATCAGGGATCCCTAACCTGTGGGCCGCAGGCCGGTTCCGGTCCGTGGCCTGTTAGGAACCGGACTGCATAGCAGGAGGTGAGCGGCGGGTGGACAAGCGAAGCTTCATCTGTGTTTGCAGCCGCTCCCCAGCGCTAGGCTAGCATCATGGCCCCAGATCCACCACAAATCTCACGAGGCACTAATTAGATTCTCAGAGGAGCACCGGTCCCTAGTGCCAAAAAGGTTGGGGACCGCTGGTTTAAATCATAGAGCTTATTCAAATTTCATCAGGAATACAAACGCTCACTTGTGTGTATGTGTGTATGTGTGTGTATGCAGTTTTTTCACATGTGTAGCCTTATAACCATAATCAGGATACTCTACTGTATCAACACTACAAGACTCTTTTCTGTTATTCCAAACTACGCCCACTTCTAACTCCCTATCCCAGTAGTCCCTAATCCCTGGCAACCACTAATCTGTTTTCCATCTCCATTTCGTTATTTCGTGATTATTATATAAATAGAATCATGTATCTTTTTTGAGGTTGGCTTTTTTCATGCAGCATCATTTCTTTGAGGTTCATTCAAGTCGTTGCATGCATCAATAGTTCATTCCTCGTTACTGCTCAATGCCATTCTGTGGTCTGGATATACCAGTTTGTTCAACCCTTTAACCTTTGAAGGAGAGAGACTTTTCGGCTTGAGGCTTTTATGAATAAAGCTGCTATGACCATTCACGTACAGGTTTCCTCATACAAAATGTTTCATTTTTTCGAGATATATGTCCAATAGTGTAATGACTAGGTCATGTGTTAAGTTTATTTTTAGTTTTGAAAGAACTGCCAAAATATATTTCAGAGTGATTTTACTGTAATTGGTCTTTTCATCCTTTTATTTTGATGAAGTTGTCTATCAGTTTTTTTTCTTATGGATCATGGTTTTGGTGGCAAGTTTTAGAACCTTTTGCCTTGTCCTAAGTCCTAAAGATTTTTCTCTTATGTTCTTTTCTCAAAGTGTTATGGTTTTACATTTTAGATTTATGTCCATGATGCATTTTGAGTTTAATTTTTGTACAGGGTGCCAGGCAGGTTTAGGCTGAGCTTTATTTTTTTGGCAATGGATTTTCAATTGTCTTAGCACCATTTGTTGAAAAGGCTAGCCCTCCTCCATTTAATTGCTTTTGCCCTTTGTCAAATATTAATCGAGCATATTGTTTGGATCTATTTCTGGGTTCTCTATTCTGTTCCATTGATCTGCGTGTCTGTCCCATTGCCAACATCATACTGTCTTGATCACTGCAGCTATACAGGTATATGTAAGCCTTAACATTGGGAAAAGTGATTCCCGCCCCCCCCTCCACCCCCCCCCCCCCAGTTGGTTCTTCTTTTTTCAAAATTATTTTGGCTATTCCAGGGCTTTTCTTTCTTTCTTTCTTTCTTTCTTTTTTAATCTAGGTTTTAGAATAAGCTTATCTATGTCTTTAAATAAACTTGCTGAGATTTTGATAGGAATTGAGTCTAACCAATAGATCAATTTAGGGAGAATCAACACCTTTTACTACACGGAGTCTTCCAAACCACGAATGTGGTCAATTTCTTCAAGTATTTAGATTTTCTTTGATTTTTGTCATCAGTATTTTATAGTTTTCATCATAAAGGTTCTCTACATTAGGTTTTATTAAGATTTACACCTAGGTATTTCATTTTTGAGGCACACTTTTAAATGGTATTCCCTTTTTGATTTTGTTTATTCTCTGTATGTAGAAATGAAATTGATTTTCTGTGTTGATTTTGTGTCCTGTGACCTTACTAAAATCACTTATTAGTTCTAGGAGCTTTTCATAGATTCCTTAGAGTTTTCTATGTAAACAGCCATGCCTTCTGCAAATAGAGAGCATTTTATATTTTCCTTTCCAAACTGTATTTTTTAAAATTTTCTTTTCCTACCTTATTTCAGCGGCAGGAATGTCCTGGACTGTGTTAAATAAGATTGATGAGAGAGGCAACCTTGCTTCGTTCTGCATCTTGGAAAGCATTTAATCTGTCACTCTTAGGCATGATGTTAGTTTTTTATAGATGCTGTTCATGAGGTTGACGAAGTTCCTCTCTGGTTGTAATGTATTGAGAGTTTTTATCATGAATATGTATTGATTTTTGTTGAATGCTTTTTTGTGCATCAGTTGCTACGACCATAGGTTTTTTTCTTCTCTGTCCCACTGATACAGATTATAATGATCGATTTTTAAAATATTGAACCAGCCTTACATACCCAAAATAAATCCCACTTGGTTGTGGTATATTACTTTTTTTATATATTGTTGGATATGAGCTGCTAAAGTTTGGTTGAAGATTTTTGTCTAAGTTCATGAGAGTTTTTGGTCTATAGTTTTGTTTTTTGTGGTGTATCCTTTTTTCTGGTTTTGTTATTAAGATAATACTGCCCTCATAAGTTGGTAAGAGCTCTAATTTTCTGGCAGACACTGTATGAAATGTTCTTTTATTAAAATTTTTTTGCGATATAATAGACATAATATCTTAGTTTCAGAAGTACAACATCATAATTCAATGTATGCAATTCTTTTTTTTTAATGTTTTCAAAAATTTTCAGTGAAACTAAATGGATTTGGGCATTTCTTTTTCTGGAGCTTTTAAACTATAAATTCATTTTCTTTAGTAGTTTTAGGACTAGTCAACTGATCTATTTCATCATGGATAAGTTTTGGTAGCTTGCAGTTTTTAAGAAATTGGTCCATTTCTTAAGTTGTTGAATTTATGAAACTAAAGTTGTTCATAATACTTCCTGAATATCTTTTTAATAGCCGCCAGGTGTTTGGACATAATCTGTTTTTTCTTTCCTGACATCAGTAATTTGTGTCTTCTCTCTTACCTGCGTCAATCTTGCTAGAGGTTTATCAATGTTTTTGCTTTTTTTGTAAAGAACCAACTTTGTTTCCTTTATTTTCCTATTTTCAATTTTACTGATTTCTACTCTTTATTTTTTCCTTTGGGATACATTCTTATATCAGCCTTTTATATTACTTTGATTTTTAAAAAAATTATTCACCTTCTTTAATTTATATTAGTTTTCTATATTTTATGAATTTTTGAAAACCACCATAAATCTTTCTTTGATAAACAAACGAATAAAAACCCATGCAAGAATAAAAATAATTTCTATGTTATCTTTGCCTCATGTGGTAGAATAAACTTTGAATGTACTCTCCCGTTTTGCTGTGTAAAGCCAAGAGCATCACTTCATTTTTGTAGACTATACCACTCTGGCTCATGGAGAGCCTTGTTTTTATTATTGTTATTTTAATACCAAGGCTTAAATTTGTATTCCAAAAGAAGTAGCTTCCACATTTTGAGTTTTTATTGGCAGTTCTTTGAGGTTGGCTTGGTGACACTTAGCATTTATCCCCTGCCTCCTTCTGCTGTGCTACCCAAAAATAAATAGCCTGAGGGACAGAGCTCCATTCTCTTTCGTTTCATGTGTGTGGTCCCTCCGTTTGAACTTTTTCTTTGAGTAACTGATGCCAGTGTGTCTTTGACTCAAGTATCTGAGCTGTCCCCTCCCTTGATTGGCCACAACTAATCCTAAATCTAGTCTGTGCTAATTAGTAGTATTTCATTTAACCCTCACAAGAAACTCAGAAGGCAGTTACTATTACTCTCACCTTATAAGTGAGCAGGGCCTGTACAAGGGTCGGGTCTTGCTCAAAGCAGTCAAACAGCCTTGTGAGTAAGAGTTCATGCTCTAGTGCTGGAATGCCTGGGTTTGTACTTGGGATCTGAACTTCACTAGTTGAATACCTTAGGCAAACTACCTAACCCTACTAAAACTTAGTTTCCCCTCCTGGAAAACAGGAATAAACAACGATGTGGTTGCTGAGGATTAGATGCCATAATCCGTACTAAGTGTCCTAGAGCTCGTTCCGTTGTAATTTGTCAGTGAAGGTAGCTCCAAGTGTTGTTATTATTCCACTTAATAATAATTATTAAGCGGAAGAACTGGCATACGAATTCAGGGTTCTCTGACTCTCAAGTATGTGCTCATTGCTACACACGAGACAGGTGGAGACTGTGGCCAAACAGTCCATGGCTGTGATATGAGAGGCAGGACCTTTTATTTCTGCAGTTGAGAAGACTTGATGGTGGGGCTCTGGGTTCTAATTTCACCATCTCTTTGAACGACCTTAAATTATTTTGTCTGTTTTAAAGTTAATTCTTCACATTAAAATAGAAATAATAATACCTCTAAGAGTTGTGAAAACTAAAGATGTTTTATGTAAAGGGTCTAACCCAGTCTATGGCCCAAGTAGATGCTTAATAAATATTTTTGCATAGAAAAAGAATGATTGTAATAATGACCACTGAACTGATTACTCATGCAGCATTATAAATAAATAATTATGATAAACCAAAGCTGATTGTTCATCTAAAAACATCAACACGAGGTGACCTCTGGAATACCCTTGGCCTTTCAGGGAGGGGATCTGGTAAGAAGCCTGGTTCTTTCCCTTGTGAACTAAAATATTGAATAAGTGACAGAGAACATCCAACCACGGTATAAACCTCCCACAGAGACTCAGCGCCCCAGGCAAACGAATGTGCCCAGCCTTGGACAGAACACAGTGTCAACTAACCCCATCATTTGATGCTCTTGGCAGACCTGGTGAGCCCGCAGGCCTGAGGCTTGGGTGGATTGATCATTTTCATTAGATGAGGGCTGGGCGTTGGGAGCAAATTCCTTGGATTCAGTCAGACTTGGGTTGGAGTCATGGGAATAATGGTACTCATAAAGGGATGTGTGTGTGTGTGTGTGTGTGAGAGAGAGAGAGAGAGAGAGAGAGAGAGAGAGAGAGAGAGAGAGAGAGAGATCATGAGATGCAGGTAACCCAGTTTTCAGCGTGTTACCCTTTCCTCATTAGGTCAAGACTGAGAGTCAAGTGATGTGAGTTTTATTTTCAGCTCCATTGAGGACTGTATGGCTTCAGCAGAACCTACAGTTTTTCTGGGTTTTATTTTTCTCAGCCTGGAAAATGGCATGAAGCCCTCCTATTAGGTAGAGCTATAACGCAAAGTTAGTGTAAAGCTGGAGTCAGCAAACTTTTTTTTTGCAAAAGGCCAGAGAGTAAATATTTTAAGCTACCTGGGCCACAGTGGCCTCTGTCGGATGTTCTTTGTTGTTGGGTTTTTATAACCCTTTAAACTTATAGAAATCCCTCTTAGCCGGGCCGCAGGCTGTGCTTTGCAGAGCTCTGGTGTGAACTCCAGACTCTCAGACGTGGAAGGGGTCTTAGCCAGCACTCTTACCTGATAGCGAGAAAACGGAGAGAGTGGCCTTTCTGTTTCTTCTGTTGCTGTCAAAAGGATGGGTGCTGAACAAGTGCAAAGGATATTTTATTGTTTGTATTAGTCACATGTTTCAAGTAATACTTGTCTTTCTTTCAAAGTTCCACTGCAATTAGTGGGCAATAAAAGAAAATGGTGACAACGAAAGAAAAATAGCTTTGGAAATTTTAAGAATGAGAAATCAGATTTCTACTAATTTAATTCCTCCGGAAAGTGTTTCTGAAGAAAAATTCCCTGCTCAAAAAAACAGGAGATATAAAAACATCACTGCTGTGTGTGTGTGTGTGTGTGTGTGTGTGTGTGTTCTCTCTTCTTTACCTCCCAGTCCTGGTTTTAAGTTAGTATAGAAAAACTCATTTGAGGTCTTCTATGCATTTCAAAGAGATTTCGAGGTAAGGGAGGGCTCGCCATTCAGCC
The DNA here is from genome assembly GCF_000325575.1 of Pteropus alecto. NCBI lineage: Eukaryota > Metazoa > Chordata > Mammalia > Chiroptera > Pteropodidae > Pteropus > Pteropus alecto. The sequence goes on along the minus strand of NW_006436283.1, from coordinate 8,923,053 downwards.
CTTAGATTCATGTTTATATCTGTATTTCTACTTTTCTCTTATTGTTTTGTTTATTTACTTAGCTTCAGCAGAAGGGGTAGAAAAAATTGTCATCGGCAAAGGCTTCTTTTCTCTCTCCCTTTCGCTTTCCCTTCCTTCCGTGTTCCCTTCTGTTTCTCCAGAGGTGGTTCTGGCATAGAACGTCCCTCAGTTACTCTCTTTGTTTGGTCACATTAACAGCATGTTTCTGGGCATTTGCTACTTTTGCGATGCTTTTGGTGCGTTTACTTCAAGAAAATGCTTTTCTAGGCTCTTAGTTAGGTGCACAGCCAAAGCCGAACATCTTTCTCTTAAGTGGCTTGATATCAACCCAGGCAATATCGAAGTAGTAAAAACGAATACACGAGAGGTGACTACGTGCCTTGTCTTATGGTGATACAAAATCAGCAAACCTCTGGCTGCCGCGATGACCCCTGGATAGTATGTACACTATGCAGAGAAGGAATATCACATCTGAATTAGCCAACCTGGTAAAATAGAAAGTATTCTGACCCGCAAATCAGGGGTCCTGTGTTAGTTGTGACCTTGGGCAAGTCATTTCAGCTCTCTGGACCTTTTTTCCATCTATAATGGCAGGGACTGGATAGATTTGGAATTCGTATGGTCTATGAATTTTGTGAGTTAACATAACTATATGCCAATCATTGTTTCTTTTCTTAAACAATTGTTGAAAAAGTGGTGGGATAATTAGGTGATTAGCGTTCTTGGATGAAAGAAAACGTTTGAAGCTTACTAGCTTAGTATAATTATCCATATAACTATATACATATGGCTCTTATTTATTGGATATTTACTGTATGCGAGGCATTCTGCTAAGTGTTTTACTTGGAATATCTCATTTAATACTCACTCCTCCTCCATAAGGTAGATATACTAATAACCTCATGTTAAGAAGTAATGGAAGCTCAAAGATATTAAATAATTTAAACTCAAATGTATTTTATTCCAAATCCCACACTATTAACACTTTTATGCTGCTTTTTTCTTATGCAAACTTCTACCTCATTCTAACAACAAAATCCGTCCGGTCACGTGTGATTTGGGAATGACATATTTGATTAAAATCTCATGTCTCTTTCCTCCCCTCTTTTCTTTCTTAGGCCACCTCGAGATTTAGACTCCAAAGCGTGCATTTCTATTGGAAATCAGGTGAGAAAAGTCATGTCTACCAGTTAATGTCTTGACCATTTTGTATGTATGCTTTCTGACCGCCCATTGAAAAATTTATATCCTGTAATATGCTGTCCTGGGATGGATCAGAAAGTTAAAATTTAAACAGAAATGGTCTGTGGAGCTCTTGATATTTTTGAAAGTCACGTTGAAATCAGGCTGTTGTGGTCCTGATGGAAGGTATTCGAGGAGAGTAATGATTCTTTTTGGGGTGCGGGTATTTCTCAAAGTCGAGGCATAAAGCTGGTCGCCATCAGTCAGAACATGGATTCCCTGTGTGTTTAAGGAGGCACGATGGAAGGAGCACAGTGTAGATAGCTTACACCGGGCCATTTGGAAGCTGAGCCGGAGTTGGATCTCTGTATTGCCTGTGACAAACAGGTGACATGCTATGGGAATCCCAGCGTCTCCCCACACTTTTGGCTTTCAGTGGCTTCTTGGAAGAGCATTTAGACCACTAGCGTCTTGACCAGAAATAATCCTTAGGACACTGGGAGAAACCAGAGAGAGACGACAACATAGTCTGTGTCGAGTTTCCTTTCTTCTTTTCTAGTGTATTATTTTTCTCTCCTGCAGAACTTTGAGGTGAAGGCGGATGACCTGGAACCTATAATGGAGCTGGGACGAGGTGCGTACGGGGTGGTGGAGAAGATGCGACACGTGCCCAGCGGGCAGATCATGGCGGTGAAGGTAGAGTTGATGTTCCCCAAACGTTTTCTATCTGTGGTGTATACGTTTGTCCATCTCAGTTGTAAGTCATCTCTTTTTATAGATGCAAAACAATCTTCAGTGGGGTGAAAGAGAAAAGATTATTTGTAGGAAAAAGTATTTCCCTCCAAATGTACGGAAAATACTTCCTTAACGTCATTTAATACCAGGCCCAAATTAAAATGACCTTGATTGTCTAGAAGTATTTTTTTCCTGTTAATTGTTCAAATTAGGATCCAAACAAAAGCTCACATATGTTGCATTTGTTGCTATGGCTCAAAAGTCTCATTTGTTCTATGTTCTATTTCTTTTAAAAAATTGTCCCTGAAAATCAAGAAACCAGAATTTAGGGGAAAAAAATTATCTCCATTTGTGGGGAAAAAGAAGGAAAGATACATTGGGAGTGAATTTGCATAGTTTCTACACTATAAAAAGAAATATATAATCATCACCTATTTCTTGAATAGATGCTGGAAGGACCTCAGAGACTTGCCATCTGTACATGAATTAATACAATCAGGCCATTGTTAGAAACGTGGATGGCTGGATGACTTGGATCCCGTGGTTTTGGGGGAATGGACCTCTCTTTCCCCTAGCCTGTAGATTTTTCAGTTTGTTCTTCTGCAGACTCTTTGCTAAGTTGGCAGAAAATGTGAAAGCCTGGTGATGTACCATTCCTACGATTTAATGAAATAATTGTATTTCTATAAGGCTACATTTGCTGGTGTGAGAAGTTTCTCTTCTCTCAGAAGCACTGGGATAGAAATGAAGGATTTCTCCATTTCTGCTTGATGCCTTCTGTTTCCCGCAGCTGTATCGATTCTCTTACAGTTTCTGTTTAGTCCAAATATTCTTACTTGCTCCCAAAGAGGGGGCTTCTGGCTTTGTTTGTAGGACTGCAGATCAGCTACAAAGTAATTAATACTTACGTGGCCTCTTTGCACTGAACAGACATAATACAGTGAACCAGACTGTTTTTGTAACTTGGGTATGCATTCTCAAACATTTGCACACTTTCCAAAGTATATTATCAGCTTGCTTCTTACAGGGGATTATTTGAGAAATCAAATGAATAACAGTCTTCCTCAGTTTTCTTTTGTTACAAATATCTAATCACTTAGGGTGGATGTTTGAAAGGTCGTTGCTAGACGTTGTGCCGTGAATTTTTGTGCTGTTTTCAGGATGGGACTCTGTGAAGGGTCTCTGCCTTATCAACTGACTCATCCTCAGAGCAGTAACCATACATTTTCCCATGCATTCCCATTCAGCGGATCCGGGCCACGGTAAATAGCCAGGAGCAGAAAAGGCTACTGATGGATTTGGATATTTCCATGAGGACAGTGGACTGTCCTTTTACGGTCACCTTTTATGGCGCACTCTTCCGGGAGGTAGGTGATCTTTCCACTCAAAGTCCGAGGAGAGCGATAACTTAAAAAGAAGGTTCTCGGATCACGTGAATGCCACACGTAGTCATGGTACTCTTTCTTGTTTGACGTGTCTCCTATTGAGAATTTTATACTTAGGCGTTGAAAACGCGATGTCCTGGTGCAAAGCTGGCTGGAAATTTGCTATTTTCAAATGTCTTGAGCTCCGTTAAAGGCACTGAGTTTCTCTCTTTTTCCTTTCTGTTTTGGTTTGTCTCTTTTGGCCAAACTGTCTATATCAATTGACCATGGACTGATTTGGATAGATTCCTTAAAATCTGAACTATTCTGACCTTTTGGCTACTTGATAAGCTTTACGTAGCCTGTTTGTGTACCAGGTAGATTTGCATTTATCTCTTTGCTTTACCTCTGTTTTTCACTTTACCATGACATGGAGTATGATGCTTCACCTCACTCTTAAAACCAACCTTTTGATTAACTATGGCCAGTGCTCCTTGTGAGCAGTCAGACATGGAGGAGGCATCTAGACTGAACTTCATGGGGGCAGTCTCAGTAAAGGCCTGGATTTCTAGGAGTCTTTTGCTTGTCTCTATCAGTCTTTAGATGCTAGTTTTCCTTAGAGAGTCAGTGATCACATGCCAGTTCTGCTCAGCTGTCTGTGTTTGCTCTTTGGAGACAATCCTGCTTGTTTATAAATTCCTTTGTGATCTTGAAGAGAAATTACACATTTCCTCCAAAAAACTCAAGCAAGAAGTAGTTCTTCCTGACAGGTGTTAACCATTTCCTCTTTTACTGTTTTCCAACAATCTCTTCACTAACAATCTCTGAACCAATTGGTCTCCAGGGTGATGTTTGGATCTGCATGGAGCTCATGGATACATCGCTAGATAAATTCTACAAACAAGTGATTGATAAAGGCCAAACAATTCCAGAGGACATCTTAGGGAAAATAGCAGTTTCTGTGAGTACATCATGAACCCTACAAGGAGAATGCGAGATGTCTAGGCTTCTTGTGTCTTTGTGTACTGGACCAAAGCTTCCATTTGGTACATGTTGAATGTAAGAGTGCATCTGTGGATGGATAAATGAATGCTTTTCTCTCCGAGCACTGGGTAGAAGATTCTGCCACTGGCTTGGTTTGGTAAATTCTCAGTTCCAGTGCATCTAAGCAGTGCATTGATCTACTATGACCATATCCCTGGCGTCTATATTCTGATATTAGTTTGAATTTTATTTGTGGATTTTTACATGTTTTCTTGGTACTAATAGGCATCAGAAGAAATGGAAGAAAATGAAATGGAATGAAGTTGTTGTTTTCCCTTAGAAGCTGTCGAGGTGCAGGAGGGTGGAGATATATGAGTTTATATCATAAATCTTTTTAGATACCAGTTTTGTAACTTCCTGGGTATTTTCTTGGATAGGACCACCACTATTTGGGAAAATACTTCACCTTGTGAGCTTAAGCCAGGGATAATAAACCTGGATGTACTTAACATTCAGTTTCTTTCCAGTGATGGAGGACATAAATCTACCCTGTGTTTCTCTTGCAGATTGTAAAAGCATTAGAACATTTACACAGTAAGCTGTCTGTCATTCATCGAGGTAAGCAACCATGGATGCGCCCTGGCTCTTGTTTTAGTAAAGTTTATTTCTTTCACTTGAGTTCCACTGTCTCCCCTCCCCCCACGCCCATGGATGGAAGTAGAATTGAGTTAGACAAGAGAACGGAGGGGTTTTCCCTTGGGATTGGATAGCAAATCCTGTAAGTACCTGTTCTTTATCTTGTTTGAGGACATTAGATGACATGGGCTTTATATCACCCCTAAATTAAGTGTAAACATACCTGTTCCCAAGTGGAGCTGTAGGGTTGCGCCATGGAGAATTTTAGAGAATAGGATAAAAATTCATCCAGTATTGGCCATCCCCTGGGAGTTCGTTAGAAAAGCAGAACCATGGCTCCCAAGACCAACTGACTCTGCATTTTCACAAGATCGCTAGAGAATTCTTGTGCACATTAAAGTGTGGGACGTTCTGGTATAAAGCACAGCATTTTCAGACAGCAGGAGGCAGGATAAAATGAAAACAAATTGGTAGATTTGTCTCTTCCTCCTATCCTTTCTTCCTTTTTCCTTCCTGTCGACCTTTTACCTCTTCATCCACCCACATATTCATTCTGCCATCTTCTCTCAGTCCCCATGTCCTTCCATGTATCTCTGATAATCATTTTCCAGCATCATATAGCTCTGTACTTTTACAGCACTATAATAGGTGCCCTGAGAGGTATCTGAGAAGAAAACATATTCATGTTAAAATTCTACATAGGAATTCTTGATAGAGAAATAAGCAGCTATACAGCAAGCACATGGAAACATATTAAAATCATATTAGAAAGTACCAAAGATAGGAGTGGTGTAGGTAGAATGTAAAACAAGGACATGATTGGCCCCCGTGACAGTCATCAAGAGAGGCTTCTCGGAAGAGAGGCGCTCAACCAGGTTTTTGGAAAAATTAATGGGAAGTATTGATAGCGATAGGGCACTGTGATTTGGTAATTTTCACACTCTTTGAGCCTGAAAATAATGTAAAATGCCTCAAAGAGTGTGTCGGGTACTATTGTTATTAAAAATTGGAACAATAGGAGAGAGGAGGAGGAGGGGAAGAAAGTGGCATGGAATCTAGGTAGGAAGACGACTATGGATACCAGCAAATGTGAAACTGATTTTTAAGGGTCTATTTCAAAATTATGAAATATTTCATTCATGTTGGAGAATGAATATAAAAGTAAAAAAATAATAAAATGAACTGGGTATATCTGCCATTCCATTTAAGGGAAGAGTTATAAAAGATGATGTAAAAAGTTTTTAGAATAATATTTTTCTTCTGATTATATATTCTTTGTGAAAAATGTCACAGGGAAAAAATTAGCTATAATTTTTAATTTTATCGTCCAGAGATAATAGCGATTCATCTACTTGACGGTAGGGGTAGGTGTGCTATTTTTTCCAGGCTGAAGGGTTCATTTAAGAACTATTCAGTAATACGTATATATTCTGTAACCTGCGCCCTGGTCTGGAATATCTGGGTTCATGATGAGTTATACACTGTGGGACTTCTGACATACTTCTTGCAGAAGATTCATTCAAAATTGGTTGCTTCGATTGTATTTGGTGTATGATTATGTCACGGTACGGCTTTTTATTCCGTGATCTCTGTCTAGAATTTATTCATCTTGCATAATTCAGACTGTGCCTGTGGAACTTGGCATTGATTCCGTAATAATTTTTTAAGTTACTAGATGATGGGGACAGTGAAGATGATAAAACAGAGGAAACAGTTCTTTCTACTGATAGATTCACAATCCTACAAGAAGGAAAAACCGTAAAATAGAAAATCAAGTCGAAAGCAAGAAGAAGCATGTGACCGAGTCAGGGCTGGCATTGACTTTTATGTTGGGTGTGGGGAGAGGAAGGTGAAGGAGAAATGGAGGTTTCAGGCCCTCTGGTGGCAGAGAAATGAATCTCCAAAGCAGACGCTCAGGACGGGCTCCTATTTGTTCTTGTTTCAGATGTCAAGCCTTCCAACGTGCTGATCAATACTCTGGGCCAGGTGAAGATGTGCGATTTTGGAATCAGTGGCTACCTGGTAGACTCCGTCGCTAAAACGATTGATGCAGGATGCAAACCATACATGGCCGTAAGTACAGCAGCCGGGAGTGGTGTCTGAGTCTGCAGCCTGTGCCAGGAAATACGCATTGGATGGCTACAGAGGGAAATTGAAATGCAAAAAATAGTCTACAGTCTCCTTTTTTTCTTAAATGTTTCCTGCCTGAAATCCTTAGTCACTTGCTTCATATATATTATTTTTAAAAAATCAAGTAAAAAGGTATATTATTTGGAAAAAACGTGTGAATAACACATACGGCCCACACAGTCGCAAGGGATTGTTACTTTGTTGAGGATAGACCAGTAAATAGAATTTAAATGACCCAAATAAGTCAGTTAGGTTAGTCCTGAGAGAAACTCGTAGCTGTGAAGATTCGTTGGCATTAGCAGAGACCTTGGGACCCTCTTAAAGGATTTCTACTATATTCTGTTTTAAAATGGACTTGTACTTGGCATTGAAAAGCTTCCTGTCCCTGTTTAGCTAAAATCTGTTTCTATGTTTTAACACCAGACAGTACTGCCCAGTGACTCTCATTAATTCTTTTTCCTGAGTTCGGGACTGTCGGTGTTTTTAAGAGGGAACATTCTATGCTGGCAAATTAACTTTATAACACATATCCTGTTTCTTCTGCAGGCAAAATTGAAATTAGTTATGAATTGCGAGAGCTTTTAGATCTATTACTCTCTCCAAGAAAAGACTACTGCAGAATAAGGAAACCCTGTGTAGCCACCCACCCCAGAGAATTTATCAAGCGCTGAATGTCACTCGATTGTCTGTTTCTGTCTTCTTTCCAGCCTGAGAGAATAAACCCAGAGCTCAACCAGAAGGGCTACAGCGTGAAGTCTGACATTTGGAGTCTGGGCATAACGATGGTACCGTATGCCGACCGCCGTGGACTGGGAGGTTCTGGGCTTGAAGCTGGGGTGCAGCGGGGAGTTGAGGCCCGGAGGCAGATGCCCCTAAAGCCAGTCTCGGGTAGCCCTTCCTGTGTGAGGTAGCAGGAGACCATGTGCCCAGTGTTTGCGAGACGGCATAGGAGAAATACTGCACTGGGATCGGGCAGACCCAGTTTCTCTCTATTTCGTCTCTAACCGGTGTATGCCCCTGAGTAAATGGTGGAGTTGCAGGGACTGTGTTATTGTCCTCATCCGTAAAATGAGAGAGTCTGATTGTAGTTCCTGATGGTGTCTTTAAAATTAAATTATTCTAATCAAGGCACAAAAAAGCATAAACTCCCCCGAGAGTGCTACTATGTGTGGACCTTGAGAGAGCTGTGTGCTCCAGGACGCAGGCTGTGCTTCCCAGGATGTGGTTATGATGGAAGTCTTGGCTGTTGAGGTCAAGTACAGCTAAAAGACACGTTGAACAAGATAATTTCCACAGGCACAGCCTGAAAGCTATACTCTTAGTGCCTTACTAATAATGTCGGTGGCCATCAGTTTTCAGTGTATCACCAAGGTCTGAAATTATCCACTGTGGCTCCTCTCCAGGTGGAGCAGCTGATTAAATCCCCGAGTTATTTCACATCCCTGCCCAGGCGACATGTGATCTTGTAACAGCAAAGTGGCCTTTACTCACGTCCAAAAAAAGATCAGTCATTTGGTCCTAGGTTATTTATTTTTTTTCATTGCAGCAAGGGACCTGCAGATGGCAGCAGATACACAACTCTGTAAAAGTCTTAGTGGGAGAATTGCTTTTCACATGAAACATTTGAAAATCTGGTCGCTTTACATCTAGAAGTTTAATACTGCTGGCTTACAATTTTATTGAGTATCACAGTGGGTTTTAGTGAGGACCCAGTAGACTTAGTAAGGTAATATTTGAAAATCCCTAGCACTAAGAATCGGGGAGAAATCCTTCAGATTTTACTTGAACTTGACCATTGTTTTTCCTGCCGGTTCTTCTGGAGGAAGACACCACGGACTCCATAAAATGGCCCCATTTAAGCTGTCATCTCCTTGTGCTCCTGTCTCCTCCAGATTGAGTTGGCCATCCTTCGGTTTCCCTACGATTCATGGGGAACTCCCTTTCAGCAGCTCAAACAAGTAGTAGAGGAGCCGTCGCCACAGCTCCCAGCAGACAAGTTCTCCGAAGAGTTCGTTGACTTTACCTCACAGTGGTAAGAGAGCCTCGTCTCCCAGGTGCCGGTGATAAGGAAGACGAGGCGGACTCATGAATTTCCTTTATCGGTTTTAATCCATCACGCGTACATTCCTTCCCAAGGCATTTATGGAGTGTGCCCTCGATGCTGGAGCAACAAAGAGGCCTCTGCCAAGTCCCAGCCCTCAGTGAGCTCAGAGTCGAGTAGGAGCATCTCATCAGTGAATAATTACAGTACGATATGGCAGGCCCAGTGATAGAGAGATGCGCAGAGTATATAGGGAACTCAGGAAAGGCAATAGGATAGAGTTTCTGGAGGAGATAAATTCTGAGTGGAGACCGTGTGAGGTATTTCCCAAGTGAAAGGCAAGCGGGGGAGGGAAAGGTGTTCTAAGCAGAAGGGGTATCATGCACCACGTCACGAAAGGGAGAAACTCCCTAATGAGAGCTTTAAGCAGTTGGGTGTTGATTAGAGCAAAAAGAGGAAGATGGCAGGATCTGTTGCAGGTCCAGGGGTGGGGAACAGGTAAGATACAAAGAGTCACCTTAGATGAGAAGACAGTGGATAATTTCAGAGTGTTACTTAGGTAGCCGGAGTCTTGCAGAGTAGTTCTGGTGTTTTGAAGGCTTCCTCCTACAGAACACTTGCTAACAGTGGATACACGGGCCCATAAGGGAAGGATGGACAGTATGAGAGGTCTGAGAAAGGAGTCTCAAGAGGGTTGGAATGGAAAGACAAAAGGAGCCAGGCTAATGCTGTAAGCTTTATTTTCATGGGAATTGTCAGTAGAATCAAGGGAAGTAAGAGAGGGCATCGTTTTCTCCAGAAAACCGATTGGTTTCTGTCTGCATAGGGACCACGATGCCTGACATAACTTGATGCTAATGATCATTGCAAGTGATGCTGGGAGGTGGATGTCAAAAGACAGGCACAAAATGGAGCGAAGTTAGTTTATTTGGGCATCGTGCAAAACCGGGTGAGAATTGGGAGGAGGAGGAATCGGCGACGGTGACAAGCCCAGCTGGGACCCTCGTCGAGGAGCCGTTCTGGCCACTTGCTGCTGAGGAAGGGGTGGAGTTCTGAAGGCTGTTTGAGAGGACAGCTTCCTTGGCCTCCATGTTCTCTGGAAGAAGTGTTCTGAGTACAGCTTTTATTGGAAAACATGGTGGGACAAAGCAACCATCCATTGCTTGTGAAACTAAAGGCTCTTGGACTTTTTATTAGCTCTCGGCCCCATGTCACCCCTGGTACTTTTCCCTAATGATATATTGTTTGTTTTTGTTTTGACCAAATGGCCAGAGAGGGGCTGGAGCACCGGGCCCTAGCGTGTGAGGGCTCTAGTGTCCCTTCCAGTACATTGTTGGGTGCCTCTTAGTATGTACCGTACCCCCTGAGCTGCCAATGTGTGCCCTTTTATCTGCTTTCCCTGAGCGAGTGTGGATGTGGGGGTGTGCCTGCCAGGTTGTGATGGGCTCATGCTTATGCTTTCCGGATTCAAGAACTTTTATTTTTTTCTTACCCTCAAATGTTTAAAGGTCACACAGGAAAAGGGATGAGTCACCTTGGATAGTTCGGACCAGTCATTCTCAAGTGGGAGGTAATGGGAAGAGTTGTATCTAGGGAAGTCTTTTCACATGCTCCTCCCTGTAACCCACTTCTCCCTCACCCTACTCCTGTTCCCCAAGAATCTCGGTACTCCAGAAAACTTTGGTGAAAACAAGGCTGATGTGAACAGTTCTAGAAAGTCGAGACACCTTTTGTGAATCACCAGTTTAATCTACTAGTTCTCAACTCTGGCTGCTCATTTATAAAACGCGAGAGAGCTTTCCAGTGTACTACGCCTGAGCCTCACCCTCAGAGATTCTGATTTAATTGGCCTGGGGAGCGTACTGAATGTCAGTATTCAAATGTTGTCACATCATTCTAATGTACAGCTGGGGTGAGAACCCCTTCTTTAGACTTATGATCAGTGGGCCCACTATCAACTGCTTCCTGTTCAGAAAACTGCTTTTCTTCTACAATTTTTTTTTTAATCATTCCATTACATTTTGTTTATTTCAAGTATACAGTACATTGATTAGATGTTTATATAGTTTACAAAATGATCCCTCAATGGCTCTTTCCTCTGGCGCTTCACCTGGCCATGACATTAATGCTGACTGCATTCCCTATGTCGTGCTCCCCAGCTCAGTGACCATCTGTCAACTACTAATTTGTACTTCTTTAACCCTTCACCCCTTTCTCCCTCCCCTCTGGCTGTCACCAAATTGTCCTCTATGTTTGTGAGTCTGTTTTTGATGAGTTTGTTCATTTTGTTCCTTAGATTCCACATATGAGAGAAATCATATGGTATTTATCTTTCTCTGTCTGACTTACTCCACTCAACATAATAACCTCTAGGTCCATCCATGTTGTTGCAAATGGTAGGATTTCATTTTTTTTTAATAGCCGAGTAATATTCCATTGCATGTGTGAACCATAACTTCTTTATTCAGTTGTCTGCTGATGGGCATTCAGGTTGCTTCCATATCTTGGCTATTGTGAATTGTGCTGCCATGAACGTAGGATGCATAGATCTTTATGAATTATTGTTATGGTTTTCTTTGGATAAATACCCAGAAGTACAATTGCTGG
>NW_006436283.1:8906259-8910658 GCF_000325575.1 Pteropus alecto | reverse complement strand
CCATCTTTTGAGTAACCTCCCTGTGTGTCTTGTATTTTCGTGATGTAGGCTGTGATCCTTCAAGACATCTCAAACACCTCCAACTGTTTGTCTTAAGTGGGAAAGGGGACTACAGATTGGGAAAGTGAAAGGTTTAATCTCAAATCTCGAGATAGCTACATCCACGTTTTTATTTCCTACATCTGTCTTTGGGGTAAATGTAAAACTAGAAAAAAGTAAAAAAGTGCATTACTCACAGCCCAGGTAATCCATCCGGGTATTTGTGACCTTTCAGGGGATGTGTCCTCTCTAAGCATTCGATGACGTCACAGTGGTGCTACGTACCGTACGCCGTCACCCAGGGCATCGACTTGGTAGCCACTTGCCCTCTGATCGCTGTGTGTCAGTTGACAGTGCATCGTGTTTTGTGGATGGAACAGAAACACAGGCTATTCCTGTCACACCCAAAGTTAGACAGAGAGCCCAGAGGTCCAGCTGATCTATTTCTTTTGCAATGAGCATCAGAGAAACATTATCTTGAGGGGAGGCGTGGAGAAAAGAAAAGGTTAAAGTACTTATTCCTTATGAACTTGAAGAAAAACACAATGATTTCTTACAAACCCTTCCCATGTGAACTTATTTTGAAATAGGATATGACCGATATTTTCTTCTTTTTTTCCTCACACATGGACTTTTTTTTTTTTTTTTTTTTTTTTTTTTTTTTTTTAAATCAGAGGGGTTTTAAAGAGCTCCTGGGGTGAGTACTGCCAAACACAGAAGCCTTGTTTTGGGTTTCATAATAGAGAAGTCAGTCAAAATGCTGTATAGTCTAATCCTGCAGAAGGCTCAACGAATGAGTTTCTCAAGACAACAGCTTACAGTTGTCACCACAACCTCTTCCTATAGGTTCACAGGCTTGGGGACTCGAAGGAAGTCACTGGAAACCAACAACCGAGTGCCAGAACAGCTTGACTTCCTTTTTGCTTTCCCTTCAGACGATTTAAGAGGCTTGGTGCTCCACTGACCAGCTGTATGGCATGTTGGAGTGTCAGAGGTCCGCCCAGACACTGATACTGTATGACTCAGAGGAACTAGTATAAAACAGACAATCAAATATAGTTCCCAACTTGTTCAGGAAGGACAGTAAAAAGAGACTCTGGGTATTTATTTAACTTGTGACAAATATAAGGCTTGAGAGGCACAGTGTGTTTTTATTTTGTGGATGCAGCACATAGCCCTTCTTGGAAACGATCAGGGAGAATTCAAATAGACAGAAATCCTCTGGTCAGCACAAACTTCAAGCTAGCAATTCTCAAGACAACATGAAGCTGTTTTTTAGTGTCAGCTACGGTCAGGAGCGTGTGTTGTGGCATTTGGAAGAGGAATTAGGGCAGTTAGCTAATTGCACGCTTGAAAATGACAAGCCACTTGAAAATTCAAAAGTCTGACTCAAATCCAAAAAGAAATTGGTATAGCTTTGAACTCCGCAGTTGTTATTCCATACTGAATTGTAAGCACTTCTTATTAAACATGGAAAATTTGCTTTTTCCCCTAACTTTATCCTGAGCATTTTGCTATTCTTAGCTTGCCTTCTGAAGTGTTCTCAATTTAAAAGATAGAGCAAATGGGTTCTATCTGTTATGTTAATTCGGTAAACAGCCTTGGTTTGCTGTATATTTTCCATCAACACTCTGCAGTGGTGCTTGTAGTCAAGTCTGAGCTTTCTAACCAGGGGCCATCAGTCAAGAAATAGCCTACTTACTGGTCAGCGGTCTCTCAGATTTCAGAGATCCTTAACGCTTTCTGACGGATCGATTTAGGGTACTTTCCTCACATTTTCTTTATACAGATGAAAGAAAAAATATAGGAGAAATTTTCTTAAACTCTCCCAGAAGTGAAAAGATAAGACAACCTTGACTTGAAATGATCTCTTCTTAAAAAAAAAAATAAAGGACGTTTTCAGTTCTTCTACCTGAGGAAAACAGAGATTATTATTTCATTATCTTCTAATTAGAAGGTCAAAATCAGCATCATGACAAAGATCTTTGGTTGGTAAAATAGACCGTTGTTTTTCCATTTGAGAAAGAAACTTTTCTTCCTATCATTCGGTGGATCCTTGTCCTCAAGGAGAGTATTTCAGAGTCAACGCAGAGTTAGGGTCTGATGACTGACTCGTGTCTAAATAGACGCCTGAAACCAAACACATCAATACCGAGCGTGGATTTAATGTTGCATTTGTGCTTTTCATCACTGATTTTAGCAAGTTAAATTGTTCAGATTACAGAGAAGACATTCTGGTCTTTTATTTGCTTCGAACAATAGCTGGAAATTCAGGGTTTTTACACATCAGCCTGTTTTTTTGTTTGTTTGTTTGTTTGTTTTACGGGGGTGCAAATCGGCAACAGTGCTGGGATTACATTTCTTCTGCTGTGTTTCTTTCTCTGTGAAGTAGCCCTTGGAAGAACTTTTGCTGCCCGGGGTGGAGGAGAGAAGGCAGTAGTGGTGAGAATGTGCCCAAATGAAAGAACAGTCAGCTGGAGAGGCTTCTAAGTGAATTTCGTTTCAGAGAAGGGGGTAGAAGGTAGCAACGAGGAGGAACACTCTAGTAGTGCACACGGCCTGGGTGTCTCAAGGCTGGCACCAGTGACATTTTTGACTGGATCATTCTCGGTTGTGGGAACTGTCCTGTGCATTGTAGGATGTATAGCAGCACCCCTGGTCTCTACCTGTAGGTGCCAGTACCACAACATTGCCAAGTGGCCCCTGGAGGGGAAAATCACCCGCGCTTGGGAATCACCAGTAGAGCCCTATAGAATCTCAGGGTGCAGGGACATGCAGAGTCATAACAGGGAGTGACAAAGCCTCATTCAGGTCACTCAGGCACGCCTTCCCATAGCAATTCAACTTGAACAGTTGATGATTCCTCTCGCTAATTCGCTCTTATTTTCATCCTCAGTTGAGAAGGAACTTTCTCTCATAGGTTGTCTGGTCACACTGAGGTCACTAGATCCTAGATCTGCCCTCAGTTCCAGGTTGAAACTTCTCTCCTCATATCTACCTGTCCCCTGTCTCAGGTTCCCTGGCTTCTACCTAAAGAGTTGCCTGGAATAAACTGGTAGGCTGCTTTAAGTTGTTTTGGTTCAAAAGGTTCCTTTTTTTTTTTCATTTTGTTTTGTTTTAAACCACAGTTTTCTCAAAGCGTCTCAATTACTTCACTCTCTTATGGTTCTCCACCATGCCCCCATCCCCCTCATTTCTGTTAGGCTATGTGGTTAAGCAGAGCTCATGTCACACGTACTAGGTCTCATTTGTTCAAAATGATCCATTAATACAAACTCCAGCAGTGTACTAATCAGTCACGTTTTGCTTCCTTCAGCGCCAGGCAAAGTTCCTTTCCATTCATGTATTATTTTGTGATCCAGTGGGCGGGGGAGTCTGTAGATTGCCTTGCAAATCATAGTTTTCGAAAGTATCCTTTTGTTTATTCTGTAACCTGGGATTCCAGGTCCAAATAAACTGCTTTTTTTTTTTTTTCCTCCCACTTGAAGGCTAGGGGCAGATACAGGGGTGGGTTGAGGGGTTGATCTCTTCATATTGCAGTTGTATCACTGTTTCCGATATCAGATGTTAAAATGTCTGTGTATATAGACAGCTGAATGGCTGGGAGCCACCTGACAGTGTAGTGCATGACCACGAATTGCCAAGTCACTGGATGAGTGTGCGTTCTCTTTCAGAGAAAGCTAAGAGGTCGCAAACCAGTAGTGTTACCTTGGGCATTTTATGGGTGTATTGCTTCTATCTCAGGCAGGTTTGGTGAGGTATATATAAAAGCAAATTATATGTTCAAGGGAGCCAGAAGCAAGGAGAACCACGTATTGAAGATAGTGAAGAGATAACAAATGTAACATAAGAAACACCTGCCAATTTCTTTGCTAGTGGGTGTGGAATGAAAATTGTTTTGAAGGAAAGTAGATATGTATTTTGAAATATAATGGCTGTAGACCAGAAAAGCTAGATTATATGTCATTGGTAACTGATCAAAAGGAACCACTCCTGCCTCCTACACACACACACACACACACACACACACACACACACACACACACAAACACACCCCCATTCTTCCCCATAAGTTACACCCAGAGTAATTCAAAACATAATTTATAAGTGTAACAGAAGAGGAAAGTCAACATAGATCAGTGTTTTCAATACATTTTTTTAAAAGCTGGCTATGTTTAATTTTTTACCTGTTCTGAAATCCTTGTCTAGTAAAAATAAAGGTGGTTTCTAGATTTTAATGTAATTAATTTTTTTTTTCTTTAAGCTTAAAGAAGAATTCCAAAGAACGGCCAACGTATCCAGAGCTTATGGTAAGTATTGTTAGCCGTGTAAACATGTCCAAACTAACAGCTAGTAGAGA
>NW_006436283.1:8847326-8906223 GCF_000325575.1 Pteropus alecto | reverse complement strand
GGAAGAGCTGACTCACTGAAATATTGGTAACTGGAATTGAACTCAAGAAAAAAAAAGAGTCAAGTCCTTCATTGGTCTTAAATCCTTCTTGAGTATAACCTGGGGCATGTCGTCAGTCTTAGCAGTTTTTTTCCATGTTGATAAACGTCATTATAGAGACCAAATTATGTCTATAATATTTATATTTTCAAAGTTCAAAGATATAGAGTCACATATTGCTAATGTAAAAGGAAAGAAAGCATAATTTAACAGATTTCAATAATGACACTTAAATACTATGTGACTGATCAGTTTTTGATAGAATATTAGGATAAATTGGATGAACTTCTTTTTGGTGAGTGATCAGAGAAGAAAGAATTACTTTTATTTTTTCTTTCCCGTTCTCACTTTAGTGGACAAAAGTAAAATAGTACCTTAATAATTTGAATTATGTGACTTCAGCATTCACAGTTTATCATTAGTATGGCCTATGAAAAAAAGAATGAAAATAAGACTTGAGTTGTTGTTTTAAAATAGTTTCTCTTAAATCGTGGTGCTTGCAATTCTAAGCTAATTACAAATGATTCTTTAATGTAGATGGTAGGGCCCTAAACTTTGCCATCCTTATCTAAGTATATGTTGAATGTGGGAGAAAAACACTTTTATTTTTAAAATATTATAAAATTCAGACTATTTACTAGTGTGTGTTAACTCCTCCCTAGATTTATTACAATTATCAAGATTTTAATGTTAGCAAGGGATGGAAAGTTCTGTTCATGCACAATTTCAGAAGAGAAAAGAGAAAACATTGACACCATTTCTTACTGGAGCACAGTTGCTCAGCAGGCATTAAATGCTTGTTCTTGTCTCATTCTACCCACAAGCAGGGCTCAGGTTCAGGATCAGCTCAGGGTGGTTAATAAAAGTACGTGATCCTGATATCTCTTAACAAATGTCAGGAAGTGGCTCCTACTTGGAAAAAGTATAGTTTGTTGGCCATTTGTATATCTTTTTTGGAAAAATGTCTGTTCAGGTCCTTTGCCCATTTTTAAATCAAGATTCTTTTTATTTATTTATTTTTGCTATCGAGTTATATGAGTTCTTTGTATATTTTTGATGTTAACCCTTTATCAAATATGTGGTTGACAAATATTTTCTCCCATTCCGTAGGTCTCAGTTTTATTTTTTTAATTATTTCTTTTGCTGTGCAGAAGCATTTTAGTTTGATGTAATCCCACTTGTTGATTTTTGCCAAACAAGTACCTGAAAGGGTTCTCACTATCATTAATCATCAACAAATACAAATCAAAACCACCATGAGATACCGCCTCGCACCTGTTAGAATAGCTGTTATCAAAGAGACAAGAGACCACAACTACTGGTGGGGATGTGGAGAGAAGCCTTGTCCACCGTTGGTGGGAATGTAAATTGGTGCAGGTGGTATAGAAAACAGTATGAGAATCCCTCAGAAAAATTAAAATTAGAACTACCTTATGATCTAGCAATGCTACTTCTGATAAATATACTTTCCTTATATTTAAGGAAATGAAATTGCTATCTCAAAGAGGTATCTGCACTCCCATGTTCATTGCAGCAGTATTTACAATCGCCAAGACATAGAAACAATCTAAGTATCGATGGATAAAGAAATTGCGATACACACACACACACACACACACACACACACACACACACACACACTAGAATATTACTCAACCATAAAAAGAAGAGAATCCTGCCATTTGCAATAATATGGATGAAGCTCAAAGGCATTGTGCTAAGTGAAATAAGCCAGACACACAAAGACAAATAACTCACTTATATGTAGAATCTAGAAAAATTGAACTCCTGGAAACAGTAGATTGGTGGTTACCAGGGGTGAGGGGTTGGGGGAAATAGGGTACAAACGGCTGTCCAAAGGCACAAACTTGCAGCCGTAAGGTGAAGAAGTTCTGAGAATGTGATGGACAGCCTGGTGGCCATAGTTACCAGTACCGTCTTGTGTCCTTGAAAGATGACAGGAGAGTAGATCTTAAATGATCTCACCGAAAGCAAACAAAAGGATGCGAGGTGATGGATATGATAATTACTTTGCATCTATAAGTGTATCACATAATCACGTTGTATACCTTGAACTTACACGATGTTATCTGTCATTTAAGTCTCAATCGAGCTGGGGAAAAAAGAGAGAAACTGTAGTTTGGAGATACCAAGCCCGGAAGAGTTATAGAAAGTTAGTCTGACGATGGGCAGTAGTCGCAGCCCTTCACGGGAAGTGTCAGTTCTGTTGGTTAAGCTTTGACTTACGGCTGGACCATTCTCCAGTTGGAGCCCCCTTTTTTGGTACGCTTATGCAGCCCCAGAGCATTTTAAAGTTAATTTTACCGAATGTACAATGGACCTAAGAGTGATTCCTGAGGGATTCTATGGCGCCTGCACTCCTATTTTAAAGTTTCCTTGTCTGTCACTGTTGCCAGATAAAAGAACATTTTCTATTTATTTCTGACTCTAAAATACAGAACATTTTTTTTTTCCTTCCAAGTGACCTCTTATCAGAGGTTTCAGTGGAACATGCTCAAGAGAAAATGCCATTTTAGCTTCATAGGCTTCGGCGGCTGATACTGAATCCCGCTTTTCCAGCGTATCCTAACACCGTGGTCTTTTGTGGCCTGCATATGAACGTCGTGAGGTTGTGTGGACACCCCCCTTCCTTTTATGGCATTAGTCTTTGTGGTACTGGAAACGGACTTGCCTTTTAAGGCCGTAACTGCTCCCTGTTTTCCTGTGGAATTGAGGTTTTTAAGTGGAAAATGTGAGTCCAAAGCCTTTGACTTTAGCACTGGGAAAACACATGCTCAGAGGCTATTGTTTAGGTTGTAGGAGTTGGCGAAGAGGCAGCAAGGAAAACAAAACGCTTTTTTTCCAGGTGAAGGACAGTATAATTAAGGCCCAAACCCAGACATGCACCTCTTATAGAAATCTCGCATGTTTTCCTTCCGAACTTGGATCGAGGGGTATACTTGTTTCATATCATCTCAAACTCCCATTGAGGGTCATGACTCAATAGGATTTGCTCTTGTGGAGTGGGGACTGGCCAGCTTTTTCTGTAAAGGGTTAGATAGTAAATATTGTAGGCTTTGTGGTCTGTCGTAACTACTCACTTCTGTAGTGTTAGTGTGAGAGCAGCCGTGTTCAATGTGTAAATAAGTGGGGGTGGCTATGTTTCAATGAAACTTTACTTCAAAGAACAGGCAGTGAGCTAGATTTGGCCCCTGGACCATCAACTGTTAAAATGATAACCAGGCGATGTGAGGGTTTGCCCAGTGATGCAATTATGTTCTCCAAATATCCTGGGAAGTTCCATATTGAATCTCATTGTCAAGCAAGGATAATTGAACCCATAGGAAACCACCATCTTGAAGGATGAGGTGTTGTGCGTGGGGTATGGAGACCGCTGGTGACTGTTGCTTACCTCGATGCTCCTGGCAGCATTCACGGATCTCCGTGTTTTCTCCTGGCACAACCAGTGATACAGTCCTTCCTTCCTGTCCCAGGCTCCTTTTTGGAGAAACCCAGCCTGGGGATGAGTTCATGTGCCAAATTTGCTCATCTCCTGGTTGCTGTCCTTGCTATTCTGAGTCCACTGCTTATAGAAGGGACTGGGTTTCCCCCCAGCCTCGTACATCCTCAAAACCCACACAAGAAGGCGAGTCACACTTTCCGTTTTGACGCGCCTGCCCGCTTTCCCTTCCCTCCGCCCCTTGGCTCTCCCAGCATTTTCCCAGCCTGAGAATAAACTAGGAGATATCTGAGGATATATATATATATATTTTTAAACTTCAGCTTAGGTTATTGAATTCATTCACAGACACAGGCTGCATCAGCAGAACCAGAGGCAGGATGGGGCTGGCAAGCGTGGGAAGCAGTCAGTGAGATAGTCTGAGGTTTGGCAAGTCCTGTTTTGATAGTAAAAGGCTTTTAAGCACATTAAAAGTTCACCAAACGTCAAGAAGATGTGGTAAAGCCCTTGGTAAGTGTGCTGTGTCAGTGGTTAGTAATCAAAAGTAATACCGTGTTTATTTATCCAAGGAGCTCGGGGGATGACTGACCCAGCACCTAGAGCTTCACTTAATATAGTAGGTGTGAGGCTCGGAGCCAGCACACAACCTTTATCTTCAGATGGGCAAAAGCAGAAAACCCCTTTTCTATTTTCTGAGTCCTGATCCTTAATGGTGACCACCTATCTTCTTTGGGGTTTTATTTCTTTGTTCTTTCCCCATTTACTTTGTTTCCTAAAACTTTCATGGGTGGGCATTCAGTTCTCCGCAGAGCTGACTCATCCAGCCCTCTGCTGTCAGGTTTAAAACAAATATAATTAGAAAACCTACGACTAGGCCACCTAAAGGTTGTAAACGAAAATCTCCAAAGTCAGGGGAAACAGAGCGAGTCATCTGCATACTCGCCAGAATGCAAAAACGCTCATATTTAGCTGCTCAGCTAGTCACTGAAAATAATAACAACAGACCGTCAGGGAGGTGGCCATGCTGGGTGGCTGGGAGGTGGGTACATGGCACCAGGTTCTACCTGAAGGAATCGTCCTGTCTGGTTTGGTTGGTTGGTTCTGTTTCTGCATTGAGAACTGTGGGTCATAAGTTTACGTATCTCCTTCTGATTGGAGGTGTAAGGTTCCAGTGTGACAGCTGGACACTTACAGAATTCAGCCATTAGGGGAGGATGGTTCTGGTGCAGAGAAAATGGCTTTGTTGCTTTCAGAATTCTTTTGACGTCTGTGGCCTCTCGTATCATACCATGTCCATTCCCTTCCCCATCAAAGTGCTAGATTTGATGTTTGTGTCCAGTTTATCTAATCTGGCCTGTGGAAATAGAGACCATAGTTTTTGGTTTTTCAATCTTTAATCTCTGAGTTGAATTTTCTCTGCACCAACCTGGAGTTTGGCAGTCTCCATTATTTTCCAGATGGATCAACTCTTCCTCAGGAAAGACATAAGTATAACTCTTGGCTATAGATGTGGCTTAGAAAGTGGCTGTGTTAACTATTTCAGTACAAAGCAGCTCTTCAACGTCAAGGGCAGGGCAATGCCTCACCCATTTACTGTTTCACAAAATTGGTTTCTCATTCTACCATCATTTCCCAAGAAACGAATGTGCATAAGTCTGTGAAATGTCTAATTATTTTATGACTGTATCAGTCTAAAATTATTTATAGGGAGCAAGGTTATTTGTAAATCAGAGTTTAATCTGTCTTTGTGCTAATCCTTGGATTTTTACCGTAGATGAGATCTATGTGGCCTAATTACATTTCTATTTTTAAGCAATAGATACTCCATAGTGGGAACATATCAAAATGGGAAGAATGGCAGCTCAGAGGAATGTATCTTAAAAATGTTTGTATCACTAGATGTGCACTTGATTTGAGAAGGGGTAGGAAGAAGCCAGTTTAGCCCTGACAGGGGTATGCGTCATCTGTTTACCAAACAGATCTGTTTTGCTAATCTCATATGTTGTCAGTGACAAATATTAATACCATGTATTTTTCTTTTCTTTCCCAGCAACATCCATTTTTCACCCTACATGAATCCAAAGCAACAGACGTGGCATCTTTTGTAAAACTGATTATTGGAGACTAAAAACAATGAACTCAATCAATTGACCCTCCTGTGGATTGGTGGGTTTACGGGGTGAAGCGAGTTCACTAAAGCGCCAATAGAAACTCATCTTTAACCCTTCTTCTCAGAAGGTTTTTCTCCCCATTTTCTTTTTTTTTTTCCCCCTCCAAAGGGGGCCTTGGAATCTATAGTACAAAATGAACTGTCTAGATGGATGAAATATGATAAAGGCTTAGGACTTAAAAAGGTGATTAAATATTTAATGATGAGTCATATGAGTCCCTAAGCTTCTCAGACTTCTCTTGTTCTTTGCAAAATGAATGCATTGGCCCTGGTTAAAAGGTGCTACAGTAGTGATGAAATTGTAAGTAGATTTGTAGTCCGTCCCACTTATTATTTTAATATTTATGTTTAAGCACTTGGTTGAAAAATTTCCATTTTATGCAAGGAAGGAGGAGACACAAAGACAAAGTTAAGCTGGCAATATTTATAGGGCTTTTGTTTTTTAAGTTCATTTGTGTCTGTGGTCCAGAAGAAATTATTTAATATGCATCTTTAAGAGTATTCTAAAAATAGCAACAAGCCGCTCTTCTCGTGAAGCATCTATTCTGCCTGTTGTGGCTGTTGCCATATTCCCAACTTTGGCTCAATCCTGGGAAATAACCACATATTCTAGGTGAAGTGGCAAGGTTTCCTGGTCATACTCTTTTTCCCAACTTTGGAAAACCTAAAATCACTTTTATCACAGCTCAAAGAGTCACAAATTTGGTTCTTTTGACATTTGTGGTATAGTATTAGTGGAACGTGATTTGTGATGTGATTTTATATCACCTATCTATTCTGTGTGTGTGTGTGTGTGTGTGTGTGTGTGTGTGTGTTTGATAAGTCACAAGTTCTGCCAAGTGGCTTCCATGAGCATCTGTATTTAGTAAGGAGGACTTTTGTCAGTCCCAAAGCGAACTGTCACATCAAATCACAGAGAATCGGTGCCTTCTGCTGTCGTCCCTCCTACAATGTGCAAACCCCCGAGGATCGCCTCATAGTTAACATATTCTTTTGCTCTTTTGCTTTGTTTTGCTTTGTTTGTCAATGAAAAAGCCTTACTATTAATGGCTGCAATAGAAGAAAATTAAAGCCAGTTCGTTGTTCTTTGATCAGATGAGGAGATAATGGGGAGGGTTGAATTAATCCCTAGGAACAGTCTTTCAAATATCCATGGGTTGACTTGAGGCCACATCGTACTTCAGCAGCATGTAGTAGCTCGCTCTACCGTAGCAGGCTCTCTCCACTGTGCATTCCTAGCAGGCTGACGAAGCAACGAACAAGTCCTTGTGGCCAGATATACCAGTGGGTTCCCTGATTTGGGGCTTTAGGTCCTCAGAGATCGAGGAGTGAGTGATGCACAGGGAAAATACTACCGAAAAGAGCCAGGAAACATTGCTATTTGATATCGTATTAATACCGGGCTACTCTTGCAGTATAAGGACAGAAGATTTTGATTAAAACAGGAAGAAGAGGATACACTCAGTTTCTTTCTTTGCCTTAAAGTGTACAAACGTTGCTCCCTCGGATCCTCCCCTTCTTCCCAGTTTAGATTTTTGAAGTGCAATCATATATTTTTCTCTGTTGGCATTTTCTCCTTGTTCTTGACTCCAGCTCATAGTTGTCCAGAGTGGGTCTGGCTTCTCCATACACGTCTTCATATTCAGTTCCGAGAGATACTTGTTTGATTCAACATCAGTTTCATCTGCTCTGAAGCTACCTCTGTTCTCATCTTGTTCCAGCCAGGAAAGGGGTATTATCCTCATGGTCATGGCCATTCACTTTCCCACCCCCCTCTTCCTAATCCTGCAGGTTTCTCTCTTTGAGACCAAGAGAAAAAAATATATATATATCACAACTGTATTCTTTGCTTTATTTATCTGTCTTATGAAAAAAGAAAGTAGTAGGGAAAAAAAAAATCCAAGGTCATTCTGTTACAGTTTTGGATGAAATATGGAAAGCAAAACATCTTTTTGGTCCGGATCAGATTACTCTTACCTGTTATTCAGTGTGCTTTCTACTTTAAAATATTCTTGACCAAGTGTGTTTCTCTGTGTGCTCCTCTCCAGTCTGTGAGTCCAGGGCCTGAACTTGCAAAACAGCCGCACTGGGGTAGAGAAGGAGTCAGTCAACGATTCCCAACCCTGGTGCACATCGGTGTTGGTGGAGCTCACGAACACAGTCAGTGCCAAGGTCCCGGAGATCTGGATTTCATCAGTCCGGGTGGGGCTTGGGGATTGGCAACTTTTACGAGCTGCTCCTGTGATTCTGATGTGCAGGAGGATTGAGAGCCCTGGGACCTCCAGTACCTCCTAAGGACGGGGTGGACTAGAAATTTCTCTTGAACATTTTCAGAGAAACGAGGGACTATAAGAGAGGCGTAGGACCACCCACCTCTTTTCCTGTCCTCACCAATGGAGACATCGTTGCCACTATCAGAGAAGGCATGTACCTGGAATACTGCTTTGAAATTTGGGATGCCTTTTCTCCATAGAAACACTCTGCTGAATGGCGATTAGGTATCTTATGTAGTAAAGTAGAGTGGCTCGATAGCTTTATGAGTCTAAATTTTAGAATGTGGGTTTTTTCTTTGAGAACTGTGTTTTAAGTTCTGAACAACTAATTTTAAATAAATATAGAGATACATAAACTATTTTTCAGTTGATAAAAATTGAGAGTCTCCTGTACATATGTGTGTGTGTGTGTGTGTGTGTGTGTGTGTGTGTGTGTGTTGGGAGGGGTTGTGCAGCATTAAAAGGAATGCTCAAAATTTGGAGGGTTGGGGAAGAGAGGAGAAATGAGTAAAGATATCTATATCCAGGGATAATACTCAAAATATTTCATGTACTACCATGGTGAACCATCTGAATATTAGCCCTGTCTATATCTGTGTATTAGAAAGTCAGTATTTCTCTATAAGAGACCATGCTCTTTTTTCCCCAAATGTATTTGATTTAGTATTATATAATTGTCCATATTATAAATTGTCTTCATGTGTATAAAAATATCCATTATATATATACTGTTGATTTCAGAGGTGTGCCAGAAAAGTAATATGAATGTCTTTTAAGACAATTGCCATATATGTATATGTATTGCCCTTCAGAGTAGCTACCTTGAAAGACTATATATTTATATAAATAATGCTACTAAAATATTTTTGCCACTTCTCTTTCAGAAAGGCTTCCGAATTCCTCTTTTCCCCCCATCCATGTACCATGCAGAGTCATCATTTTATAATTACTCCTTAGTTCTTTGTTCATTTGTTTGTTTGTTTTACAAAAACCTTTCCCAGGTCTTTTAAAACTTTTTTGCATTACCTGCCTTTTATTATCAGACTTAGCACCAAGTTGTGTTTGGAAATTTCTAGAAGTCAAATCTACCTTCAGAGCTGAAGTTTTACCATCACTGAGTCTTTTTCAAAGATCGTGTCATGAGCTCTGAAGATAATTTCAAATGTATATTTCCAAAAAAGTGTGTGTTTGTTTTTAAGCAAAGTCTACCTTCCTGGAATAACTGTAGAGCCTCCCAAACTGACGACTTTGAATGAAAAAGAACTCATGTAATGTATATATTTGATGATAAAATACCAGATCGTCCCTGATTTCACACATGGCACTCATCTCTTAGCCGTGATGGACAACCCTGATATGGAGGAATGGTCCGTTATTCAAAGACTATGTTTGGTCACACGGATGTAGTCAGAAAGAATCCGTTAAATAGCAGCTTCCATCTGAAATGGGAAATGAGCATGCGTGGGAATAGCTCAGTCTTGTTTGTATTTTACCATTCTTTATCCTCCACGTCTCACCAAAAAAAAAAAAAAAAAAATACATATGTGTCAGAGATCCCCACACTTTCTATGTTCATAGTGCCATTGGTTGTCTCAGTAATTTTTTTTTTCCCATGGTGCCCAAGGCCAAAATAAAGAATAGTTCCACTTATTAGGTGATTAGGTCGGAACAACTTAATAGTGGTGGTTTGCACAGTGTTTCCTTCAAAAACTGACAATATTTGGTGGTGCCCCGTGGGTTTGCTTCATCGCCTCAGAATGTCTCGGCACACAGTTTGGGGACCATCAATATATGTCATACTGACGTTTGCACTGTCTACGTTTGGTGACCCTCTAAATGGAATTCTTGGTCACTCAGTCCTCTGTATTACTTCACTCTGTGTTTTATCATCATTACTGTTGTTTTTGCTTGCGTCTGGTTGATTAGCTTTTTAATTGAGGTCCTACCCTCCTTCAGTGTTCATCAGTCCTGCAACGTTGGCTGTCACAATCTAGAAAATGAAATACTCGTTAACCCCAGCATTAGAGGAGGCCGGCACTGAGACTAATTTCTCCAAATGCAATCGAGTTAGTATCTTTGGAATATAATCACAAAGGAGGCAAGGAGGGGCCAAAGTTTTCATCGTTGAACACTAAAAATGCTTTTGTTGACCAAGGGGCTTCATCAGCTCTGTTCAGAAACTACTCCATTTCTTCTAAAAGTATCTAACAAAACACTATCTCTTGTGCGAAAGTGCAATGGATGCTTAGTTTCTGATTTCCTATCCGAATGCTTTTTTGGCTCTGTAACTCACTATGACCTTGAAGGCAAGATTCAGATACTCGTAAAATTTGTTGGAGCTGGTGGTCAGGTCCAGTAAAATGAATTAAATCTCTGTTGTGCTGGAGATTTTGCCTTCCCAATGTCTATCTCTATAACTTAAAGGGAGATTTGCTGGCTTAAAGGAATTTCCATTTTTATTGAATTAGCAAGTAGGAGGTGGAGTTTTCAGTTGGACCCCTGAAAATTTGCATATTCAGATGGAAAAAATGCCAGAGTAAATCTAGAAAGAGAAATCTACCAAACCTGATAGAAAAGAGAGAGAGGATATTTTATTCTGGAATGTACGTGTTCCTCGTGTGTGTGTGTGTGTGTGTGTGTGTGTGTGTGTGTGTGTGTGTGTTAGCACTGTGCCGGCAGCTAAAGACACTCTAGTTTTCCTTGGCTTTGGTTGGCTAAGGGTACTCTGGATTCCTTTGAGAATCTGCTAATTTCTGGGACCTGTTCCCTAGGAAAATGCACGTTGTGCATGGAACACATAGTTCTGCAAACATTTTTTTGTTGAGGGAGTAGGAAGTGGAGTACAGTTTATAGACCCCACAGGATCAATCACCTCTGCTCTGTAGAATGTGAACCCCACAGGATCAATCACCTCTGCTCTAGACCAGGGGTGGGCACAAATTTTCTGTAGAGGGCCAGATGGTAAATATTTTCAACTTTGTATTCCATACAGTCCCTTTTGTAGCTAGTAGGTCTACTGCTGTACCCTGAAAGCATCCATAAACAATATGTCAGTGAATGAGGATGGTGCTGTGTTCCAATAAAACTTTATTTAAAAAATGAAGCAATGGGCTGGATTTGGCCCACAAGCCATGATTTGCCAACACCTGTCCTAGCCCATCAAATACAGCTCTGCTGTGACTGAGGCAGATTAGGAAGATGGACACAGGCGAATAAATTCAGAAAGGGTGGAGATTGTTTAGTCCCATGAAAATTGCCTCTTGATTTCCTCAGGTAAGTATTCTTTGCTTTGGAAACCAATGGGACAATTTTCGTTAGATTAAATTGAGTACGTATTTCCCCTCCCCCCCCCTTTTTTTTACAATAACAAACATAACTTACTTCAACTTGGAAATGATAGGCACTTCTCTTAGACACTACCTGCATTCTTGTCTCTTAGCTTTGCCTTTTGTTTCTGTGGTGTGATTCACATGTAAGGAGAATCATGAACGTAGATTAATCATTTGGTTTTCCTCTTCCCTAAACTGTAGTAAGATTTGAGAATCTGGGAGTCCATACTTCCCTCAGAACTTGAAAGCAGATAGAATTCTTAAAGTCTTCCAATTCATCCAGTTCATCTATTTGGTCATCTTTTAGGAAAGTCAGAAAGAATGGTTTGGGGTCAAAATATTTGTTCTTGGTGGACTTGGAACTCTAAGCTCTCACTGTGACAGGAGACGCAGGCCAACCCCTTGAGTTCTGTCTCTGGACTTGGAGAGACGAGGCTGCTTTGCCTTCTTTCTTTTTGAAATCATGAGTAAACTTCGGTTTTAAGGGGTCTACATAAAATGCCTCCTTTCTGATGTGATTTATGGGTTGCCAGCCCTGGTTGAATTTCTGGGTCCTGTTGCCTCCTAATGAAAGCTGTCTTCCCTGTGGGACCAGAACAACTGCAATTTGCTTCGCCTTCTATCAGTACATGCACCCTCTTTGCTGTACAGGACGCCAGACAAATAACAGCCTTCCGGTTACCTAAGCTATCTGCATTTTCTTTTTCCACAACAGTGCAACACACCTTACTTAAAGCTACAATCTCTTTATTATTCGGAACCTTTTTTTTTTTTTTCCTCCTGCATCATCAAGCAAACATAAATTACACTTAGAATGACACTTGGAAACTCCTTAAGAGAGTATATTTAAGTATTTGATCCGGCAGTTTACCTAGAAGAATGTTTTCTCTTCATCTAGGGAACCTGAATGCCAGAGCCTTCAGAATGAAATTATCCTTCTGGAGGAAGTATATTGTCACCAAATAACATCATTCACCACCTATTCCTGGTGTCTGCAGGAAGATGTGTCACTTCTGTGAGGTTTAGATAGTCACTGTTTACAGCTATGCAAATAGAATCCTACTGTTGCAGGTTTTTCAATGGAATCATTTGGAATCAGGACTTAAACTGGGGTTTATCTTTTCAGTTTCAACCCAAAGTCCTTTCACAAGCAAGATTTCTCTAAAAGCCCCTTTCCTGTCTGAAGTGAAGGGGAGTTGGGCCTGAGTAGAAACACAAAGCAAGGTCAAGGACTTTGCGGTAGAGATATTTAAAAAACAAAAAAATGAAAACAATATCACCTCAAAACACAAATGTGTTAAATTATAATTTAAAAACATCCAACCTAGTTCCCTGGGACTGTCAGTATCTTGATATCACTTGTGTTGTCATTTGAAGTAGGACATGGAACCCTTTATTGTTGGGAGTTAACAGTTAGATTTGGGCAGATTTGCACTGGATTTCTTTCATGTAGTTTCCAGCATGAACAGACTTCTCTGTGGGCCGTTTATCTTGGCATGGCTGGGGTTTCCCCAGCTTACACTTTTGCATTTCTGGGAGTCAGGGGTCTCTTTTGAGGAATGAGGCTGATGGCCTTAGGATTTGGAGATTGAGTTCAGGGAAAGCACAGGAAAGTTTAAGTATTTGCTTGGTCTTAGTATAGGAAACAGAACTTCCTAAGTAACCCCCAGAGTCTGTGGTGTTGGCCAGGCTGTGACAAGCTTTTCTGTTGTCCTTGATTGCCTTGATTGAATTTTCTTATTAGTCCTCTGCCAGTCACAGGTAACCTGGGTCGACTTAACCACTTCTGAGGAAAGGAACTGACCCAACTATTTTCCTATATCAAAACTCGAAATCCACAATTTTGCATTGGTCTTTCTACATGGATTCTGTAGGAATCTTGAAAATGTAAAGGTTCTCTAAGAGAACTTTAGCAAAACCCTTATTCGAAATATTAGACGTTATAATAAAACTTCCCTTTAGCCTTTAAAGAAGAGCAGCTGGGTTGGGTATCTGTTCCTCTTAAGTCATATTCTATTGCAGCCAGAAATGAGCAGTTTACGTCATTTGGTCACTACCAGAGTTTGTATTAGAGTCTGCAAACTATTTTAACCAATGCGAGTAAGGCTACTGCCTTAGGATTTGTTATTGGATTTTGGAGTTGAAGGCTGAACTCTGATGTGAAATTATGTTTGGGGCTGGAAGAAAAGCTAAATGCAGAGAACTAGGAAACCTGTGAGTGAGCAAGCTGACAAAAGTTATATTTCTTAACTTATTTTCAGTATTTCTATAGAGATAAACTCCCATGGGAAAACCCATCAGAAAGCCAAACCTTTATTTATTTTAAAAATAATGAACTTTAGGAAGATTTAAGAAGTATTGATTTAGATATCAGAAAATTTTCTCATATTTCCCTACTATTATCAATTCTACAGTCACCATTTTAAAAGATAGCACCCAGAAAAAGGTAAATGGTTTGAAGAATGATGCAGCATTTGAGGGGGAACAACTCATCCATCAGCTTCCATCTGGCTAAAGAAAAGCAAATACAAAACCAAACCACTTGGTCTATAGTTTTGGTGGCAGCCATTTTTAAGAAAGGTAGACACCAAAGGTTATCATCTAATAAGCATGCTTTTTCCACAATGCAGTGAACTGTGAATGTTCATAGAAATACACTACAAGTCTCTACCACAAGAGCTAGAATGTATCATTTTAAAACAACACTCAAAGCTAGTTTGAATTTTCAGAAGCAGTGAGTTGTGTGAGAGAAATCATTGTTTTATTTTCTTATCTCAAGTTGTCTGTCCTAGTGTATGTTCAATCCTTGAGGAGTTGAGTCAAGTGCATGGAAGTAGTTTCTAGACTATATTCATTGGTGCCCCTGGGGGGGGGTCTATTGTTGTGAAGGGAAGAGGAAGAGAGTGTGATGAAGGTCAACCTTGCCCATCTGAAACCCCCAACCACCTCCATGCAGAATATTTGGCCACCACTATTTCCCCTTTTAACTGGAAGTCTCTATGGCTGTTAAAGGCTTGGAAACTGGATGAAGCGACAACTTGAAGAGTCTAAACAGCCCAAGAATCTGGGAAATTTTGCAGCCAACAATGTCTGTGAGTCCCTGGCCTTTGCGTATTGAGTATGCTAACAGGGTTGGAGGTAGAAGGGCAAGAAGAGAGGACCATTTATTTTAATTTTTAAGCATGCATCATTTGAAAGAAAATGCAAAAGTCAAGATGCGATGTCCATACATATAGATCCTTAAATTGCTTATTTTTCTAAAGGGATTAGAATAACCTTATTATTTCAGTGATGAAGGTGGCATGGTGGCTCTCAATGGCCAGTGGAATTGCTAAATTTTGGCCTTTGTACAGGCAGGAGTTGTAATTTTTGTTCGTTGATGTATAAGAAAAAGTAAGGCTCTTTGGGCAATTTTGGCACAGAGAAGGCTATGATCTGAGACTCAAGCTAACAGTTACCACTACTGGATTTTACAAAGGTTCCAGGTGGAAAATGGTACAGCCTTTGGAAGATGAAACCTATGTCGCTGTATCTGTTGTAAACTGAACACAAAGGAATGCTGAGACTTCAACTGAATCATATCAGGTGCCTTCTGCACACACCTAAAGAGTCTGCGGTGAATTCTGAGAGTGCTGTGTTAGCCACTAAAACAAGCTGAATAGCTGGGGTTTCACAGCAGCCATCTTAGAACACTGCATACGTCCAAAAATTTCACATTTGGCAACCATGAGTAGAGTTCTCGGCCAGTCTCTGTGTAAAAGCCACCCAAGGAGGTTCGATTAAGAAAATCCAGATAATTTATCTGTCATATTACTCCTGTGTTTGACTTATTTTTTATTCTTAAATTTATTTTTTCAGCAGAGTGATTTTTCTATGTGAACTGAAATGAGGAAATGATGTTTCACAAAAATAACAGGTATTTTTAGAGGAAAAATGTTTTCTTTATGTAATTAACTTCCACAATTGGAACATTTCCTACTATACAGAATCATCATCTTGGGTCATTTAAAGCTGAAAGAGGTATTAGGGATGTAGCTCAAATTTTTATTTAAATACATGATCATTTTTTCTATATATTTTGTGAAAATCTCAATGAGATGCTAGATATAACTTCTATATGGAACTGAACTTTACAAGAATTTTAGTAAAATAGGTGGGTTTCTCTGCTGCCTTTGTGCTTCAGTTTTATCACTGAAAATGCTGCTTTTCCACTTATTAATCTGGTCTTTGTAAGAAAAAAAAAAACACTTTTTTTATATTGTGTGAATTTGATGATAGACCTTTCTTTTATTTGTATATATGACTGATTGTTTTCTTATGTTGCACCCCAGATATGTTTTTAGCCATGTTTATTGTAAAGACAGCTAAAAGGCAAATGTAAACATGCCTGGTCTTTACAATCTTTTGATGCTAGAACGAAGTGATTCCATATGCTCGTTAGGAGGCCCCAGTATCTCTTGGTATCTGACATGTTCTGAAAGGCTTTTGGAGGGTTGCACACCCTACCCTTCAAAACCAATCTTCAACACTGTCTTCAGAGAGTTTGAAATAGAGGAATGGCTACCATTTTGTGGATTCTTACCTCAACTGGCTTCCCTCATCTGTCCTGCCACAAGTAGCATTCTGCTCGCTTTCCCTGGTGGAAATCATCTCTTTTTCATGGATTGCGATATCTTTTCTTTATGAATGAGGCAAGCTGACCTGTGGAGTACGGAATCATTAGAAATTCATAAAGTAAAGACCTCTGAAGGATGTGGGTAGAATGTTTCTATGCCTTTGGGGTGAATGTTAAATTTAGGTCCTGGCCCTGGGAACTGTTTTGCTTGTGAGCTGCAGAAACAAAAAAGGATTGGGGGTATATACTTAACTGTGTTTTCCCATATGGAAACGTGTGTCTTTTTAAGGTGAAAACATTTCTAGTCATTGTATGGGGAAAGAGGAGTTATGAATATCAGTCGATAACTTCAGTCAAGCTCCAGGGTTGTATTTTAAAATGCCTGTTCTATTGGGGAGCGTGCCTTCAGTTATCTTTGCCGACGTGGCTTTAGTGGCCCCCATGTGTTTTCATTTTAGCCTCATTTTCCTGTTATCCAGGTTGTGTGCATTGTTTGTTTGTTTTCTTTTGAACTACTGCTTATTGTCATTGGTAAAGTTATCTCAAAATCCTGAAACAAATGAAATGGCCTATGTGCAGGACTCGGTATAGATATAGCAAGTGTTGTACTGATGTAGATTAAGTTTTCATAGAGTTACCGGAAATGCACTGAGGGATAATGTGGCTTTAAAGAAATCATGTCTGTTTTTCACATTTGGAGAAGCCACCTGCCCTAGGTTCTTATTCTTGAGAAATTCATATGTTCATGCAAATACCGTTGGTGAAATATAGTTTATAGCCTGGGTAATTGGCCTCTATCAGTCAATCAACAAGGAATTGTACTATTTGCCAAGAGTTGGGTTAATTTTGCCTTTTATAGGTCATTCTATGGCAAAATACCTAATCAGAGTGTCTTGTAAAAAACATAATTTTATAATTTCCCTCTTTTCTGATCTAAGAGCATAGTAAAGGAATAGTAAAAGTTTTGATGTGCTATGCAATAGTTCTTTGAATCCGTATTTGTGTCCAAGGAAATGGCTGAGATTTTGAACTAAGTGGTTGTTACATGGCTCGTATGGCGACTGCTCTGGCTCCTCTCTCTCATCACCTCGAAAGGAAAATAAAATTGAGAGATTAAGTCAAACTTAACCTCCTATGTCGATGAGGACCTTACACGTTGATTTCCCATCTCAGGATATTCTTCAGTTTCATACAGCTGCTGAGGAGGAAGGAACAAGCTGCAGGCACTGTTACTGGTCCCCCGGACGTTTGTGCGTGTGTACGTACAACCTCACACCGTGTGTGTTGTGTTCAGTGTTGTGTCAATCTATGAACTGACTCAAAAAACAATTTGAAAATAGAGAAGACAGTGATAATGGCAAAAGACACCCAACCACCTTTTTTCTGTCAAAGTGTTTGCTATGACTTTTCATAGCTAGGACAAATAACATAAATATTCAGGAGCAAGGTGTCCTTGAAAGAAATGGCGTGTTGATCTCATAAGAAAATGTACAACCAATAAAGACATTTTAAAAAGTGCAGCGAGTCCGTGTGTTAGTCGAGTTGTTCATGGAAATCCTTCGTTCTAGAAATGTTGCTGTTGCTGCCAGGTCTTAAAGCCCTTCAGGTAAAAACTTTGTTTGAACTGTTTATTTTCTTTTGCGTCCCTCATTTCTGTTCCCCCACTTTCAAAATATAATGGAACAAAACGGCAAAACAACAGTGTCTCAGTCTCGAAGACTCCTTAGAAAGTCATTTCATCTGCAGTGGACTTCAGACTCGATATTCTATGGTCGATATACCTAGGTTAGAAGTGAAAACCAACGTTTCTTTATTAAAATTAGATGGCTTGTAGAGATAGTCCAGATGGCTTAAGTGAGAAGATTAAGACCAAGACTTTTGGCTTCCTGAACTATTCGGCCAGCTAGTCATTCAAATTTTTCCTGGTCTGACGCGTAATATGCGTCATGTTAGGAAGTTTGTTTTATACCATCAGGCAGTGGTGTGATGCAGAGATTCTAAGAAAGAATGTTAGCACAGGTAAAATATCGTTGGACCCACAGAGTGCTTTGATTTCTCCTATAAATGGGGTGATTAGACCTATTTGACTCGCATCCACATTAGTCCAGTGTAGAGAAGAATTGCTAGATCGTAACGCTAACGGTTGGAGTGGCTCGGCTAATATACCTGGAGGCACACACTCACCTCTGATCTCCCTTGTTGCTTAAACGGGTTGATGATGCCGAAGCAGGAGCTGACCGCTTTCAAAGCCCCTCGTGTTCCACCTCAGATTGATATCATCTCAGGGAGTAGAATATGAAGTGGAGAGCTCCCCCTACTTCTGCACACATAACTCAAATGACTTTCCAATGACAATGGCCTCTGTTATACTGATTTTGATGTCCTTCTTTCTCAGACTTTATTAAGATTGCTACAGTCCTTCATCTGTCTCAAGCTATCGGTCGTCCTTGGCATTAGGATCGTTGTTTTAGGGGTCTCTAAGGGGTGCAGGTATGTGGAGGAGGGGGAAGGCATAAATGCAAGGTTCTCGGGCCTCATATGTGAAGTTTGTTTTACTCACTATTCCACAGCCATTTCTTATTTTCATACTTTAAAATATATTTTAAATATTTTTCTTTGGATGGGTATATGCTTGCTTTCCACATCATCACCACGATTCCCTGCTTACTCAAGATTTTGTAGGAAACAAAGTGAAAAATGGAGAGAGATAAATGAGCTAATAACAAAAGCTTTTTATGGTGATTTCTTGGTATTTCAATCATTTCCTGTGACACATCAAATCCCAAGACCTAATAGCTAAAAACAACAGTCCATTACTGTTTCTCCCGCCCTCTGGGTTGACCGGGCTCAGCTGGGGTGTTCTTGCATGTCATGTCTCATGCAGTTGCAGTCAGCTCGCTGGGGCAAGAGTCACTGAGAGCCTCTTCACTCATGTCTGGTGCCAGGGCTGGGGTGGCACCTTAATGGAATTATGCTATTGTTACCTGCCTTGCTTTCCAAATTATATCGGGAAACTAAGAAGGTATATCTCTCTTTATGTGGCCTCTCTATGTGGCTAGCTTGGGTTGCCCACAGCCTGGCCATCTCAGAGTAGTTGGAATACTTCCATGGCAATCAGATTTTCCCAGAATTAGTAATCCAAAAGTCCGAGGCAGAAGCTGCAGGGAAATTACACGGTGTAATTCCCGCTGTGAATACTAGGATATGTGTTTCACGGCGGGGCGCACCTTTGGAGACTAGCTACCGGGCTTGGTCATCTAGTCCAGTTGGAATATACTTGTGAATTGAAACAATGGATTTTATATCTTCTTTCCTACACTGATGGTTAAGAGGCAGTAGACAAAGTATATTAAAATTAGTGATGAAATTAGTTTCCATTTATCATCCACCGTGTTGTCAAGGAAAACAGTTTGGCCAAAATGTTTTCCTGTAGAGGGTGAGTTAGCCATCTCTGCCTGAAAGTGTTAAGCCATAGTTGGCATTAAAATGATACAGGAGCAAATTAAATATTGACACTAATGACTCACGATGCTCCTGCCAACACTTCCCTGCCTCCCCAGATGGTCATGGTTCATACATACTTGCCAAGTAGGTGTTCTCTCAAGTGGAAATAGCTTTGTTTTTTATTTTTAAAATAATACATTTTGAGAAAACTTAAGAATACATGCAGGAAAATAAATATTATCCATAATTCCAAGTTAATTGTTCATGTGCTGTTTAAAATACGTTGTTCTATACTTTTGCACTTACACACATACACACACACACACACATACCTTAATGGAATTATGCTATTGTTACCTGCCTTGCTTTCCAAATTATATCGTGGGCATCTTATCATGTCAATTAATGTAGGTAACATTATTGTGAATGGCTGTCTAATATTTTGATATATACCCTTACATATTTTTAACTGCTTCTCCTATTGGTGGAAATTTTAATTATTTGCTTTTGGTTGCTTTGATTGATATCTTTCTTCCTACATCATTATGCAGGAGTCTGATTGTCTGGGAGAAATTTTAGAGAGCTGAAAGACCTCAAACATTGTCCCTGGGGCTGAAAATCAGCAATGGTTTCACTTGTCTCAACACAGTTCTCTCCTTCCGTTATTTGGTACTCACTCCTTTCCAGGTCCAGACTTACACAAAGAGATCAGACTTGTCTGGAAATAAATCAAAATTAGGAATTTGCAGAGCTGGGACCTGCCCACACAATGGTGTCTTAATGATTCTAACAGTATATTTCTTGAGTAAATTGGAGCATAGGGAATGTCTTTCAGGAATATCCACAGAGGAAGAAATTATTAGGAAGAGGCACGTGAAGGAAAAGTACAGAGCACAGAAACGGAAAAATAGAACTTGCCTCTAAGAAACAAAAGGTTGTGTGTGTTGTGTTTTCTCAACTCTTGCAGTTTTGGTATAATGGTTATGCAATGCCAAGAATGGGCAAGAGCAGAATTTCCAGTTGGCCTGGTGGGCACTGCACCCATTTCAGACCACATAAATCTTAAAGAAGCTAGAGCTAGAACTAGGCAAACAAAACTAATCATCACTCACCCTATGGGTATTAGCTCTGGACGTTCTTTTCGGATGTGAAGTAGCTATATTTGTTTTGAGAAGCTCTGCATTACCCTGGACCTTGCCTTCTGTGTCCTTGTTCTTTGCAGCCATAGCATCACTGTCGTCACTTGGGAGCTTGTTAGCAATGCAGAGAAGAACATGGAGTGCAACTTGATACCCAGGTGATGCATGTTCACATTATAGTGTGAAAAGTCATGGTCTATCCATCTCATCCAGTTTTGAACTTTCAACTGTCAGACCTCAAATGCAATTCTTTGGACATTTATCCCATATTACAGACAAAAGATGCCTCTACAAGTGCAGACTTATAGAGTATCTTTTGGATGGAGGAGTATATGTGTTAAAGTATATTTAAATATATTGGCTCTCCGATGCTTGGTTAAATGAAATTTCCTTTTTTTTTTAAATTTCAGAATTATTGAAAACTATCATGAAGGAAAAAGGGATACTTATGCTTGGACATCTTGATACCAGTTACAGATAAATGTGTTTAATGGATTCCAAATGTAATGCTGCTTTAGGTCTGTAGAGCACTGTGTAAGCTTCCTAGTGAATGAGGTCTAGGAGATGATGACCATGAAGCTTAGAGAATGAACTAAAAGTGTGCTGTTTCTACTGTATCCAAGTTCAGTGACTTCCTGGTATTATCTGAGCCTTAGTGCACCTCACCTTGGATTTCCTTGCACTGCCAGTCTAGTCAGACACTTCCTTGGCAAGTGATGGCTCTCTGTTCCCCAAGGGAGAACAAGAGGAAGAGTCATAACTTAACCGCTACTTGTTTAAGAAGAGTCAGCTCAGCTCAGAGCAGTCAGTTTTCCTGTGATCTTGTGTGACCCTCTGGACTGGGAGGCAAAGAGTTGTTCTTAGACAGGAACTTGCTAAACCACTTGACATTTTCAACAGCTGCAGAACTGTTTATCAAGTGCATGCCATCTCTCTCAGCTCCTCCAATTTAGCAGCCAGAAAAGTCAAGCCAGTGACATTGCGTGCTTTTGACAACTTCTGAGCAATTCACAACTTCCACCATAAAGTGGCTAAATTGGTCTCACTAGTCTGATAGTGATCTTTAGATGGGCCATTTTCTCCTTGAGCTCGTTAGCTTTGGGGACTCCTTCACTAGAATCAAATGAGGCACTGCTGGAGAGAAGCATAAACACCGACTTGCCAGTCCCTCCAATTCCCTAAACTATAGCTCATAAAGAATAGATCTGTTATTTTTTTTTTTTTAAGCCACAAACTTTGGGCAAATGGCAATGTTTATTTTCCAATAGCAAAGAACATGAATTCTGTTTATTTAAACATTTTTTTTCCGAGAAATTAAGGAGCCAGTGAGTTTTAATTTAGCTTGTTTGAAAATTATATTTGCGTGCAAAAATGTCCATGATTCATGACACACTTTTGCAGGATAAAGTGAATTTCAATAGGATGCTAATAAAATGGGTGAAGAATTATTTTAAAAGAGTGAAAGTGTTTGTGCAGTGACTGAGCGTGGGTATGGAAGCAAGGAGGAAGCCTGCAGTCCAGAGGCGCATGGGCTATTTAAAATCCTGGCTCCCACTTACCAGCCATGTTACCTTGGACACACCTCTTAAACTCTCTGTCTCCCGATTGACTCCTTAAAATGAAAATAGTAATAGAATCAACTCGAGAGAGTGCTTGTGAGAGTTAACTAAAGCGTCGTGCCTGGAAAGCACTTAGCCTAGCGTCTGCCACATTATTATCCTTCAATAAGTTTTTCTTAATATAGTCTTCTGATAAGTCCTTTTCTAAGAAATATACTTAAATAAAAATGTATATATCGGCAGGCAATTTCAAGCGTTAAGGCATTTTAGATTATCTAGCCCAATGCATCACAATAATACTTGGATTTGTTGGCTGGACATGTGGGAGTATGCACTGAAGCCGATTTCAATGTCGTCAACAAACATTCATATTTTTCAGTTTGTATATCAGATTAAAAACTTTGTTCACCTACTCACATAAGTGATAAAATCAACGTTTTAACTTTTGCAAACCTTGCGTTATGAGATTAAAACAGTGACTTAACCACCTTTGAAATGGCAAATCCGGCATATATTGAAAGAAATTTTCAGGGTGTTTGATTGAGATAAGACACAACAGAAAAAAAGAGTAGACTCAATACTCACTGATTTTTTTTTACAAAGATTAATTAGGTCACAGATAATAAAATACTATAGACTGTTGGAGTGTACTTTAAATACCGAAAACAAAAACAAAAGAAATAAAAATTTCTCTGCAATTATTGAATACTTGACAAAGCATTTTGTGTGGATTGAGAAAAAAATATGTACTTTATTATCCTACTTTATTCTCAGAAGTGGCACCAAGCATGTGTGGAAAGCATTTGGTTTTGATGCCATCGAACCAGGGTTTGAATCTCAGCTCTATGACTATACTAAAAATGTCAATAAGCAAGCTTAACGTTTTGCTTTAAAAGGAGATGCATCTGAAACAATGATAACATTAATGACGTAGCGTTATCTCTTCAGCCTTTACGCAGTGTCAAGTAGGCATGCACTGTTGTTGCTGTCATTCTGCAGCTGGGGAAGTAGTGTTGGAGGTGGTCACCAAGAGGATGTGACCACCGGTGGCCCAAGAGCTGGATCCGAGCAATCGATGGTTCTTCACCCCCTCCCTTGTCCTTCGAATGTAGGTTCCAGCTACCGTTCCCACAGTGGGAGCCACTGTCAAGGGCTCAGCCTTGAGAGGGCAGCATGTCTTGAGACCATCTGGACTATATAGGTGACTGAATCCCGTTAAGATTTCTGCAAAAACTTTTAAAATCTACTCATCCCGAGGGGCCCAGGACAAGCCTCGTAAGTTCCCTCCCTTTTTAAAGCAGATCCCCTGGACTGGTCTTCCTCTTTCTTCTGTCTCTCCCTTCCCTCTGTAAGGGGTCCAGCTTCAGATTTCACCCAGGAAGCTCCTGAGGTTTTGAACCAACAAACAGAGGTCTGGAAGTTCAGTGACCCGATCAAGTTTATATAGCTCCTAAGTGCAGGCACTTGACGGCTGACATCCTGCAGAAGGGCTGGTCTCTGTTGTGTATTTTTCAGTTTTCCGTGAAAACAAAAAATGTTTTCTTGATCCTGAGAGTAATTTTCCAGTCTTTCCATTTTGCCATGGAAACCAGTGTTTTAAATGGGCCAATTTGGGGAGCTGGGTGAACGGGGACCTTGGTACCCTGTGTTGTCCAGAGAAGTCAGAGGAAAGAGTTACAGACCAAATTCCAGAAGGTCGAGGACCGGCTTAGCCAGCCAAACTGCAGGGGCTCTGCAAAGGGGCAGTTTGAAGGAAGGGCAGATGTTGTCCCAGTGGGCATGGGGACAGATCAGCAGACTTCAGCAGTTAGCCCGGCTGTTAGATAATGCCTTGCTTTGTTAGAGTGGCATCCTGGTCAGGGCAGGGAACGTCAGTAGAACCCTAGATTGGTGGACCAATCAGAGAGACAGAGGAGAATATCAGCAGCCCAGGTGAACTGAACTTGCCCCTATGTGCTTGAGCTCATGTAAGGATTGTGGTGGAGTTGACGACAAAGCTGAGTGTCAGGGAGGGGCAACCCAGAAACTCAGCAGTTTTGATGGCTGGACCACCAGGTCTGGGAGAAACCCAACTCCCCAGCATGAAGGGATTCAGAGCGGCCAGACGTAACAGAGGCTGCATGCATAGTTACTCTGCTCTTGTAATTGGCGGGCCGGGACTAAACCTTCAGGTGAAAGGAATTGGTGGATCCAACTGGGAAAAAGTAGGAGAATGAAGGGCTAGAAAACAGACCCACAGTCTTGGGCTTGAAACAACAGCAATGGCAAAAATGACTATTTCTGAGCTGGAGGGGTTAAATGACCCCACATCCATTAACATGCACAGTATAGGCCAAGGTTCTTGACAGGGTAGACCTCAGATCCCTTGTTTTGCACGTCCTGGAACTCCTTAAGAAATGTCTAAGATGGGGCCTCCACCTTGCAAGGTGGCTTTACCCTTTGGAACTTAGAGTTTGTTAGCAGACAACATTGTCCATGCCATTCAGATGGACTGTAGAAACCAGGCCCACTTGTCGAAAGCAGTGGCTGTCGACCATGTGAACTACTTTCATTCCCAGATTCGAAAGAGACTAGAAGAGGCTCATTCTCTAAGAGCCACGTCGAAGACAAATTCTAACATCCTTCAGAAATGCAATCACGCTCCAAGACTAAAAACATACCCCTTTAGCTCCTTTAAACTGTTAATAGTGATTGCCATGAAATGGCACCATTTTCTAACATCGAATTAGAAGATGTGGGACAGGAGAGGGTGGGGGTGGGGTCAGCCTACCCAGACACACAACCCTGTCCTGATGAACATGTGAAAACTCCTCTATGTCACATGCGGTCTGACAGCTAGTGAATGAATGTCTCCTGTGGTCAGAGTAAGCTATGGAAAATGTAAAGTTAATGTCTTTTGCATACGAGAGGAGAGCTTAGTCAGAGCTAAGTGATATCAAACATTCACTAGGTGTGTGGGGGGGTGGCAGGCACGGATAGGCGGGAAGACGTGGCTGGGAAAAGCTCCACCGAAATTCTCCATTTACCCTCTTGCTAATCTGTAAAAGATTTTTTGGCATTCTCTATGGCAGCTTCAGAAGCAGATGGAAATATTTTAAGATGCATAATACACATGTGCCTGTAACATGAATTTCCATTTTCCTTACAGGCGTGAACACAGGGAACTTCTGCATTATCCTTTAAATGGTAGCAAAATTTCAAAGGGGAAATGACATTTTATGCCATGGCTTCTAGGTGGCTCAGTCTGATTTGCAAACAGTGAACAGCATAAAAGCAGTGCTTCAATTCTCCCCATTAGATTTTAAAGGTCAAAGTTCAGCTTTATATCAGGTAGTCGATACTCCTAACCTCTGACAACGATTCAGCATATTTAGCAAATTTCTTCCCCCCACCTAATGCCCCAAAGAATTAGGTCTTTTGAGAAAAGAAATTATCAGGCTAGTAAGAAATAGAATAGTCATGTTAATGTATTTTTCATCAGAGAACAGCATCCATTTTCAATTGTGAAACTATCTTTAGTAACAGCCCAATTTGGATAATTCATTGAGTGTGTAGTGCATTCTTAAAAAATGAATTTGTATTGGTGCACCAGCAACATTGCCAGCAACGATATTTATATAATAAAATCTATATGTGGTATCTTCATGGACCTATGAATAGGAAAATAAGACTGTCGTAACACTGGAAAAATGCTGAACAAAATTCAGATATACCATCCGATGAGTCACATTTCTCAGTTTGTACATCTTTTATTACCACTTAGTAGGAGCTGAAATCTGCTCTTCCTCATCCTGGGTGGGCTTTTGTTTCTCCCATCAATGTGTTGGGGTATCACTGGTGCTGAATGGACAGCTCTGGATAAGGTCAGATGAAGCTGTCATGGGCAGGGAAGCTGTCATGGGCGCTTTGGGACCCATGGGTGGTTTCAAAGTAGTTGTGAAATTTACAAAACTAAATGCAAAATTATACGTGTATGAACGTATGCACATTTTTCTGAGAGGATC
The DNA here is from genome assembly GCF_000325575.1 of Pteropus alecto. Lineage (NCBI taxonomy): Eukaryota > Metazoa > Chordata > Mammalia > Chiroptera > Pteropodidae > Pteropus > Pteropus alecto. Next base: position 8,880,191 of record NW_006436283.1, on the reverse strand, counting down.
TACAGTAGTGAAACTTTGCAACCAAAAATAAAAAGGGATAAAATTTGTTCCTTTACTCCTATCAAAAGACATGCTATTTGCGTAGAGTACAATATTGATCATACATTTTAGTAGCGTGACTGGTCTCATATCCAGACCAGGTAACTAGAGGATTTTAACCCACTGACAGCTAAATAGCCACATCAACTTTTCCACAGAGCAAAATAAGGTCTCTTTATGCACTACTTATAGGGTTAAATGTACCTTATAATATTTTGCTGATCCGGGGCGGGGATTGGAAGAGAGTAAATTTTGACAAAACAGAGATGAACCGAAGAGCAAAAAATCATTGTCAGCGTTTGATTATTGACATTGCATAGTATAGTAGGTCCATAAATAACCTAGTTTTCTTATGAGGTTGACAAGATGCGAAAGGAACTTAACCCTTGTTTATATCAATTAGTTTATGGTAAAATTGGTTTCATTATACATCATTTTGCTTAAAAGTGGCAGAACCTAATTGATGATGTTAACTAAGCACTTACTGTACACAGTTTTAGTTCTTAAAATATTTGTTCTTAATGTATTTGGTGTTTCTGGAATAAAAATCTATTAATGTCAGGATATGTTTGGGGGATGGTGTGAATATAATTAAACATTAAAAATTTGTGGAGAAGAGGGTGCTAAATGTTTAAATTAACTAACTTGTTTTAAGTTAGTAATTAAAAAATGTTCCTCTTAAAATTTTCAGGCACATTTTGATCAGTTCACTTATTTAGTGGAGTTTTATTGTTCCATTTTTTCTTTCTCTACCAATCTCTCAGCTATGGTTGAGCTCTCTAGCAGTTCTATAGCATTGATGAATAAACTATACTAAAATGACTCAGAGCTTCTCTCTTGTGCCTTCTCAATTTAAAATATTGAAATTATTTCATATTTTTATAAAAAGCAGATAACACAATGATAAATTTATATTAATCCTGTCTCTTTCAATATGAGGTTCTATTTATGTCGATAACATGGTGAATAATCAAGCTACAATACTAAACTCTGGAGAAAAAGAAATAACTTTGCATTGTGAAAGTATCAGTCAAAAGATCCGTTTCTAAAGCAATTGAGAATTCGGTCATCACTGTATCAGTTGTAGTTCAATTAAAATTCAGTGTGTTAGTGTGTATACATTTTTTTACAAAGAACATAATAGTACGAAGAATCCATGCTTAGTCCTCGGGAGGCAGAAGTTTTAATCAGAAAATTTTAATCCAGGTTATGTATCACTTGAAAGAGAGAAATTTCAGACAGCCACAAGGGGACAGCAAAATACACTGGATTTCCTTAAGCAGCAAAGCAACAACATTCTGTCTTCTGGCTCTAGCGGTGTGATGAATGCAAATGAGAGAACTAACTGAGATACCCAGGATTTGAGCCATCCTCAAGCACAGGCATTTTTGTACAAATAGGTGAGACTGCAGGGTTGGGGGGACTATATTTCCTAGGATAACTGAATGTATGAGACACCAGCTTTCTAAGTGTTTCTTAGGAGTGGTTATTGGTGATGGGCACCCAAAGAGGGCTAACACCTGGCCATTGCTCACTGTCCTTCCCAGTGGAGCAGGGTGTGAATTCCCCTTCTCCCTTCCTCTCTTAAGATTTTCCAGTACTTGAGGGGAGAATAACAATAGGGTAAAGTCAATACAATTGAATTTTTTAAATAGGGAAACAGACTCTCTTTACAAGAAGCTGTAAATACTTATGAATCACTAATTATTAGGCACTGTTTAGCAGGGAGCCTTACAGAATGCATTAAAGTTCAGGCCAGGAAAATCTGGATTCTGGTGTCAGAATTCCTGGGTGTGGAATTGTTAACCTTTGGCAGATTTCTTAACCTCTAGATGTCTTAGTTTATTCACTTGTAACATGAGGATAATATAAGAGATTGTCTCAAAGATCCAGTTAAAAAATGCATGTCACCCACTTAGCTCAGTGCCTGGCATATGGTAAGAATTCAATTATAAAATTATAATAGATGAGTGGCACATGAGAATATTCAGTAACTATTGCTAGATAACTAACAATATACATTATCTCATTTAAGTCTCACAACTAGTGTGAGAGCTAGATTTTTTTTCTCTCCATTTTTATAGAAGAGAAAATTAAGGTTCAATTATAAACTAAAGAGAAGAGCTGGAATTTGAACCCCTGACTTTCTGATTCTAAGTCCACTTACTTTCCACCACACTTAGGTAGGTAGACTACCATCATTCTTTCCCTGTTCTTGGTAACTCCTACAGTTACCTAAAGTCACTTGACAGTTCTTGGTAATGACTCAGTGGTTGGACTAGGCCAGCATAGAACAGAATCATATGTTTTCCATGCACTGATTAGACCACTAGAGGGTGTGGAGAAGAGGGGAGGGCTTTCCTGCAAGTCAGGTAGAAAGGAATTGCTACCCAAACGTCTTACACCCAGAGTAGCCTCAACTGGGAAATCAACCTAAGTCAGCATACCTCAAAACTCGTGATCACATGCATTCGTGGGTCTCCCACATTACCCAGTGCAATTCCTGTCCATAGGAACAAGTCGACTCATCTATGGTGAAAAGATATATGGATGCCTGGGATCAGAATATGTTCCCTAGCTGTTTAGGTAAAAATTAATTAGTAAATTCATAGAATTTGCTCCACCTGCTCTCTTCCAATATGGTGTAATGAAATCCTTCTCTTCTCATTAAAGGAGACAAGATCCCTCTTTCTGTTTTTCCTTGGAAATGCCACTCTCACAGGCTTATAGAGGCATATCCCTCACCATACGTGTTGGGGAACCATAATGAGTGTACGTTTTAAATTAAAAATACAAACATACAAAAACAAACAAACACCCCAAACAAATCTCTTCTGGCTACAGCAGCTTGATAATCCACAAATTCTTTGTTATTTCAGACCAGAAGTTTCTTCCCATAAGAGAGATGACAGCACAAAGCTACCAAGAAAAAGGCCACTAAAGCTACCAAGAAAAGGGCCATTAACCTATAAACACTCTCATTCTTTGAGAATAGCATTAGGAAAATGGCACCAACTATTTCCTTTAGCATCAATTCATTTTCAAAAACTGTTTGATTAAAACTCTTAAGTGCCCCCAGAGGAGTCAAGGCCGTTCTCAGACCCTAGCTTCTTCCCGTGGTAACGAGAGCATCAGTTCCAAGAGGTCATGAGAGGACGGGAGGCAGGTTGACCCCGGAGCTACATCCGGGCCACTGGGGAGGCTCCGCCCCCTGCCGGTGCTTGAAACGAACGTTCCGCCCGCCGCGCCCGCATGTTCCGGAACAGAGCGCCGTCGTGTTGAGACCGCTGGGCCGGTCGGTATCTGGCTAGAAGCCCACCAAGGCCTCCTCGTAAATTTTTAAGATGCCAGCGGCGGGTGCGGAGAGCTCCTCAGGTTGGGAACAAGCCTGGTGAGTCCCGTTGCTTAAAGCCGCCCCCTGCTGATGGTGGTCTTCCCTTGCCGTGTGTGTGTGTGTGTGTGTGTGTGTGTGTGTGTGTGTGTGTGTGTGTGTGTGTGTTTGGGGGGTTGGGGTGTGGTGGGTGGGGCGCCGTTTCAGATTTCACCTGGCAAGCCCCCGAAGTTTCTAACCAACAGCATCACAAATGCAAGAGTGCCCAGGCGGCTCTCGGCCGCCATGACGCCAGTCTCACAGGTTGAGATGGAGAATGCCCTTAAAAATGTCTTAGGAACTTTTATCTGTTGACTTTAAAAATTGTGTTTAAAAGTAGTATGTACTTACAGCCTACGTGTATATTACCTCGTTTTACTCGTCAGTGCCCTTGACGTTGACTTGTGGTTGGGGGAGCATTCGCAGTGGATTCTATTTGTTCTTATTGAGCGTGGGCCTTGAGAAGCATCCTGGCTTTCTGCACATTTGTCTCTCTACAGAGGAAGGGGTCTTGGTGATCGGGTCTGAATATGGTGGCAAAGTGCGGGGGTAGATTGGTGGTTAACCGCTTTTGGTTTGTCTAAGCTCTTCCCTACATTCCTTAGATTATTTATTTATTTATTTATTTTAAGGCGAGGCAACCCTTGGTTGACCTCATAGATTGCAAGGACCTTGTCAGCTTACAATCCCTTATTTTTTATGGCTACAGCACCTAGTGTTCCTCGGTGGTCTCCTATCCAAGTACTAACCAGACCTGACCCTGCTTAGCTTCTGAGATCAGACGGGATCCGGCTTGTTCAGGGTAGCATGGCCGTAGATTCTTAGATTATTCTAGAACCAAGCATGTAGTCTGATGAGTACCATCTATGAACTCTGAAGAATAGTTCTATAATGTTTCTTTTGGTCTCAATACCTACAAATGAAATTACCTTGAAACATCATATATTATGTTTCGTGCACAATATGCACATGGAATAGTCAAATATGGGAAAATATATAACTGCTACTTAATGGTTTTTCTACTCATTCGTGATAAACTGTAGAGTATTGCTTCTCTTCTCACATTGGGCTTTTAATTTTAAACATGCAATGATACACCTTTAAAATTTTTATAAAGGAGATTTTTTTTAGGTCAGCTTTCAACATGGGAACATGCTCTTGCTGAATGAATAAATCAAAATGGACAACATTAATTTATTGAAGCAGAAATGTGTCTGCTCAGCTCTTTCCCCAAACTGCCAGAACTGCTTAGTAGTGTGTCCCACACCAAGAAGTCACCCTCGCAAGTGGAACTTCTGTAGGAAAGGAAGCTGGAAGACAATCACCGAGGTTTTCTTTTCCGTTCCTTCTGTTTCTCTCCTTTCTCTTTACTTTCTTCCTCCTCCTTCTTCTTTAAGAAATGACATAATTTAAGACACCACCACAGATGATTTAAAACATATATTTACCTTCCTATTTTGGAAATGGCCTAAAAGGAAAAAATGATGTAAAGGAAGAAAACGACAGGTTAGAATAGGTCATCCTTCTCTTTGTGAGAATAAAGTTTTTGAGTAGAAAGATTGGTCTCTAGTAGTATAATGTGATGGTAGCGGGAGACTCATTATCAGAGTGAAGTTTGTACTTGTTTGGAAAAGAAAAGATGGTTTAATTATGCGTATGTGTTAGGGTATGTGTGAACAGAATTTCCCCCATAACCTCCTGTGAGTGGCATGGTAAGGGTCTCATCCTAGTGGCATAAGGAAATACAGTTATGGAACCTGAGAGGTGTGTGGTGACCGCCAGTCAGTCTGGAACTTCAGTTGTGTCAGCAGTGGTCCATTCCACACCATTAATCCATGGACAGGTTGTAGACTCATCTTTGTTATTTTGACTCTCCAACGTGATGTTTTCTAACCCCAGTGCAGGTGAGAACTGCTTCATCAAGCCAGCAGGAAAACATGCAAAACAAAATAATCTGGAAACCTATTTAGGAGAAATTCCTTTCGTCTGTGAAGTTACACATATCTTAATAGCCTGACCTGTAAAACAATCAGCAAACAAATAAACAAGAACCAGAAACAATAAATCATAATGTCAATAAATAACCAAACCAAACCAAAAACTGTCCTCTGCTTCTCTGGGTTGCTAATTTTTAACGTAAGTTTTAAAAAATGTATTATAAAAATAAGACATTTCCATATGGAAAATACAGATAAGAAGAAAATGAAAATCGCCTATAGTCTTAGCATTTAGAGATAATGTACGTTGTTAACATTTTGGGGTATAGACTTTCAGTGTGTGTGTGTTTTGCCTATACACTTTCAATACATACTATATAAATTTATATATGGAATTTACAAAATATAAATTTATAAAGATAAAAACTTTTTTTGTTTTTATTTCTCTTACTAAGCATACCCATCCTTTAATAACTACAAAGCATAAGAGCGTGTGAATAAACTGTAGTTAATGTAGTTAATGTAGTTATTGTAGTTAATGTAGGCCATTATTGAGTATGTAAGGTGTTATTTCAATTTTTCCTTATTAATTATTTTATAAAAGTTGTTGTTAGAGCCAAACCTTTGTGACATTACAAATATTTACTTAGGATAAATTCTTAGAAGTAGGATTCCTATGTTAAAAGGTTAAGAACATTTTAAATAGCATTTAAATATTTAACATTTGTTGTTAAATAACTCTAAGCTACTTTTTAGAAAGGTCTTAACTGACCTATTCTATCATCCGCAGTCCATGAAACTGCCCAGGTTCTCACAGTTTCTGAGTGTAATCATTAAAAAATATTTAAAAGTAAATTTTTTAAAGGAGAATGAGTAGAGAGTTTAATGCCACCATTTTGAATATCCAGACTTTATTGTGGAACCAAGGTGTTTTTCAGGAATTCACTTGTTACCAAATGATTTAGAGTCATATTCAAAGCAGAAGCCTACAGTGGTTGTGCCAATGAGACTGTACATTCATTTATAAGAAAAGTCACGTCTTTCTTGCTTTATTCAAAAGCATGGAAGCTGGCCTGCCTCCAGGTGGGATATCCTGATTGGAAGTCACCTCTGACACAGCTTTGCGCCTTCCTTACTGTCTTTTTGATGCAGGTTCCTTAAAGAAGAGTGTGATGACTACAAATTCTGGTTTGCACGTGTGCAAGACATACACACACAGAGTGTGACAGACACATGATCTACTTAGTCATCCTGTTTCACTTTGGGGCCCAAGGGGAGGGAGAGAGGAAATGGGCTGAGAAAATTGGAGGTTGTTCCTGGTAAGTCCATATCAGACATTAGTGTTTGGCTCACAAACAGCTGTTTCATGAATTATTTGTATTAATAACAATGAGTAATAATTTTTAGAAATCGTGCATGCTTGCCAACACTGAATTTAGTGCTATACAATATGCTTAGGTCAAAGTCCTTGTTAGATCTTTGTAATAGCCTTGAAAATAATGTTTTGCATTTGCAAAGCTTGTTAGAGTTGATAGTATTTTTTATTGATAAACTCATGTATGGTGAGTTGTCAGATTTGGTGGTACTTCATTCTTTTACCTGTTTCTGAATAATACTCAATTTTGGACCTTCTGTAGATTCCTTCTGTTTCAGGTTTGTAATTTAAATCCTTAGTTAAAAAACAATGATGAGCTCAAATCTTTTATCCTGTTTCTTAACTGGATGCAATCAAATAGCAAATGTGATGAACTGTTATGACATATTTAACTAAATAAAAGAATAAAAAGTCAAACTGTGGCAAAATAGGCTTTTACTCAGTGCCTTGTCCCATGAAAGTCAACACAAAGTCCTGTGGGTCTTAGATGAGAAAAATCCCCAAACATCTTTTTTGCACGGCTGGAAGTATAAAACTTGGTGTCCTGGCTCTAGTCCAGTGCAAAGGGGAATTTCAAGAGCTGGTTCGCATTTTTGTAATTTTCCAGTTTGAAGCACACACTTCCTATCCCGGCCACTTGCACTCTCTGGGAGCAGCCAGCAAATCAGTTGTGAAGAGAGCAAAGGCTTCTTGATATCTGAAAACCATGAAGTGCTATGGGATGTTTTTGGATGAAGATTTCAGAGAGATCATTAATTTTGTAACCACGCTGTGGTCATTAGTGCAGTTCTAGACTTACAATGTTTTATTAGTGTGGTTTGCATTATTAGTTTATTTAGAGAATCATTATGAATTATTGATGGTGTCATGCCACTATGGAGAAGTCTAGTAAGCTGGAGGAAATAAAAAGGCATAGACATTGGTTTTAATCCTAGCTTATGAGCAGCGGTGCTCTAAGTCTTGAGCAATCTATGAAAATACTTGTTATTTGAAGATATTGGTGCAGAGGCCGGGCAGAGGAAGCTTCGGGGAGCAGATTGGTCCTGGAGGGTCTCTGAGCAGCCAAATAGTAGCATGAGCAACAGAATGATTAAAATGGAAGTCTCTCTAAAGTTGGGAGGCCGTGGGTTAAAAAGATGAGCCATTTGACTCTGCAGATTAGTGTAGCTTTTAAAAAGCTAGAGCTAAGTGCTAAGAGAAATCTCTCAAGACAGGCACACATGGTATGTCCTGTGTGGGCTGCATGACCCAGGATGGGTGCTTGGACGGTGTCGTCGTGAGAGGCCGCTCTGTTCATGATTGAACATGGGTTCTGTGGCTGGGCAGGGACCCCTGCTGGGGGAAGGGAGAGGGGAGCATAGGGCATTTACATAAGAAATACATCAGTCTTTGCTCATTGTACAAACTTGCAAATAAATCCCAAACCCTTGCTGATTGCCACTCTCGATCTCATCATTTTTGCCTGATCTGCTTATCCTTCTAGAGGGTCTCTGTGCGCTTTTGTGATTTTGGCTTTCTGTAAGTGGCATCCTCCTGCATGCATGAACTGAAACTTGCTGGCAGCTTGTCAAGGGTCGCTTGAAGCTCTTTCCATGTCAGTACATATAGAACCACTTGATTTTAAACTGCTGAATTGCATTACACAATATACTCTATCCAGCAGGTCCTTGAATAACATTTCCTTCAAAGTTGTTTTGTTATAATATTGATGAGAAAAAAAAAATTGATTCCTGGATGGGACCACTGTGTTTTCTCCGGGTGGTCCAGTTTCCTCCCACATCCCAAAGATGTGTACGTTAGGTTAACTGGCGTTTTTAAATTGCAGTCCGAGTGAGCATGGGTGTGGGTGTGTGATGCACCCTGTGATGGGAGGGCATCCTGTCCAGGCCGTGGTCCCGCCTGGCACCCTGAGCTCCAGGACAGGCTTTGGCCACCTGCCACCCTGAACTGAATAAGCGGGTTGGAAAATCATTATCTCGTTTTTATTAATCTTTCTTAAATGTATATACAGCTCACATTTATTGCAGTGTTTAATATTAGAAGTGTTTTGGGTCTTTATTTAGAAGTTTGGTGTTTTTATGACCGGCAGTTTGCTGTAGGAAGTAAACTATTTTTAACACCAATCAGCCAATGGGAAAATTGATTGTTATATGTTGCTTTGCTTAAATTCAATTTCCAAGAAGCTATTGGTAACCTTAAGTGAGTACCCACTGTGTGTGCAGTCATTCTCCTATAAGCAGATATTAAGCTTTTTCTGAAGCTGCCCATCTGATAAGGACAGTGTTGCAGATTCTAGGTGTTTGTTGCCCGTTATTTTCTGCCTAGGCAGAGAGTGGAGAAATGGTGTTCCATGACTAAGACTGGTTGGCTGGCCAGCAGAGTCAGGACTGTCAAACACAGTTTTTAGATGTGCACTGCGTGCATAGACCCACATTATTCTTGAGGAGCAAATATCGCCACCAAAGCAGGGGTCCCCAACCCCTGAGCAGTGGACCCGACCAGTCCGTGGCCTGTTAGGAACTGGGCTGCACAGCAGGAGATTCAGTGGGCAAGTGAGCAAAGCTTCATCTGTATCTGCAGCCGCTCCCCAGCGCTAGCATCACCACCTCAGCTCCACCTCAGATCATCAGGCATTAGATTCTCATAGGAGCACCCATCCCTGGTTCCACAAAGGTTGGGGACCACTGCTCGAGCATTGAAGGAAATGTGTGTGACCAGTCAGGGGAGAGTATATTTATTCCAATAAGACAGATTATACTGAGATTTTTCTGTTTTCTCCTTTGTTTAAGAATGAAAGAGGAAATAATTTTAAACTAATTTTAGACTTTAGTAAGAACCTACTCTTATACCCACCATTTTATTCATTTTATTATTTTAAATTTTCAATAGATTAATAGTGACAACTATGCAAACTTAACATTTTGGCATTAGTTTATGGCAAAGGTTAGAACACATTCTTTACAGCAAAAGGTATTGGTATTAATTCCTGATTTGAATGACTGCATTGTCTTCTTATTCTGTGGCTGAAATTTGACGGATACCTGGTTACCCTACACACATATCATTCGAATGGCAATAAAAGGGGTTTATTTTATTCCTAAAATCATTAAAAGAACAAATTGTATTGTGGAGAATAATGATTTGATCACTATATTCGTGACAAATAAAGAACTAATTCAAATGACCTAGTTTAAAAACATTTATTTTGTTCATGAGTTTTAACAGTGGATATTCTTGTGTAAGGGGATATTTATCTAACACCAAGTGGAAAGTATTACAGATGGTGTTATTATAGAGTGACCCATGCAGGGGAATATTTTATTTATAGATCTAAGCCTTCTATATCATAAAATAAATACTAGGTGTTTCAAAAGTAATGAAATATAAGCTTCATCCTGATGACTGGTTTCTGGCTACTATTTGATAGAGAAGTGTGAATTCAGTTCATGGTGTCTGAGAGCACAGGTACAAGGAAATCCCACTCTCCTGAAATCTCTAAGGGCAGAGTGTATCTTGTCTGATCTAATGTGTTTGGGGATTTCAGATATCTGAAAGTATCTTCACTGGAGTAAACAGATGGCTTTGAATTTTAACACTCATAACAGATAACTTGGAGTTTTTTGGGAAATTTGATGTTGACACATGACTTTTATTATCTGGCAAAGAAGGTGTGTTTTTGAAGTGTTGATAAAAAGTGGGGTGAATCTTTCTGGAAGTATCTAGTTTTGATTGTACTGATGCTAGTTTCTCGACTGCTGCTTGATATCCTAACATCTTGGAGAATTCTTGTGTTGCTCCTAAAATAGGCAGGAATCTGCTTATTCCTTGGCAAAGGGGTGTAGCGTTTCCAGTTACCCAGGCTTAGGAAACAGAGTGCTCTTCCTCCCCTGGGGATCAGCTCTGCACTAGGCAGAGGAATTGGCCCCTTTCAAGGACTTTTGGATTTGTCGTGCCAGTTTGAGCAAGGGGTACATGAGTAGGCTTGATTTATTTTTGTTTGTAAGAGAAAAACAAACAAACAATTCTCCTTCATCTATCAGGTAATCAACGAATGTTGATGGAATATTTATGGTGTACTTTCAGTTGTGCTGTGTGCTTATGGGAATACGAAAATAAATTTTCAGAAGTTTCTGAACCACTTCCCCTCCTGGCATCCTCCTTTCCAGGCAGGATCTTCCACTTATCTCTACCTAAAAGTCCCAAGTCAGATAACATTTGGAATTGCATCCTGCCTCCTTAGAGCCATTTAAAACATCTAGAGAGAAAGAAAAGGCTGACACATTCTGGAGCGCTGGCCTTGGGGTGGCTTGAACTTGACTCCTTGCCCATTCTTCTCGTCCGTGTCCTGGACTCCTTGCTGGCAAGCTTTTTGTTTCGTTCCTGAGTCTGCTGCTTGTCTCTCCAGACTTTGTGCTCATCCATGCGTCCGCTCCTGTCTTTTGCAAGTCAGGTTCCCAGCTACACTGTCTATTGTGTTCAACTCCTGTCAATTCCTGAGTGTGCCTGTGTTGACCTCACTTGGTGACTCTAGCTCTGCTTTTGTACTCTAGATTCTGTCTTCTTTTTACCCTAGAACCCAATTCTGGGCCATAGTTTATGCTTGTCATGGCATAATCCAGCTGTTTTCTAGGGAAGGCTAGGCTAAATGTCTTGGTGGAAAATTATTACCTCCTTAGGGAAACTGGTTGTGCGCTCCAGGGAAGCTGTGAAAGCACACTAGTAACGTCTGTTATGGTAATAGCATGGGGGTTAGGACCACGGTCTGGATTAGGTAGCCCTGATTCTGTCCTTGCTTCCCATCTGTTTAGCTTTGAAGAAGTTATTAATCCCCAGTTTCCTACATGCAAAATGTGAACGTGACCAGTAAATCTCACAGGATCGTTGTGAGTTAGAAAATGTATACAATATCCTTAGCAATAAATGCTTAGTCAGTGACAGCTGTTAATTTTATCATTATCATCTTAGAAATTATATGTAACTAGGTGTTGTTATTGCATGATTTAATAACTCGGAAGTTATGACATAAACTTCAGTTAATCTTAATCTTTATGATCGATATTTATTAGCTAGCTTCCATGAGCAAAGGATTATGTTAAATGATCTTCAGGATATAAAGATGAATAGGATATAATTTCTCCTAAAGGAGCTTCTGATCTATTAAACACACACAATGTTATTAAAAGACCAAGTGTAATAAATGTAGCAAGCGAGGTGCTATGTCCAGTGAGGTTAGAGAGAAAAAATGGGGTGTCGAATGGCTCGGAGAGCTGGTAAAGCTTCATTAAGTAATGGGCATCTGAACTCAGCATTGAAGGATGCTAGTATTTCTGTAGACAAATAAGGGAGAGGTAGGAATTTGTGTGATAGACATTGAGTTAAGATAGCATATTTAGGGGAAAATGGTCTTTCAGTGTTATTTAACTTCGAGATCTTCTTAAATGCACAATTGGAAACCTTGAATGGTCTCAAATGTCATGGGCTATGAGTTAGATTTCATTTTATGTTAAGCGAAGGATGCTGAGCAGGATAGTGTTATAATCAGGTCACATTTAAGGTAATTGGCTAGAATAGTGCATGGAATATAGATTGGAGATGGAATAGACTTGGAGGGAGTAGAAGAGGGAAGAAATTACGGCATTTATCTGGGTAAAAGGAATGATAGACTGAGGATATAAGAGAGGGCACATATGAGAGTCATTTCAGTTGTGGAAGCCTGAGGATTGATTGAATGTATAAGACAAGGAAGTTGGAGAAATTGGAAACTCATATTTTTCTGAGAATCTGGGAAAGGGAAGTCATAAAAATGGAAGGAAGTAGAAGAATTGGGTATGGGAGACAAAGAAAAATGATCAGTCCCATTTTATACTTGTCGGCATGATATATATTACTAGTGGAGCATCCTGGTAGGGTTATCTAGCACACAGTTGGGAAAGTCTAGTAAAATGTGCTGCCCAGATCTCTATGGGAGCTAGCTTGTTACTAAATTTATTTAGGCTAAATTCCTTCCCTTCTTATATTCAGTATTACTTTTTTCATTATGCTCCTTAGCATCTCATACCAGCATTCCCATTTGGAGGTCTGCCCAGTGGTACAGTTAGAGAAATAATATTCCTGACTGGTGTGTGTGCAAGTGTGTGTGTGTGATTATTAAAGTTCATTCTATCAGGACACACATAATCCTTTAACTTCTCTGACCTCAGTGTCCTAGTCTAAAATATAGTTAATAATAATCAGCTTATCTGTCTCCCAGGATGGTTGTATGTCCATTTTAGAATGTTGCTAAAATCACAAAGTGCTATATAAATAAAATAAATCGTACTCATACTCATCATCAAAAGTCCATAACGGATGTCCTAAGTGTGATTTTTAAACCCATTCTTCCGCTGCTTCCTATAAAATAGGAAATCACCAAATGAGAACTCCTTTTTTTTTTTTTTTGTCATTAGTCTGTGAATCATAGATTTGTTTCTTCTAAAGTAACAATTAAGAGCAAAGAGAAAGAAAGCCCAACTGCATAAACACATCTATTTCTATTTTAAACTCAAAGTGCATCACCCAAACCACAAAACCCCAAATCAAATTTAGCTCCTTCCGAGCCCATGCCCAGCCCTTGGTCTCTCCCAGAGGTAAACTTCTGGGAAAGTGTCTGGGCCTGAGGCCCAGGCTTGTTTAGATGGCTTCTTCCGCTCCCCTCCCCTCCCCATGCCGCCCCTCCAGCACACCTGTCTGCAAAGCCCCTTCCTCTCTTGTCCAGGCACTCTGACTGTGGTCATGACCACCTGTTAAGGATGACGCAGATTTGGCCCTACGCACATCCTTGCCTTGTTGCTGTCTTCAGGGTCCCAAACTGTGTTGATTCACCCCACAGGGAATTATTTTTAGCCTTTATCTCTTAGTAGTTTTGTTTTCTTTCCGCCACCTTTTGACCTGAGAGCTGGAAATAAAGTCCCCCTTCCATAAGGACGAGAAAGTTGTCAGCCATTTCCTTCCTGCTCACATGAAAGGCCCACCCAACAGAACCCTGGGAAGATGATGAAAATTTCAATTCTCTGGGCCCTGAAAACACCCATCCTGAACAGCACATCTCTGCTCTTCCTTGTACGCTCAGCAGAGTGGTTGCCTGGACCAGGCAGCTGCCATTTCAAAGGGTCTTAAAGCTGCTCAAGGGGAATAAGTAAAAGGAAACCGCATTTTCCCTCTCCTTTTGTTGCTGGTTGCTGAACTCAAGACATCTGGGTGAATTTGAGTAGCTTGTCTACTGCTTCTTTTTTTGAAGTAATTAAATTCACAGGCAAAGAGAGAAATTATTGCTTTTAATTAATGAAATCATACGAAACTATAGTTTCATAGGACTGAAGACTTAGTTGGTTCTATGGAATAAAGTATGGGAAAGTACTTTGTAAATTGTGAAGTGGGAGGTGTATTAAAGGGCTTGAAAACTATAGTTTGTTATCCCTGATTTCGAAGTACATAAATGTGTATAGATAATTCAAAAAGAATAAAAGATTAAAGATGAAAGCGAAAAATGTAGGAGCACCCAGCATCTTTTTCGATACTAGAATCCATTATAGAACTATTATAATTCAAACAATTGCTTTTCAATGAACTTTTTTTTGTGGGTCGCTGTCATCAGTATCATCACAGCTAATTTCCTTGTACCTTTATTTTAGTGAAATTTTCTATCATTATCCTTCAGATTAAATTCTAAATGTGAAATTATGGACTCAAAGGCATACACATTTAAAATTTTGATACACATTTTCAGACCATCTCCCAGAAGACTGTACCCATTTGTAATTTCTTCAAAACTATATTAAATTTTCCATTTCCTCAACTCTTATGAACAGAGAGTTTTGTCTTTTTAATCTTTATTACTCTGACCATCTTTGTTATTGGGTAGCTTGAATATCTTTACGTACATTTATTAGCTATTTATATTTTGTGTTCAAGGAATTGATTTTTTTATCTTATTCTTTCTTTTCTCATATTAGATGGTTGTCTTATTAATTGAGTCATAAGAATCATTTTTCTATTAGTTATTTTTTTTCTCTTATATATGCACGTATCTACCCAGTGTATCATTTGTTTTTCAACCTTATGATGCCTTGTTTGTTGCCATACACATTTTTTTTAAGTAGGTGTATCTGTCAGTCTTTTCTTTTATGATTTCTGTTTTTTTGTGTGTTTTACAGTGGATAACTTCTATCACTGAATGAAAAGCTTGCTTCTAGGCAGTTTTTGGAGCTAGATGGAACAAGTTTAATCCTTCCTTTGGTCTCATATTGGCTGAAGTGCAGAGAGGTCAAGTCACTTGCCCCAGTTTGTAGATGGGAATGGTAATACCTGTTTCACGGTGTCATTCAGTGAGGCAGAGTGGGCTTAGGAGTTTGGGCTCAGCAGTGGGCTTGCCAGGAAGGAGAGAAAGGGTGATAGTTTCCTTTCTCACTTTCATCTCCCAAGTGACCTGGACACTGAATTGGTTTACCTCCTCTAAAGAAGAGAATGACTGGGTGGAGAAAGTTTCTTTCCCTGGTCTTGCTTCCAACTAAAAAACGCCCCAGAGAGAAGTGGCACCCAGGATATCATATGGGTACCAAGGAATTGCCAATCTGTTCTCTGCTTTGGCATCTTTTTTTCTCTGAAAAAAAAAAATACGTCATTCCATCTCTGTGTCTTTATCAAATTATAAACTTTTGAAGGAATAATTAATCTTACGGCAAAAAAAACCTCTCCTCATAGATTAAAAACTAAAATACACTAAAATAATTGAGTGTATTGTGAAAGTTCAGACTAAACAGAGAGAAAGAAGAATTGCTGAGAATCTAAGAAGATTCTTGGGAAAGAGGCTTCCATTGGAACTCCCTGTAGAAGAAACCTCTTTGAGGATTTTCTACCAGTTTATCACTTCCATGGTTCTTTTCATGCTAGGGAAAACTAGGCTCAGTCCTTCCTAAAACAATTAGACGAAACAGTCTCTGAAGCAACAGCCGTATTCATCAGCATGTCCAAAGATTTAGCTGGATATTGTATAGGCTGAAAAAAATATGGAAAGATAGTCCATTAACAGGTTTATTTCATTTAATCATCCAATATCTACCTTCATGTTTTCATTCTCCTCAATGAATAATGAAGTTAGAATTTTCACTTCTTTACAAAGAAAGTAAATTTCCAAAGAGGTTCATTTTCTCTGCCAAGTATAAATTTTGAAGCACTCTTCGTTATGTCTGCATGTACAAATGATGGAAGGAGTGAAGCCACTTGACAAGGTAATCCAAGAAGTAGGAGCCCACCTGTGCTTTACTTATCAGACTATATATAATTGACATGGTTATTTCAGCATGAATTATACCGGTTATTGAGTCATTTCTAACACATTTCGTGTGTGTAGAAATACTCTATTTTAGGGCTTTATCCTTTATATCCACAATTAGACAAGCTAATGTATAAAGTATGAATCTTTGCAATGTAGCTTGTTTCCTATTCCTTAATAATCCCTCTTTTCCTCTTATAATAAAATTTAATAATAAGCTTATTTGAAACCATCACAACAGCAAGATTAAGGATAAATTTAGTATCTGTCATTAAAAGGTAATCCAGAGACAGTATGGACATGGTTTTAAAAGACCGGAGAAGTAATGATCATAATAGGCATATAAATGATTAATAATCAGATACTACTTGAGTGCCTAGCGTTTGTTGATTGATTCATTCAACAAATATCTATTGAGTTCCTACTTGTATTAGACATGATTGTAGATACTGAGGCTAGAAGCCAAGCAGACAAGATTCCTGCATGTATGGAGCCCAGAGCCAGAGGGAAACATAATGAACAGGAGGTTGCAGTGACAGAATGATTTTAGATACTGTTAAGTATATAAACAGAATGGGAAGAGGTAAGAGATTATGACCGGGGTAAGGGAGGTGGTGGGGGAGCTGCAGGATAGATTGAACAGGCAAGATCTCTGAAGAGGTGACATTTGTGCTGGAATCTGAGTGATGAAACGTGAAGAGTGAGGAAGAGTTTTCTAAGCACAAGGAACAGCTAGTGTAAAGGCCCTAAGGCAGGAATAAGCTTGGTGGTTCTATGTGTGATGGTTAATTTTACATGTTGACTTGGCTAGGCCATGGTACCCAGATATTTGGTCAAACACTAGTTTAGATGTTTCTGTGAGAGTGTGTTTTAGATGAGATTATATTTAAACTGATAGATTACCTTCCATTATGTAGATGGGCCTCATCCAATCAGTTGAAGACTTAAGAGAAAAAAGACATGTCTTCTCAGGAAAAAGAAAGTGTGCCTCCAGACTGTCTTTGGACTTGAGATGCAACATCAACTCTTTCTTGTGTCTCTAGTCTGCTGGACACTGCAAATTTTGGACTTGTGAATATTTACTATGTGATTAAGAGATTGTAAGGCAACACTAAAATGGCAAAAGTGAAGATGGGACCTGAGTTGCTTTGGTATGTGTCTAAGGTACTTGTCACAGGACTTGCTCATGAATTGGGTGTGTGAAGTGAGGAAAAGGTAGAATCAAGGGAAATAATTCTACTAGGCACTGTACTAAGGTCTCTGTACTTGACTTCTGACTTTCACAATAATCATTACTACTTTATATATGAGGAAAGCAAAACTCAGAAGAGTTAAATAACTTGCCAAAGTCATGAGTCTGTTAGGTAACAATGTAGATTTTCTAAGGATTATTTGAAACCACGTGTCAAACATATAGTTTTCAACAGGTTTCTTTTTTTCAAAAGTGAATATTTTGTGTGTATGTGTATATTTTTATTTTTTAATTAAATTTGTTGGGGTGACATTGGTTAATAAAATTATATAGGTTTCAAGTGTACAATTCAATAATACATCATCTGTATATTGTGTGTTTATTAAAAATTAAATAGGTTTCTATTTCATGACTTGAAGTTGAGGCTAGGGAAAAGGATGGGTTGTTGCAGTATTTTAGTATCTTACTGGTCAAATTGTAGGTTAGTTTGTCCTACTCAATGCCACCTTCCTGTCCTCTTATTTTTCCTATTGTTTCTTTACCTCTTTACCAGCCAATGACCTTTCACTTAATTCTGTGTATTTTAGTGGTTACTCAGTTTCAATCTGTTATTTAACACACATTTGGGTGCTTAGAAAGTTTTTACAGTGATATCAGATGTTATGTCATGGTAGGAAGAAAAGTGAGAGAATCTCTGGTGAACTCTGTCATTTTACAGTAGTCCTCCTTATCTGTAGTTTTGCTTTCTGCAGGTTTAGTTACCTGCAGTTACAGTTACCTGTGGGCAGCTGTGGTCAAAAAATGTTAAGTTTCCCCAACCATCGGCATCATCTGCTCCTGACATCTAGCCATCAACACCATCATGGCTTGGATCACCATCATGCGTGGTCCAGGATTACCCGAAAGCGGATGATCCTCCTCCTGACATATTTTCAGAAGGTCAGGAGTAGCATAACATTATGTCACAATGCTTACATCATTCACCTCACTTCATCTCATCAGGTAAGCATTTTATCATCCCACATCATCACAAGAAGGATGAGTACAGTACAGTAAGATATTTTGAAAGAGATTGTAGTCACAACTTTTATTATAGTGTGATATAATTAGTCTATTTTATTATTAGCCATTGTTAATCTCTTACTGTGCCTAATTTATAAATTAATCTTTAGTATAGTATGTATGTGTAGGAAAAACATTATGCTTAGGGTTCAGTACTATCTGTTTCAGGTATCCACTGGGGGTCTTGGAACATATCCCCTGCGGATAAGGGGGGAATACTACATACATGTTATATGATTTAGTCCTCCATATATCTTACAGAATCCATACTATCATCCCCATGTCATAGAAAATTGACCAGAAGTTTGATGGAGTACTGTAATTTATCTCAGATCACAGAACTAATAAATGGCAAAAGCAGGTTAGAAATAAAAGATATGCTAGAACACTTTCCCCCATTTCATACTGTCAGTTTTCTTCTTTTTTTCCACCTTTTTTCCTAGTATCTCTTCCTTTTTGGTTGTTTCATACTACAGCTTTTCCCATTTGCCACTCTAAATATATATTCAAAACATATGCTAATTAATAATGACATATTATTCCAATAAGAGTTTTTGTGAGAGCGAGAGAGATTATGTGCCTGTGAAGGTGAAACAATTTTAAAAAATCCCTAATAGTGGAGTTTCAGAGCGTGTTCTGTTCTCTGTTGATGTAGTGAAATCTTCCTGAAACTCTTAGAGTCATGAGGTAGGAGGGACTTTTAGTTACTTATAAAAGCTTTATATCTTATGTCTTCCCTGGAGATGTAATTTTTATGCTACAGGAGCATTTGAATTTCAAGCAAAAGCATTTAACTTCCTTTGCTTTAGTAAGGATTATTTTCTTTTAAAACAGACTTTAAATTTATTTATTTTTGTGTCCTGATAATTTTATAGGTGACCTTGGTATGTATGAACAGCATGGGCCAAGAAACTGTTTTTTTCCGGTTTTCAGACGTCAGATTGCTTCCTATCACACCTTGGAATGTCAGAAATTTATTAACTTCTTTCTCCCTGAGATGTTTTTCTCTTGCAGTATTATTATGGTGACAGTGGTATTCTGTTTACTTGTTGCTGGGTAGTTTTCTAAACTCAGTTACAATAGAAATAAAAAGCCAACTAACACCTGCCCCCACCACTCCCACCCCTGTCACGTCAACGATCACAACAAAATCAACTCTGCAGTCATTTCTGTCACCAAGAAATTTTATGCGAACCTTCTCAAAGGCTAGACTTACTACCACCGTACATTGTGACGTTTGTAGGGGTTGCCTTTAGATGAGAACAGGGAAGTAAATTCTCTAAAAATTTGGTTTAGTCACTGTATCATGGAGTAAACTTCATATGGCCTGTTATCTGTTTCATTCCATTATCTATTCCATTATCTATTAAATAGCAATTTTATGGCTTATGGGTTTTTACTAAACAAAAGCCATAAGAGATTTGGTGGCAGAGATGTTCAGTGCTCATGGAACATCAGTGCTCCCTGCCACCATGTCCCAGCCTCGCTTGCATTTAAGTTGGAGCCATTGACCAGTTTTAGCTAATGTGATGTGCACAGAAATGATCTATGCTACTTTCATGCCTGTCCCCAAATGTTCTTTCGTGACTATTCAGTTCTCTCCTCCCATGCTGTACAGGCCCTGGAGACGGAATGGTGGCATCATCAGATGAAGGTTGCCTGGAGAGATTTCCTGGCGAAAGTTCTGCGCTGCACGTCTGAGCAAGAAGTGAGCCTTTGCTGTGTCCAGCCACCTGTACTTTTGCCTTTTCCTCGTTACCTCACCATAGCGTAAGTTAACCGATAAGACATTTTTCAGATTTGTTTATTATCAGAATGACTCTTCAGGTTTTTATCATAGTTCCAAATATTGCATTGGAAACTCTCCAAGATGTAAGAATTTAACTTCCACAATTTTATAATTCTTATCCCAGTAATTTATTCGTGTATCTGATAAGCTTTGGTTGCAGTATTTGGCAGCTTTTTGCAGAGTATTCCTATGGATTTTGAAAAGCCCAGACAGTGCCAACAGTGCGAGAGCTGAGACGGAGTAAATGTAGAAGCAATTTCCCTTCAGAGTCGTGCATTTAGTGCACAGCCCAGCGTAGGGGGACATTTGTGAGTACTGTGCTGGAGAAGCATAAAACACTATGGCCTGTAGGAAAGTGATGATCAGTTTAGTTCAAGTTGGTGTTTGGTTGTGAGCCCTGGAGGAAATTTTTCCTGATGATTTATCTCAGCTGCTTTTATAGGTCTTGCTCCTTAGTGTCACACTCCTGCCCCTCCTCCGTAGGTACATGGCATTTACCTGTGGGGGCTGTGCTCTGTAATGCATTCTTTTCTCAACTTCTTAAAACACATCTGTCCTATGTGTCATTCCTCCAGGGACCACCTAATAAATAAACAGTTAGTGAATTATTCATCCATGTGTTTATCAAACATTAACTGAACACTTTGCATGCGCTTAGTAGTAGTGCCCGTGGTGCGTTATGTATCAGGTAATTACTCTGTTCCATGGATATTTGTTTTCTTTTTAACTGTTTACTTAGAAATTATTTCAAACTTAGAGAAAATTTACAAAGATAGCACAAAGAGTTCCCATATACCTTTCATCAAATTCCCCAAATATTAAAATTTTAACATATTTATCACTTATCTTTCTCTTTTTCTGAACTTTTTGGGAATAAATTTTAAGCAAACATCATGTCTTTTTCTCCAAAATGCTTCAATATGTTTCCCAAAAATAAGGATTCTCTTGCATAACTTCAGTGAAATCATCAAAATTAGGAGATTAACAGAGATTTATTACCATTATGTAGTAAAGTAGTTGGCAAGTGTGGCCTGCCATCTATGCTTGTAAATAAAGTTTTATTGAAACACAGCCACATTCATTGTTTATGGATTGGCTGTGCCTGCTTTTGTCCTACAATGGTAGAATTAAACAATTATGTCAGATCATATGGCCTTGGAGCCGATGGTATTTTCTTATTTGACCTTCTAGAGAAAAAGTTTTTGATCCTTGGTCTAGATCTTATCAGATTTTAACATTTATCCATAATAATTTCTATTGCAAAAAATAAAAAACCCGTAACACAAGGTTTCTAGTTTAGTATCTTATCTATGATCATGTTATATTAAGTTGTTATGTCTCTGTATTCTCCTTCACTATGAAACTTCTTCAGTCTTTATTATTTATGACCTTGACATTTTTGATGGTGTCATCATCAGATGAAGGTTGCCTGGAGAGATTTCCTGGCGAAAGTTCTGCGCTGCACGTCTGAGCAAGAAGTGAGCCTTTGCTGTGTCCAGCCACCTGTACTTTTGCCTTTTCCTCGTTACCTCACCATAGCGTAAGTTAACCGATAAGACATTTTTCAGATTTGTTTATTATCAGAATGACTCTTCAGGTTTTTATCATAGTTCCAAATATTGCATTGGAAACTCTCCAAGATGTAAGAATTTAACTTCCACAATTTTATAATTCTTATCCCAGTAATTTATTCGTGTATCTGATAAGCTTTGGTTGCAGTATTTGGCAGCTTTTTGCAGAGTATTCCTATGGATTTTGAAAAGCCCAGACAGTGCCAACAGTGCGAGAGCTGAGACGGAGTAAATGTAGAAGCAATTTCCCTTCAGAGTCGTGCATTTAGTGCACAGCCCAGCGTAGGGGGACATTTGTGAGTACTGTGCTGGAGAAGCATAAAACACTATGGCCTGTAGGAAAGTGATGATCAGTTTAGTTCAAGTTGGTGTTTGGTTGTGAGCCCTGGAGGAAATTTTTCCTGATGATTTATCTCAGCTGCTTTTATAGGTCTTGCTCCTTAGTGTCACACTCCTGCCCCTCCTCCGTAGGTACATGGCATTCACCTGTGGGGGCTGTGCTCTGTAATGCATTCTTTTCTCAACTTCTTAAAACACATCTGTCCTATGTGTCATTCCTCCAGGGACCACCTAATAAATAAACAGTTAGTGAATTATTCATCCATGTGTTTATCAAACATTAACTGAACACTTTGCATGCGCTTAGTAGTAGTGCCCGTGGTGCGTTATGTATCAGGTAATTACTCTGTTCCATGGATATTTGTTTTCTTTTTAACTGTTTACTTAGAAATTATTTCAAACTTAGAGAAAATTTACAAAGATAGCACAAAGAGTTCCCATATACCTTTCATCAAATTCCCCAAATATTAAAATTTTAACATATTTATCACTTATCTTTCTCTTTTTCTGAACTTTTTGGGAATAAATTTTAAGCAAACATCATGTCTTTTTCTCCAAAATGCTTCAATATGTTTCCCAAAAATAAGGATTCTCTTGCATAACTTCAGTGAAATCATCAAAATTAGGAGATTAACAGAGATTTATTACCATTATGTAGTAAAGTAGTTGGCAAGTGTGGCCTGCCATCTATGCTTGTAAATAAAGTTTTATTGAAACACAGCCACATTCATTGTTTATGGATTGGCTGTGCCTGCTTTTGTCCTACAATGGTAGAATTAAACAATTATGTCAGATCATATGGCCTTGGAGCCGATGGTATTTTCTTATTTGACCTTCTAGAGAAAAAGTTTTTGATCCTTGGTCTAGATCTTATCAGATTTTAACATTTATCCATAATAATTTCTATTGCAAAAAATAAAAAACCCGTAACACAAGGTTTCTAGTTTAGTATCTTATCTATGATCATGTTATATTAAGTTGTTATGTCTCTGTATTCTCCTTCACTATGAAACTTCTTCAGTCTTTATTATTTATGACCTTGACATTTTTGATAAATATAGGCCATTTATTTTATAGACCGTATGTCAATTTAGATTTGTCTGAAGTTTCCTCAGGATTAGATTCATGCTATGCATTTTGGGCATGAATACTCCAGATGAGATGTTGCGTCTCAGTGTAACCTAACAGGAGACAACATTTCCCACCCCCCCCAATACTGATGATGTTAATTTTGATCCTTTTAGTTAAGGTGGTATCTGTCAGATTTTCTCCCTTGAAAAATTACTGTTTCCATTTTTTTAAAGTAAGTATTTTGTGGGAAGATACTTTGAGTCTATGTAAGTACCCTTTCACCCAGTAGTTTTAGTATCCATTGATAATTCATCTCTGTAATAATCATTATTGTGGTGGTTGCCAGAAGTGAATTTAAAAATTCCTTTATTCCTCCACATTTATTTGTTTGAATTTTATTGATAGAAAGAACTTTAGCTCCATATGTCTTTCTGTCCACCCGTCTGTCCAGCCCTCGATTTATTTGTCAGTATGGACTCATGGATTTTTAATTTTATTTTGTGGTTTATAATCGGTAACTGGCATTTTTTTATTTTGATGTGCAGAATGTCCCATAACTTTTAAAAAATAATTGTTCATTAGGGAATAACTTGAAATACTAGTGAGCAAGCACTGTGTCTATACAGCCATTGCCTGGCATAGTGCCTGGAAATATTTGGTATTCAATAAATATTTGTTGAATGCAGGTCCTAATTCAAAGGAATCAATCCCTAAATGTGGAGTGTTAGATATTGTATTAGGCTTGGGGAAGACACGTTTTGGAGTAGAACTTAGGTACCTTTCAAATATTATAATTGGCTCGAGTAGAAACTATGATAATTTTTTCTTTTTTGATTACTATTTTAAGAGTAGTGAATAGCTCAGCTATTTTTTAAAGTTTATTTTAAGTTTTTTCACTTACTTTTGAGACTCTAAAATATCCTTATAGCAATATCTTTTTCCCTGGACACATTGTAGTTTTAACTCACAGGGGAGAGTTCTGAATCCCCTCATGGTCTAGAGATGACTTAGTTTTATCTCAATACTGGAAAGTGGTTATCCTTGGAGAGTCAGGAAATGTTTTTTTTTTTTTTTTTACATGATTCTAGAAAAAAATCATTTAAAGTAAATACAATTCTGTGTATTTTCAAATCCCTATTTTTCTGAAATCTATAAAAACTAATCACAAGAATCATTCTAAGAAATCTTATCCCCTGATACCACACCATCCCTCTTCTGCCTCATTTTCTTTCCTAATTTGCCATCAAGGGAAAATTACTAATCGTGACTTTTGCTGTTATGGTTACCATTTGTGATTTGCCCTTGAAATCAGTGAATGGGCTCTGGTGGAATGGGCCTGTTGGAAATTATGGGACTGTTGCTTGAGGCTGTCCGTGCCTGGAAGGAAACCATGAGTAGTGAAGAGGAAATAGCTGAGACTAGCTTACAGGAAGTATAATGCGTGATATTTTCCCTATTCCTAAGTCAGGTCTTTGCTTTTACTGTCAATAACTCGATAACTCAGAGGATACAACCTTAGTCATTCATTTCTTCAAGTAAGTGACTTGTACAGGTGTGATACTTATTTGTTTGCTGTGATCGAAGTGTCTGATTGGGCTTTAGTGGGACTTCCAAATGGTCAGTTTGTGTACCTCTGTGAGCCTCTCTCTACCTGCTGCCCTGCCCAGCCTGGGAGGTGGATGTGGGCAGAGGTTGTTCTTACGCTAGGTTCTAAGGCCGGCAGAGCAGAATCAGTACGTTTAGGTGCATAATTAAGTGTCCTTGCTTTCTGATTAGCTCATGAAATGCTGTTGGGAGTAAAACTGGTCCTTCATGTTTCAGTTTGGGAGATTAATTATCCCAGGAGGTAACAGCATTTCTTTCTTTAGAAGGAGCATTCTAAAAGTACTTACTCTGTTTGGATAAGTAAATCCAAGTTATTCTGGGAGCAATATAACCATCAGATATGTGCAAAGCAGTCTAGGAGACATTGTGTGGAGTATCATGCATTCATTGCTTCTCCCAGGAGGGGTAGACATTGTACTTTACCTGATGTCTGCAGCATCTGACTGTTAGGGCTCCATTTAATATCTCAGCTGCCCACTGCCTGCAATCTTTTTGTTTCCTTCTGAACTCTCTTCTAGCAAGAACTCCCGTCTCCCTTACGTGTCCTGTGGCACATCGCATAAGTGGACATACCAGATTACGATGAGCCTTGGAAGCTGTGACCCAGGTGGGAGATAACCTTTGACAGGCTCTCTGCTATTCTTTAGTGGCCAGAATCACATAGGGGCTCAGGAAGCTGCTTGCAGCAGGCAGGGCCCTGCGGAGAAGACGATAACAGCAGGAGAAGCACCTGGTAGCAGCGGCTCTTCGTCCAGGAAGAAAACAGGATCTAAAACATAAACAACATCCTCACAGCACAAGTGAGTGCAGAGCTCACACCCAACGTTGCTTGACTCTATTCTTTCAAGGCTTTCATGAGAATCTTTATTGAAACAGGAAGGTGGTCATGAGATGAAGCAGTTTCACGATTTCCAGTGGCTACTATACAAAATTTCATTGTTGCTCTTTTATCTTTAAGCACATGAGTATGAGCACCCATGCCATATCTGCAACGTCGAACTTGTTTTTAGCTGAAAGAAGTTTAAATATCTCAGGACTGACACTATTTTAAAGGAAATGATGTAAATTGAAACAAAACAAAAGGAAGAAAGGGTTTTGATGATTTTATCTTTCCAAAGCATTTCTTTTGAAGCAAATGTTATCTTTATTAAACACCATATCGACAGCAAACAATGACATTGATTGAGTGTTCACCATTCCAGGTGTTGTGCAAGGTGCTTCAAGCGTGTTGTCTCACATGATAAACTTACGCGCAGAGAGGTGATGAATCTCTCCCAGTGTCTCACAGGTAGTAAGTGATGGATTCAGGACTGGAACCCAGGCAGTTTGGCTCAGAGCTAGCTCACTTGTGCCTTCCACTCTTCTCCAATCTGTACCATCCTAAGTTTACAATAGGCAGTGTATTATGTCCATACTCTTCCGTAGAGACCCTGCAATTGGTGTAAGTGAAAATTCGTGATTACTATGTTAATTTTGTTTATTAAAATTATCAATCTCCTCTACAGCCATGCTACCCTGAACATGCCCAATCCTGTCTGATCTCAGAAGCTAAGCAGGGTTGAGCCTGGTTAGTACTTGAATGGGAGACCACCTAGGAAGACCAGGTGCTGTAGGCATTAAAAAAAAAAAATTATCAGTCTCTCTTTAGTCATCGATTCAAAATACCAATCAAATGTTATGCCAAAAGCCATTTTCTTACATCGGCGCAGCAGTTCTGATGGCATTTAGTCGATGCCCCTACGTGTGTTTTAAGGTCAGGCCTGAGATCTTTTTCCTCTAAAGGATCAAGAAAAATAACATCTCTACCTTAGATCTTTTTGATACTCTTCTTATTTATTGCAAGGCAAAGAAACTGGGAAGAAGACTAGTTGAGAAGGTAAATGTTGAAATAAAATGCATCATTCTTGCCTCTGAATAGGCATCACTATCATCAGTTTTATAAGAACCTCCATAATGGACATCTTCCTGGTTCCTGTTCTTTAAAGCAGAGCCCTTTGTATAGCATCAGCTGTTGCTTCACTCAGATTGCTACTGGCATTTCTGGGAAGACGTGAAATATCTAGAGATTAAGGCTTTCAGAAGTAGATCTATCCCACCATCTTGAAAATGCACCCACCTACCTGGGCTTATTAGAAAAGCTGCTATTTCAGCAAATAGCTCATTTCACTAAAAGGAAATTGGGGAAAATAGCTCAAGATTTTTCAGGCTAGTGGTAAGCCCTATCTTGTCATAATTATCTTTATGTTATTAATTTATTCATCCACACAGCAAATATTTATTGAGCACATACCATGCACCAGGCAGTGTTCCATGGCTGGCTATGCTGTGGCTGGATGTCCCGTGGCTGGATGTTCCATTGTTCCAAACACTGTTTTCCAGAATCTTACATTTTAGTGGTTATTAAGAGGTCTCTATGTTCTAAATACTTAATAATGGTAGACTGAAACAACAAATGATGCAAACTGACAATAATAAAAATATAATTACTTTGTTAAATTTTAACTGGCATTAGCAGTGGGCCAGGTGCTTTACATATGTCGTCTCCTCCATCCTTACCAAAACACCTTCTATAGCCTTTAACCTGCAAACATGAATAGTTTTAGATTCAACCAAATGCCATTATTATTCTCATTTTAAAGATGAAGAAAAAGAAGCATGAAGAAATCGACAGGTTCCCTCGACATTGTACAGATAAGAGTGTTGGAGCTGGGATTCAGACCCAGGGCCCCTGACGCCAAGGCCATACTCTCGGTTGCAGTGCTGTACTGAACCAGAAAGGCAGAGCTTAAACTTAAATATGACCACATGAATGGGAGATTGTTTTACAAGAAGATTGGCAGCTATCGATATAATCACTCTGGATGTTAATACAATGTGGCTAGCTCTCATTGGCTTAATTTTTTGTTTCTCATCATCTTCAGATGACAGTGGCATTTAGCCCTTATAAAGATTTCCAGGTGCTGAGATAAGGCTTGGAGGAAGAGCTTTCTTTTACAGTTAATCCCAGTGAATCATTTATCCCTCTCTCTATGATCAAGAATTATTTCAAGTTCCCACCTTCTAGGGAATGCTGTGGGGCTTGACATAGATGGCTGATTGCATTTTGTAGTGTTTCATTAACTCACCAAAACTCTGACCTTTCTGAGGACACATCAGTAAATTGAGTCTACTCAAAAGGGTCCCGGTGACTTTTTAATGTGGGTGAGGTATGACCGATCCTTGCAAAGAGTTAAGGAGCCTCAGCTTCCTGCAGGAAATCTGTGACTCAATCCAGGACCTAGAGCGGAAACATCAAGTGTATCATGGGAGAAAAGGAAAGCAAAGTGCTAAAATTGTTACTCTGAACAGAGGATATTGGAGCATCCTGCAGAAAACTTCCTGTTTAGCCAGTGGACTAGAAAACAAGATGAAAAACACTCAACTTCAATGACTATTGTGTAAATATATTTCTAAACTTTCATTACCTTGGGCAGGGCTTACTCACAAGAACTCGTGGTTTCCCAAGGTGGTGGAGTTAGTCATTAAATCACATCCAGCCTCCCCGTCTTCCTTGTTTTGGCGGCTAAACCAAACCTTTGTGTCATTTGCGTAGATTATTCCTAGGCCTGCAGTGCATCCTAGGCTGGACTTTCCCCTGGAATGAACTTCCTTTAGCTTGTATTAAACACTCTGTAGATGGATTCGGAGAATGCACTTTAAGTATTTTGGTTCCAAATATCCTGCCTCCTCCAGGGGCAGGCTGTGATAGCCATTGTTTGAGCAAAGAGCAAGAAGCGACTGCACAGGTTGTACCCCCATGAAGCCAGCATTGCATGTACATTTTGATAACAAAATAACTTCAAGGAAATGTGTTCAGATATTTCTAGCAATTGCCTTTTGTGATTACATTATGAACGGTTATTTTCTTTCTGCTAATTTTTTGTATTACATTTTTTTGTATTAAATTTTCTCATTGGTACATATAAGTATAATAGTCAGACATAAAAATCATTTTAAAACATTACAAATTGTTGTAAATCCCACAAAGCTATAGTATATTCCCTGAAGCTTAGCTGTGAGGTTTCCTAGGCATGAGTATACTTAGCTGTCAGCATCTAAAATACTTCTGAGAGTTTTGGTTATTTCAGCTGTAGTTGCTTAGTGGTAATCAAATTAACCCTTGGCAAAATTGACTGAAGTTGATGAAGGCTGTCAAAATGATCCTTTTGCCTTTCTTCTCCACGAAGGTCTCCCTCTGCATTTCCTCCTTTTAGCTACCTAGTGACTTCCTATTTTCTCATGTATCCCCCTTTATCACCAGAGGAAAAGTGTTAATCATTGGTTACAAGGTTACTATGTGCAAAGAACCACACTAAGTAAATTGTAATATCTCCTTTGTTCTTTTTCACAGTCTTATCAAGTAGGCAGTGTTAGCCCAGTTTTACGGAAGAGGATGTTGAATCATAGAGGTTATGTATCTGTGGCCAAGTTCACATAGTAAGAGACAGAGCATGATTAAAATTCAAGTGGAGTAAGTAGTTTCCACTAATGGCCACCAGCGGTTTCTCCCATCTTTGTATATGCTTGTATTCCTTAGATCAAGAGCGGAATCTATTTCTCTACTCCTTGAATTGGGGAGGGCTTTGTCACTTGTTTCGTTGAACAGAATGAAAGGGAAACGGCGCTTGGAACTTCAGAGTCTAGATCTCGAAGAACTGGCAGTTTCCGCTTGCTAGCACATGGAACCCAGCCACCATGCTGTAAGGCAGTCCAGGCTAGACCACTGAGGGACTGGAGACCATGTGTAGAGAGGTCGGGAATGAATAGATCATGCCACTGTACTTGTAAACCTCATAGTCTAGTGGAAGATATGGCTCTGTAAACGAAAAACTATGAAGCGTTGTAATCTGTGTTCTAATAGAGGCAAATAAAAAATTGCTGTGGAAACCAGAATAGAGAGCGAGTGATCATGTGTGGGTGTGCAGAAAGGTGTGTGGGGGTGGGGGCAGCAGGTGGAGAGTGGAGAAGGTACCTTTACAGAGGAGGTGATGGTACTTGTCCTGTGTCTGGAAGGTTAGTAGAGTGAGAAAATAGCATTTGCAAAGACGTGGCTGTGTAACAAAACCTGATGTGCTCGGGGAACAGTGAGTGAGCAGTACGTTCAGTGGCTTCTGGCTTCCTTTACTTCTAAACCTTAAACACTCTGAAAGCTCTAAACTCACTCACCGCAGTTTCCATGCCAGCAAGGGTGTAGGATGGATAGGAGAAAGGGCTTCCTGCAGTGATCGGTGTGCTTTTTAAACATTTATTTCTCTTAACCGATTCTCTTATTGTAATTTTAGGTAGCGTATTAGTTTTCTAGGGCTGCAACAACAAATTACCACAAACTTAGTGTCTTAAAACAAAAGAAATTTATTCACTCCCAGTTCTGGATACTAGAAATCTGAAGTTGAGGTGTTGGCAGGGTCACACCTTGCTCTTTCTGAAGGCGCTAAAGGAGAATCCTTTCTGGCTTCTTCCAGCTTCTTACTCGTGGCTACAGGTGTTCCTTGGATTGTGGCTACATAACTTCTGTGTCTCTATCTTCATGGGGTCTTATTCTCTGTGTCTACATCTTCTCTTATATTGTCATTGAATTTCAGGCCCGCCCATTCCAGGAAGATCTCATCTCAAGATCTTTAGCTTAAATTTGCAAAGACCTTTTTTCTAAATAAGGTCACCTGGTTGGATGTAGCTTTTGGGAGAGGGGGTTACCCTTCAACCTACTACAGATGGCACACCAAAAATTTCCTTTGCTAATGATTTATATTTAAGGATAGATTTTTAAAAACCCTCATTTCATCACTTCTCAACTGCAAAAAGTTTAAAATTCAAAACGGTTTACTTTTAATGTGACTTCTTTCCTAAGAAGCACCTTAGCAGATTCTCTCAGGCAGGACCCAAAAAGTCTGCATCGTAGTGTAACTGGCCCAGTGACTAGCTGTTAAATTGTCATCTTATGAAATATACATGGTTACAGTAAATGCCAGTTAGACTGTGGTCTACATTATTACAAATAATTTTCATTATATTTTACTGTCAGCAAATGCTGGTGTGCAGCCCATTGCCCTTTCTTATATGAAGACGATAATAAAACAGAAAGTAACACCATCATCTTAGATCTTTGTGTGGGATACCAAAGACTATAAACTCAATTGAAAGAAACATGAATGGAAATTTTATGGGCTTTACATTAGACTTATCTTTGCTTCTTTTGTTAGTAAAGAACGAGAGTCCTAGAACTTGATATTGTTGCTAGACCCCAGTTATCTTTTCTTTGTAATTCAATAATAAAACAGAAAGTAACACCATCATCTTAGATCTTTGTGTGGGATACCAAAGACTATAAACTCAATTGAAAGAAACATGAATGGAAATTTTATGGGCTTTACATTAGACTTATCTTTGCTTCTTTTGTTAGTAAAGAACGAGAGTCCTAGAACTTGATATTGTTGCTAGACCCCAGTTATCTTTTCTTTGTAATTCAAGTTTCTATTCTTTTTTTTAAATTTATTTTTTATTATTATTATTTTTTATGCCTACAGTACTCGGTCTTCCTAGGTGGTCTCCCATCTAAGTACTAACCAGGCCCGACCCTGCTTAGCTTCCGAGATCAGACAGGATCGGGCTTGTTCAGAGTGGCATGACTGTAGACTAAGTTTCTGTTCTTAATCAAAGTCTGTGGGGTGTGGGGACTCGCCCAGTCCATTGAATGATAGAATTGTATCTGCCAAGGTAACATACAAGAATTTGGACACGTTTAAGCTGCTTTGTCATCAGGAGGGAGAGAGCTTTTAGGCTTGCAGGAACTCTGTCTTCTTCAGTTGCTGCCAGTGGGAATTGTTGTAATTTTAGGCGTTTCTGTAAAAAAGTCGAAGATTGCGGGAGGCAGGAGGGAGTCTATTCCATTAAAATCTTCCTATGAGTATTGAACGGTTTCCAATTTCTTCCTCATTGCCATCACCTTCATCTTTATCATCATCATCATCATCATCATCATCAATACCATCTGGAAAATTCTCTCATTGAACTAATGGTTGACAATCATTTTATCCTGTCCTCCAAAATAAAAAAAAAAGAAATGCCTTAGAGAAAATCCAAGTGGGCTCTTTGCCTGCTCGCTCTGTTTCTCTCTGTGTTGATTATTAGTATATTCAAAATATCCACTGACTCTAACACATGTCAAGTCACGATCCCAAACAGTTGGTCTCAACAGTGTAGAGCCAGCCTGGTCCTTAATTCTGTGTCCCACTTTTTCTCACATTATAATAACTCACTGTTAACAAAGGCAGAAGAGTATAATGCCTTGGCCAAGATGTTTGTCAGCTTTCAAGAAGATGAGAATCAATCTCCATGCAGAATTGACATCAGAAAGGTATACACTCTGAGACAGGGCAGATCACCTTGTGCCATTTTCTGTAGACTTTCTTAGATTTAATAACCAATTGTTCACTGAATCTCAGGAAGCAGTCCCTGGGTGTGAGTGTAGCAAGGAGTCTCTCCTTAGAAATCCTCCGTAATTCAAGACATAGTACCTTAATTTCAGAAGCCAGGTCTCTGTGCATAGTGCCTAACGAGTGGGCACACAGAGATTTGTCAGATGAAAGACAGGCAGGCTCTGAGCAGTCAATGCACTGAGAAGCCGTGTAAATCCTATTTAAAGTTCCGGAGACTTAAAAAAACAAACACATGTTTTCCCGCCTGACAGCTATTCAAAGCAGTGTGGCTACTCCAATCCCCTTCCCGACTTCCGTCATTCCAAATCTCTGAGACTGATAGGGAGTCCTCATGGGAGACTCTCATTTAGCAATCTGGAAAATTGATGAGCTGAGAAAATACAGAAGCTAGGTGGCGCTGGCTGCCAAGGCTGCACCCGAGAAAGGTCTGCATGTGGGAACGTGCCCTGTGTCCAGAGGACACCGCGGTGAAACTTCCTTGAGCCTGGTACTCGATGTCGGGAGCGGTTTTTAACGGGGGAGGTATGAAAGTTTCCTCTGGGACTGCTCCCAAACGTTACCTGTTCCTTCTGTCTTAACAAGGAAAACATGGAAAGCACCGTTTGTATTTATCTGTTTTCTAAACAGACTCCTCTTGATCATTTGCGTTTCTAATATTCTGTTTGGTCTTTTGGGTTTTGCAGTCAGCACAGTCTAGGACTTCTACAGGAAAACCAGAGGTTCCAGAATA
>NW_006436283.1:8805271-8847271 GCF_000325575.1 Pteropus alecto | reverse complement strand
CGGAAGAGGACTTGGTTTCAGTCTCTTTTCCATTAAGGCCTGTTTTCCACCAACCGCATAACCTGTGCATTTGAAATTTTTTCCCAATAGCATTGGCTTTCATAAGTTATAGTGCCTGTCAGGAAATAAAACTGCTTTGATGGAAAGACCAAAATTATAGCCGAGGACACAGGAATGTGGAACCGGCCTTCGAAGTCCGGCAGAATGGAAGAGAGCAGAAGTGGCCCGTGCCCGCGGGGCAGGTCCAACAAAAGTAAAACTTTTATGAATTGCTAGTCACATCTGGCCAAATCATCTTCTACAGTTACTTAGCCTAGGCACAAGAGATATCAATCTTACAAATCTGATAAAATTTTCTGCTTTGCGAATGCTTATGGAAAGTGTTTTATATATAGAAATATTCAGTCGCATTTAGATATACATTTAACAAATTCTACTTATTGAAAATAATACCATGACATTAAAATGGAAATGTCATCAAGAATATGCTTTTTGTTAATATTGCCAACTGTTCAGAAAGATACAGGGCATATGTACATTTGTAGTTGTGAGGGGTTAGGTGCACAAGAAAAAGCAGACCATGCTGTTGATTTTTTTTTGACATATTGTTAAATTTGTCTTTATTCGATGTGGCATAAAATGTTGATACTAATTAATCCCCAAGTGGAAAGAGGCTTATAGGTGGTGGTGAGGGGTGGTCATAAACTTTTTTTATTGGTCTCAGAGCCGCCGAAATCTTTGTTCCAACACAAGTAGCTCTAACCCAGATTAATATTTCTCCTGTCACCCCTCCATAAAAGAAGCCTGTTGAAGAGAATTTCCTGAAAAAGTACACCATTTCCCTTTATTCCCTTCCTTCATTCCCCTGCCTTAAGCAGCACACACATTTGTAAACCCTGTTCCAACCTAGACATGATAGCGATGGAAGAAATAGGGGTTGAGAATTTCAAGCTTACTCCTGCAGTCAAAATAGACTTCAGCCTCATGTAGCTAGAAATGGCCACAGTACCTTCACAGAGGAGAAAGTAGTCTCTAAAATGGTGGACCACTCATTCATGTTGTTCATCACCGTAGTCCTGGCACCTGGTGCAGTTCCTGGTGTATGGCAACTGCTCCTTCGCCAAGTTACTTTTCCCTTACTGTTTCCACATGAGGATCTCTGTCATCTTAGACTGAATATGAGATAGTTTATCAAATAGTAAACCAATAGGGTTGAGTGCCTACTACATGCAGGACTGTGTTAGAAACTACGCGGATTGCAAAGAATGATATGTGAATCCACGTTTCCTAAGGCAGTAGTCCCCTTTTGGGCACCAGAGACCGGTGCTCCTATGAGAATCTATTGCCTGATGATCTGAGGTGGAGCTGAGGCCGTGATGCTGGCGCTGGGGAGCGGCTGCAGATACACATGAAGCTTTGCTTGCTTGCCTGCTACTTATCTGCTGTGCGGTCCCGGTTCCCAGTAGGTCACAGACTGGTACTGGTCCATGGCCCGGGGGTTGGGGACCCCTGCCCTAAGGGGTTACCTATAAGTACATGACTACATATTTGGGAGGAGATGTTATAGCACATTGCCTATCAACCGCCTGTCTGAGGATCTAGCTGTGTTTCCATCTCTAATCTAGTTAAGCTACAAAATGCCACACTAGAAACCACAGAGCCGGTTTTTTCCTGGATAACTGTGCGCAACAGCCGTTGGCTTTCTATGGGCAGGATTTGGCCCATAGAACTCATGTGTTGCCAGTGCTTAAAGGAAGTTAGGGATTAAATATAAACCTGTTCTATGTTCCTAGGGTAGTATCCATGAGCTCACGAGGTCATAGTCACATCGGCACACTTGGCAAGTTCAGGGCACTGTTATGCTATCTTTAGAATTAGTTTTAGTGACTCGTTTTGAATGCATCAGATATTAAAGCAAATTCTCTTACTGTGTTTCAAGGACTTTTCTTTTCTCCCAGGTCCAGTGTTACAAGTTTTGTTCTAGGACAAAATACACATCTGTGTTAGCTTTCTTTTGTATCTCCTTTTTGATATCACATTATAGCTTTTTTTCTTTTTGGCGTAAATGCATTCATAGCTAAATTATGGAGTGACCAGAATTTGTCAGTCTCAGTAGTTTTGACATTTTGGGCAAGATCATTCTTTTTTGTGGGAGCTATCCTGTGCCTTGTTGGATGTTTAGTATCTTCCCTGGCCTTTGCCACCAGATGCCACTAGCAGACACCCTCCCTGCAAATATGTCTCCAGATAATGCCACATATCTGGATGTGTCTGGGTGGGCGGGGGGTGCCACCTGTCGAGAACCACTGACTTAATACCAGTATTATTTTTCTGCCTAGACCTATGATATCATTTATTCAGTGGCCACAAGTTGGCAAATGGATTTTTTAAAACCAAAACTCATGTGAACAAAATGCCAACGAGGAGGGATAAAAACCAATCGGAGATCCTCATGAACTATTTCTTGACTGAAGAAATGCCTTGGGTGACCTACCACTTTCGCCACTCACTCTGCCCCCACTCATACTTAGTTGCTTTTAACAATCTAAGGCAGGTGTGTGACAGACTCACTAGCTGTAGAACTTCTGGAGAGTTCTCTGGATGGAGGGTTATCTGAGCATGCCTGCCGCAGGTGCATGTGGGTGACTGAACTTTTGGCGGCATCATCCTGACTGGAATTTCATTCTGCTGCCTCTGCTTGCTCCTGAGATTGCTTACTATTGAATTGACAGGTGGAAAGAAACTTTTGTAAAAGAATTCTTTTCTGTATTCTTTATTGCTGTGAGTGGAGAGTCGTATAGATGGGAAGAAAGCAAAATTGCAGATTGAGAAGAGGAAAGCCAAGGCAGATGCTGATCGTTAGATATGTAAGTGCAGTTGGCAAAGTAGTAAGACAGCCATGTTAACTGCTCTCTGAATAGTTTAAAATCTTCTGGAATAAACATTTGGGGTTTTCATAGGTGATATGCAAGGATTTTTTTCTGCTTGTCCAGAAGGTAATCTTGGACCCTTTTAGAAGTTACAACAGTATGTCCCTCTCTCACTTTAAGAATAAAACTTTAGTTAGGAAAGTAGAGAGGTGGTTTTTTTGTTTGTGGGTGTGTGTGTGTGTGTGTGTGTATGTGCGCGCGCGCTCGCCTGCCCGCTTCTGCAGGCTTTTGTAACCGAAGTGAATAGAAATGGCTTTGAAAGATTGGGGGGGGGTGTGGCTATGTATCCTTTAGGTCTGTGCTGGTCTGTTGCCTCAGGGTCTATCATGGTAAGCCTGGAATAGGGAAGGGCATGGAGATGGGTAAGGGAAGAAAAGTCAGGGAGCAAAGGTGGGGGTTGGAACAGAGCATTTGTTGACTGGTTATCAGTTGAATCATTTCATATATTGCTCCCAAGAAACCTGTTTTTATTTCCTGTTTATAGATGAGTAAACTGAGGTGAGAGAAGTCGAATGTGTTAGGTGAGAAAACTAGGAAGTGGCAGAGTTGACATTCACACCTCTTGTTGTGCGACTCTAAGACCCATTCTTTTTGTTACACTGTGACACCCCCATGCAAGATGAAGTGTCTGTCCTGTCAGCTTCTTGTGATGAGGACGTTGTAGGTATTGTAGGTAGGCATCGTCTTTGATGAGATGTGAAATGTCTAGCCAGCGT
This sequence comes from Pteropus alecto, assembly GCF_000325575.1. NCBI lineage: Eukaryota > Metazoa > Chordata > Mammalia > Chiroptera > Pteropodidae > Pteropus > Pteropus alecto. The sequence goes on along the minus strand of NW_006436283.1, from coordinate 8,843,625 downwards.
GTTATGATCACATGCTGGATAATTGCTAAGGAATTTGTATGTGTTGATTATGGTCTGGCTAAAGAGCATAATATTTGACTGCCAAAGATTAATTAAAGTATGTAGTAAAGTCTTTTGCTACTTAAACACATAATTTCTAGCAAAGAAAAGGCTGATTAAAGTACGTAGTTACATAAAATCTTTCCAGATATGTTATTTTCTCTTTAAAGAGACCATTTAAAATTTTATTTGTGGTAACATAATATTGTTTTACAAACATTTATGAACCTCATAGTGGCCCTAGAATGTTTTATGGAGACTTTACTGAAGTGAACTGAAATGATGAATTACTTAAAAACTGGTAAAACAAATTTTCTCATTATGTTTCATATTTATAGATTGAAATCATCCCATTCTTGGAACTGTTGGTCAGACCCTCAGTCTTGCTATGGAATGTGCTAACGTGGTTATCTACACATCCTCATCCTCCCCATGGATGCTGCAGTGCCTGGCTCTGTGACCACCTCCCCTCCCATCACCCTTGGCCTCCAGAGGGAACCACCTCTGAACTCCTTAGTGATACTGGTCCCCATTCCTGATGGCCTTGGTGAACGGTGTCTCTGGGCTAGCCATGAAACATGCTCCTCTGGTGGGTCTTCTGGACTCACATAATGTATCCATTGCAGCCTGTCCATGGCCCTCAGCTTTATTTCTTCTTCTGCCACTTGCCAGCGTAACTCAGGCGTTTCTACATCTCTGAGAACTGACCATTGTTTCTGAGAGGCTTCTAAGAGCCATACCAGCAAAAAGTTTGCTCAGTTCCCAGGAGTCTTTGCAAGAATATTAAATACCATTTAATAAAATAGTCCTAATTTAATGAAATCTTCCTTATTCAGCCTTGCATTCCAGCCGCCATGATCAAACACCCTTAAAACCACATCGCAGGAGAATGGTCCTGACTCCTGCTAGTTCCTAGGTATATAGTTTTCCAGGCACACAGCCCCTTTCCACTCTTATCAGACCCAGCATAGCTCCAGACGGATCATGCTGAGATTGAACCGTAGTTATCAGCCTGGGAACTTGGAGGTATGGCCAGCTCCTCACTGAGGTCCTCTATCAGTGTCCTATCACTGCTGTAACAAATCACCACCAATTTAAGTGGCAATGCAAATTTATTATCTTACAGTTCTGAAAGTCAGAAATTCTAAAATCAAGACGTCAGGAGAATCAAGTTCATTTTCTTGCCCTTTCTAGTTTCTAGAGGACACCTGCATCCCTTGGCTCATGGCCCCTTCCTCCATCTTTAAGGCCTACAGCATAGCCTCTTCAGATCAATCTTGCTGTCTCGCTCTCTTGCTTTCTCTTTTTTTCTCTTGCTCTTTCTCTCACTCTCTCTGTGACCTCTTTCTCTGACACCGACCCTCTTATCTCCCTCTTACAAAGATCCTTGTCACATTGAACCCACCCAGGTAATCCAGGATAATCTTCACATCTCAAGATTTTAACTTACTCAGATTTGCAAAGTCTTTTTACCATGTAAAGTAATATGTTGACAGATTCTAGGGATTAGGACATAGATATCTTTGAAGGTCTTTTCTGTCTACCACAGGTACCTATTGTTTTATGGGAGAGGGGCTGCTGTAGTGCAAAATGCTAGATAACTCTTCTTAGAGGAGTGACGGGCTTCCTAGTGCTGGGGACCGACCACCCATGCCCCTCCTATCAGCTAGCTTGCTGTCCTCTTCTTCTGCCTGTTTCTGTGGATTGCTCCTGGCACTATTTTTGTTATTCCAGGAGTCTGGGAAGTTGATGCCAAGATGGGGTAGTCTGGAAAGATGGGATCATCCATGCTGGGAAACATCTGGGAAAATGCCATGTAAGGGAAAATAGTGGGGGAGATGAGATGAGCTAGGAGAGCCTTCAGCCCATGAAGCAAGTCTCACCCTGAATGGTGAACGGGAAAAGCCTTAGAGTTCCCTGCGGTCTAAGGGAAGTTCAGTAACGCTGTTGGGGCCCTCAAGCCAAAGTTGGCTGTCTTTGGAGTCTCTGTATCCAAAGAATGGTTTTGCCTGAATGTCCCTGGCATTCAGTCATTGGTCAGGAGCAGCAGCCTGTGGGAGCTATAGCCTTGGCACATACATGTCATTGGATTCCAGAGCTCAGCAGATGGGGCCTTTGATCAGTTGCCCTCCTTGTATTTGCATATCTGTGATTAGCATTCACTCGTTGCCATGACACTCTTGACTTTGAAACGTTATGAGAGAAAACTTAGACAATAAATATGTAGTCATAACATTACCACATGATTCTTGAGAATGTAGTTTAAGTACTACGGAGAGGTATAAACTTCCTTGGCAGTCAAAAAGAAGGAAAGAGCACAAATAAAAATGTTATGGCATTTGTAATAGACCCTGAAGGATGATTAATATTCCACTGGAGTGACATGGGCTGAGGGGTGAGGGCATTCCTCATGGAGCAAACGGCTGAGCACGGTTTCAGAAGGAGGATAGTCTGCAGTATGCTGGGGACAGACAGTGCATGGTCCGATGTGCCCAAGGCATCAGACGTCTGCAGGAAAACAGTGGTTTCTGAGGATCTTATGGTGGGGGGCAAGGATGGGTGAGCTAGGTAGGCGTTCACCAGCAATAGGGAAGGCAAGTGTTCTGGGGGAGGAACTAGCTGGTGAAGAGGAAGAGGTCTCAGGGAAAGGAGTGAAGATGAACTATATTAACGGGTAACAAAGGTGCTCGTCATTAGATTTGAAACGTGTCCAGGAATTGTGAGACCAAGGCATTAAAATCATCATTAATATAGTAGTAGCTGATGATATTGTGGAGTGATGGTCAGAGAAGAGTTGAAGGAAAAACTTGGACCAGAAGTCAGGGTGAAGGGCAGAGGGTGTCTCAGAATCTTGTAGACTGTAGCGAGGAGGAAAGAAGAGGCAGATGCAGGTAAGTGGCATAATTTACTGAAGCTGAAATGTCAGGGTAATAAAGTACCCCTTTTCTGTGTTCCCACAGTACAAACATTTATCATGGGCCAACCAACAATTACAATAAGTGTGCGATAAATACTATCTCCCCTGGCAGATTGTGGGTACCCCGAAGACTCATTCATCTTCGTAGCACCAGGATGTGGTTCAAAACCAGGACCATCTGAGTATTCAATAAGAAATTGTTGAATAAATGAATGGGGAATGGGTATCAGGAAATGAAAACCAGTATCAGTTGGGTACATACTGAGTGATAAGCACTCTCAGGAACTTTTGCCTCTTTATTTCACTAATTTTCTAGCAATCCTATGAAGTAGGTATTCCCATTTAAGAAATGAAGAGATTGAGGCTTTGAAGAGTTACATAACTTGCCCAGTTTCCCATCACTAGTAACTGGCAGAAACAGCAAGATGCTGGAGTGGGTGGGGGATGGGAGCAGAAGTTTCATTGAGGAGGGCTTTGATGTGGTTTTTGAAAAATCTGGTTTTGGTTAACACTAGGAAGTTAAAAGAGTTTGTGAATGAAAAGGTACAATTTAGTGGTAAGGCAGTGGACTTTCAGATGATGCAGTGAAAATGAGACTATGGCATAGTGAATAGGGCTAGAATGGTCCAGTAATTGAACAGGGATGAGAGAATGGAAAGATACAGCTGCAAGAATGAGTTTGAAAACCTGGGATTTAGGAACCATTTCTTCAACATTACTTTGTTGAGGAACTACAGCACAGAATATAAAACAGTAGAATAAAAAAAAAACAATATAAAACCAAGTTATGCTATTAGTTATGAGTTATCTATTGCTATGTAACAAATTACCTCAACATTTAGTCGCTTGAAAAAAACATATATTATTTTACAGTGTATGTGGAATCTAGTTATGGCTTGGCTGGGTCCTCCAGCTCATGGACCCTCACAAGGCTTCAGTCAAGGTATCAGCTTGGGCTGCATCATCTCAAGGCTTGACTGGGGCGGAATCTGCTTCCCAGATCACTCATAATATTGTCGGCAGAATTTAGTTCCTGGCAGGCTGCAGGACTAAAGGCCTCAGTTCCTTACCACTTGGCCTCTCCATAAGGCTCATGTGGTAGCTGGCTTTATCGAAATGAGCGAGTGAGAAAGAGGAAGAGAATGCCAGCAAAATGGAAGCCACAGGCTTTTATAACCTTATTTCGGAAGTAATGTTTTGTTAGAATCAAGTCACCAGGACCAGCTCACCCACAATGTGGGGGCAGGGATTACATAAGAGAATGAATACCAGGAGGTAGGAATCCCTGGTGGCTATTTTAGAAGCAGCCTACTACAAAGTGATTTGCTAGAGATAAGATATTCTCTTACAAAAGAAAAATTAGGGAGTAAGTTTTTGGTGTGGAGGTTAACATGAAATCAGAGAGAAATTGGTTATAAATAACTTGGATCTATAAGGAAATCGAATGATTTATTCAGACTCAGGTTTATCTTTATGATTCACCTTGTGCAGTAGGCTTTCTCGTAAGAAGTTACTTGCAGCCAGTCTGATCCTTTTGTAATTGAAGTGTTGATTAGAACCTTTCACTGTATCATCCTCATCTAAACATTTGATCACAGATTTGAAATCTTATGCTTTTTCAATGACAGATGCACTTTTACCAAATTATTGAATGATTCAATGATAAAGGCATTTCTTGTGTTTCTGGAGCCTCAGTTAAGTTTTGAAACACATTCTGTGACTGGACAGGTTTTTTTTTTTTTTCCTCATGGTCTCAGTGGTCAAAGAATAGTGACTGAGATAAAGTCCTATCTACATTGATGATCAGTTGCAGGAATTCAATAAAGAAAGATTCACTCTTTTTAATGGAAGAAGACAGTGTTTTTATCCTCTGAAACCCAGAATCTTGTTACTGTGGATGGAAAGGGAGTTTTAAAGGTCTCCTACATCTTTGCCGGAGACAAATTCAATCAAGACTCTACCTTCTCACAAGGTGCCAAGACCATTTTAATGTTAGAAGGGTACAGATGGAGAGCCAGAGGCAAAGAATGAAGTTGGACCCCTATCTCACACCATATACAAAAATTAACTCAAAATGGATCAAAACCTGAATATAAGAGCTAAACTATGCAACTCTCAGAAGAAGACAGGGGAGTCAATCCAAGGAGTGGCCTTGGATTAGGTAATGTTTTCTTAGATATGACACTAGAAGCAAAGTAACAAGATAACTTTGATTTCATCAAAATGAAAATCTTTTGTGCTGCAAAGGACACCATCAGTGAAAAGACACCCCACAGATGGGGAGAAAATATCAGAAGGTCGGTCCTATAACTGACAAGGCACTTGCATAAAAATACATAAAGAACTCTCAAAACAACTCAATAAAACATAAAAATAACCCAACTTAAATGTGGGCAAAGGACTTGAATAGATAATAAAGAAGATTTAGGAAAGGTCAATAAATACCTGAAAAGATCCTCAATATCATTAGTCATTAGGGAATGCAAATCAGAACCGTAATGAAATACAATTTCACACCTACTAGGATATCTAATGAAAAAGACAACCAGAAGTGCTAGTGAGTATATGGAGAAATTGGACGCTTATATCTTGGTGGAAATCTAAAATGGTACAGCTGCTTCGGTAAACAGTTTGACAGCTCCTCAAAAAAACATAGAGTTAGCATATGATTTCTCAATTCCACTCCTAGTATATACACAGGAGAATTGTAAACATATGTCTTCACAAAAACTTGTACATGAATATTTATAGTAACATTATTCATAATAGCTGAAGTGTGAAAACATCTAAATATCAGCTGATGAATGGATAAACAAAATGTTTATGATGTATATAAACACCGGACTATTATTTGGCGATGAAAAGGAATGGAGCATTGATACAGGGTACAACAGCAATGAACCTTGAAAATACTATGGTGAAAAGATCCAGACACAAAACGCCAGGTGTCGTATAACTCCATTTATATGAATTGTCTAGAACAGGCAAATACACATGGAGAGAAAGTGGTATGGAGTGGCTGGGGTTGCGGGGAAGCGGGGTGGGGAGTGACTGCTAATGGTTCTGGAGTTCCTTTCTGAGGGGAGGAAAATGCTCTGTGAGTAGATGGTGGTGACTAATGCATAGCTTTGTGTATATGCGAAAAACCACTGGATTGTACACATTAAAAGAGTGAATATTGTAGTATGTAAATTATATTACGAAAAAGCTGTTATCAAAGAAACCTCTCCCTATTTTACCTCTTCTGAGTCTTGAAATTAAAAAAAATTTTTACTTTTCAATTACAGTTGACATTCAATATTATATTAGTGTCCGGTGTACAGCATAGTGGTTTGACATTTATATAACTTATGAAGTGATCACCCCTGTCAATCTAGTGCTCACCTGGCATCATACATAGTTATTGCAATATTATTGACTGTATTCCCATGACTATTTTCTAACTACCAATTTGTATTTCACTTCTTAATCCCTTCACCTTTTTCACTCAATCTCCCAGTCTCACTCCCATCTGTTAGCCATCAGTTTGTTCTCTGCATCTCAGAGTCTTGAAGATTAATAAAACAAACAATAGTCTGGACTATATTTTAATTGCTTTTGAACAAACAACTTTGACCAATTTAAATTTTTAGCCACTGTCATTTCATTACATGTTTCTTAGTTAATTACGTTATATCCCATTGAATCTATCTGACTCTACCACAAAAATCTATCATAGGAACCTAATCGCATATCATTCAAAGAATTTTAGAGTTTCATTCAGCATGGATATGAAGGCCAGGAAAAAAAATCCATTCTTCATCATTTCAGTGTTTCGAGTTTTCATTATCATTTTCTTACTAAAGATGAGTAATCTAACAGATGTAATTAGATGAGATGCTATCACTTGTCACGTAAAATCTCTTTAGAAAAAGTTCAAATTCTAGCATCTCATTCCCTAAATTCTCAATTCTGTTTCTGAAACATAGGATCTGATGTATTTAATGTATTTTAAAACAATATATTTCTAAGTACAAGATATATAATGACAAAAATAAAAAATGCCCTCAAAGAGGATGTTACCATGCATGACAGCTTATTTTTTGATTTGGCAAATTTTCTGCCAAGTTCTAAGCAGCTGGGGAGAGTAGCAAGTAACAAAATAAAGCAGATTTATGGAGCCCACACATGGCAATATTTTTGTGTAAAAGTAGTCAAAATCATTATACTTGTAGATGAAAAAATGGATTCCAACAAGTTTGCATTTTTTAAAGAACATTTGTATTTGATCTCAGTGAACTGGAAGAACTGAGCAGTTTATTAGATTCATTGATCACTGGCATTGTAACTCACATAAAATCTGAGGAAGTCTGCCATGCGTTAGCTCTCAGAAGATTAGGATAACAATACGATGATTTTCAGTAAGTAGAATTCGACCCGTTTTGCAGTCTTCATATCTTCATATCCAAGGAACTGAGGTGAAATAAGACATTAGAAGAATTTTCCACTGCAACATCTTTGTTTTGTTCTTAGGTATTCCTAAACTTTTCTGATAACAAAGGATAGAACAGACATAAATGTGCCTCATCTTGAGAAAATCCAGTGGACACTACTTCAATTTTAAAATATAAGTGAGAGAAATGATTGGTTCCAGGTCTGGGGCAGTAGAGGTACCAGGCAAACCTAGAACGAAGTAATGAAACATAGAGTAAGGAAGCGCTATATATATAGTGGCCTATCATCACAAGGATACATGACCCAGCTTGAAGAGGTTTCTAGTCAAATCTAGAACAATTTGAGCATCAAAATAAGTAAAATAATGAATTATAAACCATTTAAAAATTAGGAACTTGTGAGTTCATTCCAAAAATAAATGGATAAGTAAATAGGAGAGAAGGAACAGTTCTTGCTAACAGTTGAATGCCAAGGGCCAGCTGGTAAATGTGGGGGAGCACTGGACTTGGAAACTTATTATGAGCAGTAGTAGTATAGGTTGGATCAGGCAAGAATAATCAATGGATTCTAAATAGAGGCAGAAATTTTGGTGAGGAACAGGATATTTATATGGATTTAAAGTGTCTCTTCACAGACCGTTGTAAGGGAGACCGAAAATTCAGTAAATACAAGGCGAAGAATCAGGTCTCACTTTGCACCTTGGCTTGTGCTCAAAGTCACTGTCACTCATGAGGAACTGATGGACATTGTCTACCTCCAGGTGTGACATTCCTGGAAGGACATCACATCACCTGTGCAGTATTCCAGCTGCGAATACCTAACAGTATAATCATGAGGAAATATCATACAAGTCCCAAAAGAGGAACTTGAAACAAAAGAGAGACCGACTGTATTTTTCCAAAATGTTAATATCATGAAAAATAAATAAAGGCTATGGAAATGTTTCAGATCAAAAGAGGTCAGAGACATGACAAGTAAAGCAGTACCAGAATATAATGCTGTATATGGCACTTAAGTCAGTGACAATTGTAATATAAATTATAGATTAGGTAAAAACATTTTTTGATATTAAATTTGCCAAAGTCGACAGTTGCACTTAGGTTATATAACAGAATATTCTCATTCTTAGGGCATACACATCGAATTATTTATGAGTCAAGGCCATGATATCTTTAATTTACCATCAAATAGTTCAGATAAAAATAGATATAGCTAGAGAGTTAGATACTTAGATATATAGTCCAGTGATAGAGCAAATCAGGTAAAATCTTAAAAAAACAGGTTAATCTGAATAAAGGGTATGTGGATATTTTTCATTTCTATTTTTACAATTTATAAATTTGATGTTAAATAAAAATTTAAAATATATCATTGATCTGGGAAATGTTTGTTTCTCTTGGCAAGGAGGGGTTGCTTGTTTGTGAAGAACTTAGCAAATGAATCCTTTGACTTGGGAAATGTCATGCTTTTCAAATATGATGATTTTGCAAATTAAAATTTGGATGTAAATTTGGAATTATGTTGAGAAGGAAAGGCAAAAGGCTAATTTTATTTCTGTTTAGGGGCGATTTGGTTACAAGAGAAACAAACCCATGTTAACCAAAGGACATTTATTATAAGGAACCAAGAGAAATTCATGAAACCCAACTGTGGGAAGTACTACTGGCCTCGTGGGAACTATTAAGATGTCAGACTCCTCTCCCTCTTTGCCTCTCTCCCTCTCTCCCTTCTTCCCTCTCTTTCCCCACTCCTTCTATCCCCTCCCCTCCCTCTCATCTAGTATGCTCTGCCCAGAGCTACAGAGTTTACAGATAGAAAAGTGAAATTACTTCTTCAGCAAAGATCATAGAGGCATTTTTGGGTAACAGGGTATGAGCTTTGTGGATACCCCAAGTATTTATTTTTATGTTGAAATTAAAGAAGAATCATCATTGCTCTTTAATTAGTAACTTAATAAATTTAATCTATAATTAATAATTTAATTGTGGTATTAATTTATCTTAAGGGTAATTTAAGTTATAAAAAATTATAATTTGAGCAGTGATGTGCTTAGATTCTCCTTTTATAAAGATCACGTTGGCATACCACAGAGAGTAGATTTTAGAGAAACGAGAATGAATGGAATGTAGGTTATAGTTTAGATGCTATTTTTATAGTCCAAGCAAAACATGGTGACTAGGGCTGGGATCATAGCAGTGTGAAGATAGAGAGAAGAGGATGAATGAGAAACATTTCGAAAGGCTACAGGTGACAGGCGGTGTTGGATTGAATGGGAATGACTGAGGGGAAGGAAGGTTTCAGGGATGCCTCCCAGGTTTCCAGGAGGAGTGAATGGTAGAGATGGAAAACATTAGGGGTAATTTTGGGGAGGAGTGGCCATGAACTCAATATGGGTCTTTTTTAGTTTGAGAAACTAAAAAGACACAAATGGAGCTCTCAGGGAGCTAGACACCGGGGCTTGGGCCTTGGAACATGGAAGAGAGCTGGTGTAGAGATACAATCTTGATGAAGATGGTAAGTGTATACCATTTGAAGCCATGGAAATTTATGCAGTAACTTCAAAAGAAGAAAAAGAGGGAGATGATACAGGCATTTAAGTCAAATCCTGGAGAACTCCAACATTTAAGGAATAGATGGAGGGGTAGGATCTCCAACAAGAGACTGGGAAGAAATGGCTGGAGATGTAGGGGAGAAATCAGTAGAATATAGTGCTGTCAAAGGCACTGAGGAGTTTCAAAAAGGAGCAAGTGGTTAACTCTCAGATAGTGCTGATAGTTAAGTAAGATGAGGCGGCTTCTCTCCCCTTCATGCAAATGAGATGCCTGTTAAGGCTCATAGCGCTTAAATGACTCACTCAGGATCATGACACTATTAGCTGATAAAGCTGGATTTTGGACTCATGTCTTCCTGAATCTAAAGGCTGTGCTTTTAAGCATTGCCTCATTCATTTAGTCAGCACATATTTATTTTGTACCTACTATGCATAATGGATACTGGAGATAACATGATAAATAAAACCTACACCTTCTAGGCCCGTACTCATGCAGTTGTGATTTGGTACACATTTGTGCAATTTGTAGGGCGTGGGTAAAACAAGCTGTATTAGTTTTCTGTTGCTTCATAACAAATGACTACAACTTTGTGGCATGAATAATAACACCTATCTATCATCTCACGTTCTGTAGGTCAGAAGTTTGCGGGGGTGGGTCTTCCTGGGTTCTATGTTGAGTCGTACAAGACCAAATTCCAAATTCAAGGCTGGCCTGGGCTCTTATCTGGAGATTTGAGAAGAATCTACTTTCACGCTTCCTCAGGTTATTGGCGGAATCCACTTCCTTGCCGCTGTGGGACTGAGGTCTCAGTTCCTTGCTGGCTGTCAGCTTGGGGACCTTCTCAGCTCCTAGAGGGCTCTTACAAGTCTTTGTCAGGGCTTTGTCACAGACCCTTTCACAGTAGCACAGCTTACCCCTTCCAGTCCTCCTCAGGAGCTGAATCTCTCTGACTTCTCTGCTGTCAGGCAGACAAACCTCTGTTTTTTTACCGACTCATGCTATTAGTTTAGGCCCACTTGGTAATCCCCCTCCGGCCACAGAACCTAACAGAATCATGATGTCTCATTGTACTTACAAGTCCCACCCACACAAAGGGATGGAGGCTCTATAAAGGTGACAGTCACTGGGGGATGGTCTTAGAGTTCAGTGTACCACACAGACACAAAGCCCTCGTTTCTTTCTTTTGTCTGAGATCTCTAATTCTTGTTTTAAAAAATTTCATTGTTTGAGAAAGAAAAATGCACGTGAACAGTCCATCGACTTGAAAGTAGCAGCATCAGCATTCCCAGAAAAAAGCCTGGTCCCTTTCTGTGGGCACCAGCTTCCAGAGTAGAAACACGTAACATGATTGTCCAGCAAAGCGGACATGTTTCCCTTCCCCACGACACCACAGATGGGAGGCTCAGCTGCCTTTCTGGGAAGAGGGACTGCTCTGGTCTGCATGGAAGGCCACCCAGGAGGGAGCGTGTCCATGCGGGAATCTGAAGAAAGAGTGCAGCGCCATGAGCACAGCATCAGATTCTACCACAGCTGCTTCGTTGCCTCTCCCAGAGAGATCAAGACAGACCGCTGTCCGGAGGACCAGAGTCCAGGATGCTGGTGATTAAGGGGGAAATAATGCTCTGGGGATGAGCAACACCAGCGGCCTACTGCCCAGCCTCCCAGCGAGCTTGCAGCTTGCTGCTTTCCAAGTTATAGCAAGATGTCTTGTCTTTGGGGAAAGAAAAGGGAGAGACAGGGGTATGGACAGTGCAATTAAGAGGGCTGCCAGCCTCTGCGAGTCTGGAGCCTGAACTCTTGGCTTTCAGGGTTACAAAGCCTCCAAAAGGCCAGAGAAGCATCAGTGGACATGAATGGCAAGTCTCTGACAAGCATGCCATGTGTGATCTGCAAAATTACAAACAGACCTGGCATGCTTACTCAGAAGCCCAACAGAATCTGAGCATTGCTTACTGTTGTAAGTCATGGGACAGCAGGCACTCGCTTCACTGGAACTGGCTTTGGCACTAAGGAAAATCATCATATGCTGTTTTTTTTTCTTCTGTTTTTGGCTAATTCAGACCCCCAGGGAGAGACTTTGTTGTTGTGTCTGTGTCCTGTGCCTCTTCTGTAGTGCAGAGGAATCACGCAGCAGAGTCGGTGGCTGTCTGGAAGTGCTGAAGAGTGGAGCGGGGCAGAGATCGTAACATGAGGGGCGTTTGCGTGAAAGGACTCAGATGCAGGCAGGCACCTGGCTGGGGTCAAACCTTTGTTCTGCCTCCTACTATCTGGGTGATCTCAGACATGTTGATTTTTCTTTGTGATCCCCAGTAAGCTCCCCTGAGTCCCAGTTTCCCATCTGTAAAATGGGGGGAGAATAATGTCTATAAGTAAGTATTCAATAAATAATAGAATGGGATCTGAAATGTAGGTTGTATCTTATACTACATTGAGTGGACCTGTTGGCTGCCTACTCAGAAGCCATCCCTCTCACCTTCTTCAGGGCTGGAAGAGCCCGTCTCCCATTATAGATTTTGGAAAGGCAAAATACTTGTGTTCCTAGTTTCTCTTACAGTCTTGACAAGGGAGTGTGACCAGGCCCTAGCCAGGAGCTGCTACAGTCACCTTGAAACTTAAAGGGGAGACATCACCGTCTGTAGAAAAAGGAAAAATGAGAAGAGAGAAAGCACAAAAGTCCGTGACATTGGAGAGCCGCTGAGTTAATCCTGGAGTGTCCTTCCTGTGTTAGGGTTATCCGAGTTATGATGAGGAAACGAGTAAGCCTAAGCCTTCGTGGTTTAAAACAGTGGAGGTTTTTTTCTCTGGAGGCCAGGCAGGTGGAACAATTTCATTTTAAATATTATAGATTATTGTGTCAAAGGAGCAAACATACCTCTAGAGGATTTACAATAATTTTCTAAATTCTCTTCTTGTTGTTCATCTATTCCTCATCTAATCCATTGATAGACTGACCTTTCTATAATTATATTTTTTGCTTTTATAAGATAGTTGTCACTGTAGTCATGCTGTGTAACAAACATCCCCTAACCTCAGTGGTTTATAATAACAAATATGTGTTTCCCAGGTCTGTGGGTCAGCAGTGGTTTTGCTGGGGTCAGCTGGGGTTGCTTGTATTTGACTTGACACTTGTGTTGAATTCGGGTCTGCTCCACCTGCTATATATTCCCGTCGGTACAGAAAGATATGCAAGTAAACCAATCCACACAGGCACATTGAACACCTCTGTAGGTGTCACATTAGTTATTTTGTTGGTCAAGTCGAGTCATATAGGTAAGATCAAAGAAATAGTGGCGGGCATGAATATGCTGCCTTCTCTACTGGGAGGCACTGAAAAGTCATGTGGAAAGGGATGTGAACACATAATTTTATGACAAGGAGGAAGTAAGAATTGGCATCAAAACTCTAATTTACCATACATATACTGGTGAACTGATTACAACCTTTAATAGCCCTATCTCTCTCACAAAATAAAGCCTATCATCATAAATTGGGCATTTGAAACTCTCTAAGTTCTTACCTTTACATCATTTTCTCTCATGCCTTCTTATTCAAATCGAACTGGTCTGTTTTGTTCCCGATCATCCATGATCCATTTGCGATCATATCTCTGTATTATATTGATTACATTCATCGAGATAGGTCAGCCCTACCCAACTGAAGCCCAAGATACTTTCCATGTATTCAGTCTTCTGAGTCTGCACTGTAGCATCTGTTGAATTGTTGCTACATCTATTAAAGATGTAGTCCACTCTCATGACCTAATCACCTCCCAAAGGCCCCACTTTAATTTTGTTACATGCTATCCATGTCTTGGTTTGCACAATTAGTGTTTGACCATTTGTTTAAGGGACTTTGAGGAGGAGACACTTGTACTGGGTAATATTTGAGAATAGGGTATTTCTAAGGTTAACTCAAGTTAGATATAAAATTAAGATAGTTACATAAAGTTATCTAGATAAATTATAATTTTGTAATTATAAAGTGATAGAATTATGGTTGGTTTTTAAAATTATAATATAAAGAATGGAATGTTTTATTTTTAAAAAATGGTAAACAATAGCTTGCTTTCTGTACCATGCGTACTCTTCTGGTACACAGAAGCGTAATATCACTGTGAATGGATGATACGAATGGAAGTGTTTCATATATTTAAATATTCTGTATTTTCCAAGCTATTCACATATTCCTCTGTTCTCCTTTCTCCAGTTGACATGGGTAAATGAAGGGGATAGTTTTTTCCCATCATTAGTCACCCTAAGAACACTTTGTTCCAGCCTTTAAGGTTAGGTCACTTCAGAGCTTGCCCTCTGCTATTTCTGTGCCACTTCGGGCCACCAGCATCTTTGCCAAGGCTGGGGGACTCTGCGCCTTGGCTCTAGCCTTCCTGAAGCACTTGTATCCAGTCCCCCTGAGATCCTGCCATCTGGTCAGCAGCAGCCAAGTCCAGCCACTCATTGGACTGAGAAGAGTGGACCTTCACTCAGTTTCCCTTCTCTCTGCTTAATCACATGGCCTTCTTTCTATTCCCACTGTATAAAGAACCTCTAACCCAATCTCATCCAGGATTCCAGGCTGTACAAAAGCAAGAACCAGACAGGAAATATTTTCTGGTAAAAGAGACCCAAACGGGCCAAGCTGTGCCCTACTGGATGGAGAGAAAGAAAGTATCGGGAGAACCAATTTGAAGTTAATATGTCTTGTGGCGCATGATGCATGCTCTGGTGCATTCTGGCTATTTGTGCTTCGTTTCTCCTGTTAGATGGAAAACTCCTTCACCCCCAACTCCGTATCTCATACATTTGAACTTTCACACAGACTGTAGCTTCTTAACAACAGAAATTTATTCCTCACGGTTCTGGTTGCTGGCGTTCTGACATCACGATGCCAACATGGTCACGTGACGGCTCTCTTCAGGTTGCAGGTGTCTCATCGTATTCTAACCTGACAGGAGTGGCTAGGAAGCTCTGTGGGGTCTCTTTTATAAGAGTATTAATCCCATTATGGGGGCTCCACACTCATGATTTAAAACCTCCCAAAGGCCCCACATTATTTTTGTTATAAAGACAATACATATTTATGCCAACTCCCCAGAGTTAATTACAAGTTGTATTTCCTTTTTATCCTTTCAGACATTTTATATATAAACTTAAAAATGTGAATGTGCATTTGTACATCACGTTTTATACAAATGAGATTATAGTGTACGTAAGTCATAATTTGTTGGTTTTTGTACTCAATCTTTTCAAATCAGCATTTATGCGTGATAGATATAGACTTATGCATATCTTTATATTTATTTACAATTTGTGGTTAGCTCTGGGAGTGAAAAGTGGGAGTCTGAGAGATGAAAGGGAAAGTTATTTTTCACCATATACCTCTATATACTGTTTGGATTTTTAGCATAAATATATATTGTCTTTATAATAAGAATAATGCATTTATAAAAAGGCATGTAAATCAAACCGAGGTCTCTTTCTCATTTCTGCCACTAGCTGTATCTTTGCGTATCAGCATTATAGATCTACTTAATTCCCAAATAACTTCCTTTTTAAAGCATGAAAGCATTTGCTAACATGAATATCCTGTAACTGATGTTTTCAAATATAGGATGGCTTTCAAATATAGGTTTACTCTATATTGTCAATGAAGATGCCTACACCTCATGAGAGAATACCACAGCTCACGTCAGAGAGATTGGCAATTGGAAGACTATGCCTCTGGGAAGAAAGAGTAAAAGACAGACTTTGCCATTGGAACATCTGTCATGGAAAAAGCCTCATGCTCATTGTCAAATATATTCAGCTAAAGAAAGAATTGACAAGATGTCTTTACCAGTTTCATGAAGGTATAAGAGAGAGGGAGGAGGCAAAATAGAAAGTCGAGCAGTAGGTAAATTGTTGCCTTATGAAATTTTTGAAAATAGATTAATATTTAAAATAGTTGGGCAAAAAATGAAGATCAAAAGTGACTCTGGACTTGATTCCATGTTAATTTTGACCAAGAAAGATTTAATGATATACTAGTAGCAGAACTTTTTGAGCACATGGTCATATTACTATCAAGTTCATAGTCATGAAAGAGAAATCTGGCTATAGGTAAAGGAGTCGTTGGTCTATTAAATTTACACGTTCACACATTTGAAATGTTTTACTTGCAAAGTCTTGCTTTTATTCATGAAGCTTCTGGTATGGTGTTCAGATAGCATGGCCTGTAACGGAGGACACATCCTAGTTGGGATGTGCATTTATTGTTCCCAAAGTTCTCCTTTTAAAAATTATTCAACTTTTAATTTTTTAAAATATAAGCTTGTTTTGACCTTTTTATTGTGGCAAAATACACTTAACAAAATTTAGCATTTAAATTATTTTTTAGTTGCAGTTCAGTGACATTAAGTTCATTCATGACATGGGGTAACCATTATGACTGTTCATTTCCAGGACATTTTTGTCATCTCGAATAGAAACTCTGTACCCATTAAATAATAACTGCCCATTCCCTCCTCCTCCAAACTCTGGTAACTTCTATTCTACTTTTTGCCTCTATGAATTTGCCTATTCTAGGTATCTCATATAAATGCAATCATACAATATTTGTCCTTTTGTGTCTGGTTTATTTCACTTAGCATAATGTTTTCAGGATTCATCCATATTGTAGTCTGTGTCAGAATTTCATAACTTTTTTGCAGCTGAGAAATATTGTTTGTATATACCACATTAAAAAATCTACTCATCTCTTGACACTTGGGTTGTTTCTACCATTGATGTAAAAGTATCTGTTTGATTCCCTGATTTCAATTCTTTGCGGTCTATACCTAGGAGTGAAATTGCTGGATCTTATGGTAATTCTATGTTTAACTTTTTGAGAAACTTCCTGTTGACCATAGTGATTGCATTTTCACATTTCAACCATCATTGCATGAGAGATCCGTTTCTCCACATCCTCCTCACTAACACATTTTGTCTGCCCCTGTTTTTTTTTTTTTTTTCTTTGATAACAGTCATCCTAGTGGGCGTGAAGTGGTATCTCACCTTTGATTTGCATTTCCCAGGTGACTAAGGTGTTGAGCATCTTTTCATGTGCTTATTGGCCATTTGTATATTTTCTTTGGAGAAATGTCTATTCAAGTCCTTTGCCTATTTTTAAATTGGTAATATTTTTTTTGTTGTAGCTGTTGAATTGTCCGGAGTTTACCTTTTTCATGTTAACTGTTTCTTCTTGGCCACGTATACTGCCAGGAAAACACGCATCTGATCACCTAGGTTATTTGAGAGCTTGGGGGCCTTGCGAAGCCTTCACTGGCTGTAGTATACCAGTCACACTGCATCTGCATTCCCCCAGGCTTTGTCATGTATTATTTTACAGCCTCCTTCCAACTATCTGACAGCTTTCTCCGATGCTCCAGGCAGTCTTGAAGTGCTTAGGGAGTAACCTCCCAGCCCATCAGCTCTCATCCATTGATTAAGGGGAGTCAGTGTGTAGCTGACTGCGATAAGATAACTGAGGCACAAATTCTATGGATCCTAGAGTTCCCCAGCAGGGTCTAGGGTATTTACTCACAATGGAACTAGCTTAATAATAACTCTTTATTTGTTTGCTTTCTCTGGCTCATTTCCTGATTTTCCTGGTGTTTCCTATCATCTCCTCTGAAACAGACAAACTTGCACTTGAATCCTTGTCTTGTGATCTGCTTCTGGGAAATCCTAGCTAAGACAGAGGCACAGGCTATGTGCAGACACAAACAAGTTGATACTATGAGATTGGGTAGAGCTGGAACGTTTTTGAACCTTTGTTCAGTTACTGTCTGTCATTCCCCAGGATCTCTTCTCTATGGGCTCCTAAGAGAACTTTTCTTGGTGGAGTAAAATGGGAGACCCTTCAGCAGTGACTTACTTCACACTACCAGTAGGCAGTTGAGTAGCAGTTGCAACTCTCCGTGAGATATTAAAGTCCTTTACTCTTGTTTTCTATGGAAAAACTGCTGTGACTTTAGTTTCTGTTTACTTTTTCCGATACGATATCCCTTGGTTAGATCAGAGAGTACCTTAATAGCAAATCGTGGACATGGCCTTAGAATAAGATTCTCTTCCAGAATTTTGAGCGATTGATAAATATGAACTCACAGCTAAGAATTTCACAGGCAATTTGTTGCTTACTCCTGTTACTATTATGATTTCCACCTTTCAGTTGCAAAAACTGAGATTTAGAATAATGCCTAAAGCATAGTAAGCATACAATAAATCTTAGCTATTATTTTTATTATATTAAAACTTTTGATTCTGTAACTTAAATATTTCAATCAATGAATGGGACATAGGCAAAAGGCTGACTTCTCAGACTTGCATTTGCAACAAAAGTGGAAGGAATAACTAATATGCTAGTTAAAAGACTCAGGTTTCAGATATCTCAACATTTTTAATTTAGGCAAAAAAAAAAAAAAAAATTATAGCACAAGTATAGGATGTGGGAGCCCTGGCCAGACAGCAGTTGACCACACATTTTATGTGAGCCAGCAGCGTGATGTGGTTACTCTAACACAGTGTCCAGCATCGTTCTCAGACAGCAGCTGACCAGAAGGCGAGTGTGCTTCTCCTCGGTTACATCCGATGTGCTTGCTGGAAGGACCAAAACTGAATGAGAGATCTTGCTGAAGTAGGAAGCTACCAGAGGACTTTCAGGATGGTAGAATGTTCTGGAAGCCCTGCTGTGCGAGGAACACTTGAGGGCACTAGCATGGATTCACTGGGTCTGGGAGGTATCGTGTAATCATGAGCTTTGGAATCAGATAGACCTGAATCGAAACTTAGCTCCTCTACTTTGTACCTTTGTGACAGTGGGCAAGATACTCTGCACCACAGTTCCCTTTTTTTTAAAGTTGGGACACTAGTATGTGCTCTTATAATCCTGTAATGTCCAAATAAGAAATCGTATGCCTAGGGCTTGGCATATATCAGATGTATAGTAAATAGATTTTCATTCTTTCAAATATTTGGAGGGTTGTCAAGCAAGTAATTAGCACCGTTCACTCCCACTCTCCCAAAGACAGAAGCTGGACCAATTGCGAGTAGTTACAGGGGAGTAGCCTACTAATAATTTCAGTTAGGAATAGCCTACTAATAATTTGATTGTTTTACAAAATGCAGGTGCCTCGAAAGTCTGGCCTTTGCCTAGAACTCGAGACTTGTGTAGCCAACTCTGTATGGTAGACATCTCAGACACAATGTGGTCAAAGCAAAATTTTTGGGTTACCTACATTGCCTGCAAACATGATCAACCCTCAGTTTTCCACATTTTGGTAAATTGTACCACCACCTGCTCAGTTGTTCAAATCAAATATCTCGAGGTTGCATGTAATTTTTCTTTCTTTCATTCTCCTACTCCGACCCCAAGTTGCTCAGTCAGTCTAGTTAGCCTTGGAAACCCTCATCCCAAAACATACCCCAAATGCATCCACTTCTGTCTCCAGGATTACCACCGCAGTCCAAGCTATCAAAATCTTTTCTCTGATTTATCACAGTAGCCTTGAATTCGGTTCCCTTCTTCTACTCCTGCTACTTTGAATTCCATTCTCTAAACATGAGCAGTATTTTAAAGTCTCCCATTTAATAGCTTCCCATTGCACTTAGAATGGAAACCATAATCCTTATCAAAGCTGGAAAAGCGCAAAGTCGAAAGGCCCACCCTTCGAGCCAGTCTACCAGCTCTCTGGACCTCGCCCACCAGTTTCCTGTCACATAATTTATTTCCTCTCTTCTTTTGCTAGACCAAACCGATTTCCACCTTAGGCCCTTTATCTCAGCTATTTCTTCCGCTTCGAACACTCTTCCCCATGAACTCCAATGTTACATCTTACAAGAAGCCATATTTGATCACCTATTCTTTGGTAGTTATCCACTCAATCTCACATTATTCTATTTTAACGTGTCGAATTGTACTTATTGCTTTCTTATAATTTTCCTGTTCACGTCTTTATTCCCCACACCTAAGGAAATGCTAGCAACATGTATTTATACAGATTCATGAACAATGGAACAAAATGCTCCACAAAATGGCAGGTCCCTTACCAATTAAAATATACGAGCATGCTCTCTTTGGTAATCATATATTAATAGGTATTATAGAAAAGATTCCTGTCAGAGGTCCAGCTAGATGACTACTGAGATTTCTTCTAATCCACAGAGTCTACACTGTTATTGACAGTTTCCCTCTTCAGTAGCTAAAAAGTCATTTCAAGTGTGAAGAAATCAGTGATTTGCTTTGCATATTACTTTTCCAAAAGAAAAAGGGAAAAAAGAATGGAAAGAGAGAAGAAAAAATGGGTACACCAACATACACATAATTAATTAGTTGACTTTTATGAGTTTAGTTGATAGGCCTGAGATAAATATCACGTAGACCCCTAAGCACTGACAGTTATGGAACACGCACCCACAAGTAAGCTTCTGCCATGTGCTGTTTTATCACTGCGTCTGTCTCAGATGTTGAAATTTGTGCTTTTCTAGAAAAATCAAAAAGCAGATTCATTCTCTTCCATGTTCTTTCATCTGTTCCTTGTTTGAACTGTATAAATACTATTTGCATCTCATGGGTTTCTGACCTCGACTGCTGGAGACCAAATCGATTACCCCTGAGCCGCTCAGTTTGCCATCATTTAAAATCCCAGACTCTCTCTGGCACAGAAAAAGAACAATGGAAACTTATCATGGTGTCTCTCTCGGTCTGTTTCTTTCCTTTCATTTTCCTTTCAGTTTTTCCTTTTCATCCCCACCAGTTTCTCCTTTTCCTTTCTGAACATCCCATGGGGCCCTGAGCGAAACTCAAATCCTCTTTCATGAGCCATCTCAGTTTTGGTCACTGAATGAAAACATGAGATCCTTCCATGAACTCTTCAAAGTCACTAGGTTGGTAAACCTTGGGTGTGCCGGATGCCGGTGTTCCAGTCTCCAAGGAGGGAGAGGGGGACCAAGGGACGTTCCTTCACGTGAGCTGCTTGTGGTTTAGGTACCAAGTGGCAACATCTCTCACTCTCCCCGCACAGCCCCGCGGGCAACCTGATCTGTCTTTAATCTGTTCCAACCACAGAGCGAATGTTTTAAATAAAATCTCTGCACGAGTGAGTCACTACTCTCTGGCTTTCATATGACATACCGAGGAGTGATGGTTTACTTTGCCTGAGTAACAAAATTAATATAAGAGAAACATTTTTGTTATGTGGTATCTTAAAAAAACACAAAAAGAATAAAGAAGAGACATATGGACCTGAGCAGTAAAATTTGGATGAAAAAGTAGTTCCAGTTGACACACGGAAAATAATGAAAAAACTGTAGTAAATTTTCTTGGCATACGGATAAAAAAATATCAACAGGAAGAAGTAGGAAAAAAACACTTTCACTAAACAGCTGTATTGACTCTAATAATACCACTTATGTAAGGTCATGATCTCTTAAGAAGCTTCATTTCTATTACTGTTTTTTAAAAAGATGTTTTATATTCAAAAGCTTTTCACTTTATAGGATGCTTGTGTAATTGGTGGAGTCTGCATTACAGTAGAGGAACGTGTCGATGCTTTTCTGTCTCCTTAGAGAGCTGGCTAATAGATAAATGCAGGTGGTAGTGGTTGCCCTCCTCTGGCTTGGGTGGGTGAGGTGTCTAGGGCACATGAAAGTCTCTTTGCTATTCTGTCTGACCCCAAATGTTCAACTTCTGTAAAATCAGCTCAATTTTCACGGTTCTGAAGCCCAGAATGAATGTTTTACATCTAGTGAAAGGGGTTTGGCCTGGAGTCATGCAGGGGTATTCTGGACGCCTCACTGACCACTTAGGAGTGTGAAGTAGTGTGTGTAGCAATTTAACTTTTCCGTGAATTGATTCTGATTCCAAAACGAAAGAGACTTATTAATTTGCTCCAAATCTTGCCTTCATCTGTGAAAGACAGCTGACAAGAACAAAGATACTCTTGCCTAGCTTGGCAGATCTGGTAAGGAAAGAGAAGCCCATGATGAAGTGGCAGACTGAGGGAAGGTCAAAGAGACCTATGAAGCTTTAAGATTTAAGAGAGGACAGGCTTAGAGTGTATCTCATCTCTGTAGCCATGGGTTGGCTCTACTTCTGCCAGTTATTATCAGTGTCATTGCAGGCAAATTACTTTTCGTCTTGGAACCTCATTACCCACATCTCAGAGTAAGGCTAATCACACCTGTCTTCTTCCATACGATGGAAATAATTGACATTGTATATGCAGAGGACTAGCATATTTCTGACATATGATCAGTGTGCAATTAATGATTCAGTAAGTGTTATATTTATTGTAAATACTTGCTGAGAGCATCTTTCAAAGGCCTTTCTCTTTCTTCTGCCTGATATTTATAAGCAACTTTTTCTTCAACTCAGAGGGTGAAGGTTGATGCTCTCCAAGTAGCAGTGCTATCATGCTTTGTTTCTGACATAGATGCAGTTTTTACTCTACAAACTCAATGGAATAAAATTAAATTATTTTTATAAGATCTAATAAAATTTGACTCTCAGTTTCTAACTCACTAGTTGAGCAGGAAATTGAATCTCAATCAGAATTGGGGTTCCTTGGGGGTTGAATGATCTGTACTGGCATTAGACAGCAAAGACCACTCAGGGAATAACCCTGGTATGGGCCCGTGGTTGGGGGGTGGGGCAGAGTTCTTTTGCTTCTTTTCAGCCCTGACATGGACATCTTTGCCAAGCCCTGGATCCCTAGTGTTTTGAGCCAGTCTCCCTGGCTTGATCCATTTTGTCCACTGAGGTCTGGCCATTTTCCAGGGAGCTGAGAAGAAACAGGTTTAGGATCCCTACGATTCACAGGATTGCAAGGTCTCTGAGTCATACTGGAATTTGGGGAGCCACACTTTTCCCCCTTTCTCTCTCCTCCTAGATCTCGTTTTCTCCAGTACTCCCCTCATGTCTCACCCCTTGTGAAGATTGCCTATATAATCTGCTCATTCATGATTTTGAAAACATAAGCCAGAAAGTGAAGTCATAAACTTCAACATAAACTCTACTAGACAAGGGAACACTAAAGTTTGATGATTTTCTTATAGGGATAAATGCAGAATAAACAAAGCACATGTTTTTATCACCATAAATTAGCTTGCCATATGCCAATTTTGAGGATGATCAAAAGGGGTTTTTGGAAATATTTTCAATTTGCTTTTTACAAATTTAAAATGTGTAGACACGTTCTTAACATGAGGACTAGGTGGTTGGAAAAGAGAACTCAGCCTTGAATTTTTTTTTGAAAGAAATTTTTATTTTAGAATAGATTCAGATTTACAGAAAATTGTGAAGTTGGTCCAGAAGGTTCCCATATACCCTCCACTGTTTCCCCCTGTTATTAACGTCTTGCATTAGTGTGGTACATTCACCACCATTCTGTCCCTAGTTTGTGAGGGCACACACACGCTATCAATGTGACATCACTGTTTCTACTAAACTTGAATACCTGGCTGAGATGGTGTTTGTCAGGTTTCTCCACTATAAAGTTATTCTTTCTTTTCCTTCAACTTTCCAACCTGTACTCTTTAGAAGTAAGTCACTATATGCAGTTCACTTTTATGGGGTGGAGAGTTTTGTCCATCTCCTTGAGGGGGAAATATCTACATAAGATATTTGGAATTCTTCCGCATGGGAGACGTGTCTGTTATCTCCTATTTCTTCACCCCTTATTTATGTATTCAATGGCTTATTTACAACAATATGGACTCATGGTTATTTGTTTTACACGTTAGGTTATAATCTAATACTATTTATTTATTTTGCTCAAATTATTCCAGTTTTTACATTTAACAAAATTTCCTATGCTTTTTACTCTGTGCTCATCCCATCCTTTTCTTTTATAATAATATGTAGAACACCTTTAAGATTTAATTCTAATTTCTGTAAACACTCTTAATGCAGGTGATTTTTTACGACTGAAGAAAACAAACGGGTTGCCAAGCTTAGAATGCACCCATGAACTTTTGCCTTTGAAGTTGCGAACTCAACATGACCCTTTTAAGATTTTCCAGTTAGTTTACATTTGGCAGATGACCACTTCCTGTTTTTACAGGGGGAAAAAAGGCTCTACTAAGGTCTAAAGAGCAAAATTTGGTTGATAGAAGTTAAGGGATTAGATTTAGATGGATTTAATTTCCTTTAAAAAATGCAAATTGTGAAATTTAAGGTATAAGAAGACTTGAGGCATAGCCCATTTTAGGTTGTTCCTTTGTTCTCTGTGTCAGAACTTTTGAAAAATAGTTTGAGATATCTGATCATTACCGAAATCATGTTAGGAGAATCTTCTGGTAAGTGCTTGTGTTATCCTCTGAAACTTATATTTAATACCTATAATTTTAAAAGTATTTAATAAAATCGTGGACCAAGGTCATCATATTTAAGCTCTAGAAATAGGTTGATTAAGGCAGATAATTACCTGGTACTTCATGTGTGACCATATATGTTAAGTTTTACATACAGATTCTTCTGGCTTCTGGTTCTATGTAGTAACGCAAACCTATCTCCCCGACTGATTACAACTGAAAACATTTGGGTAAAATACAAAAGCCAACTCCTTGAAGACACTTAAAAGTAAATAAAAACGGAGGGGTTGTGGAAGAGTACGTGACACCTGGGGGACTGTGTTCTCTAGTTTTTATCTTTTTCTCTTAGGATCCTGAGCTGCACCACGGGACTATGGGAGGTGAAAACTCCAATAGTGATCCCACCCGTGTACCTGGAGGGACTGGAGAAAGGTGCCCTGTGACCTTAACAGTGAGGGATCCTTGCTTTCTCTCTCGTCTCGTTCTGAGGGCCGGCTTCCATCACAGAGAAGCATGATGCGCTCAGTCAGGCTGCTAAGACTCAGAGAGAACCCCTGTGTTTCTGGTCACAGCAACCAGAAAAAGAGGCCCAGGAGTGAGTGAGCCTCTGGGGGCATCTGGAGAGAAGCCAGGGGGCGAAGCGGGCCGCCGATTCTGTCTGAACCCACAGTCATCTCAGGCTGGCCGTTCAGCACGCTTGTGAGGCAGACCCCAACACACATAGCAGAGGCTCTGGGAACTAAGTCAGGCAGCAGGTAGGCAGCAAAGATCTCCTCCAGAAGCTGGCATGGGCTACAGCATGAAGAATTTTTCCATTACCTATCCAAGGGTAATTTGGGCTTTGAGGACGGGAACCTTAACTACTGAGGAATTAAAGGACTGGTAGAGAGTTCAGCTGTTGATAGGAAAATTATAGAGAACTAGTCGGTAACGTCATTGAGGCAAAAACACATTTTGTGTTAAATTGGGCTGTAAAGGTCTGAACCATAACCATCAGAAATATGATCCAGTAAACTATGGCTTGGGAACAGCTTTGGGCCCAAAGTCCAGGATGGGCCAAATCTGCAGCGGGGTAATGTCCCCGTGCAACTCCCTTCAAGGAGTGGGTTTTGGAACATTTTATTAGCATCACCTGGGCAGTTTGTTTAAAATGCAGGTTCTCTGCGCCTCTGTCAGTTCACTGAATCAGCATCTCACGCTGGGATCCAGAAACTGACTGACGGAAGAGCATCCCGGTGAATCTGATGTCCTCTTAAGTGTCAGAACCACCTGCCAACTTTCTCAAAATTCCTTGTTGCTAAGAATCACTCATGGTGCTTGTTAAGCATTCAGTTTTTCAGCTCGTTCCCTGGTGGAGATACCTGGTGGAGATGAAGCTGGGGCATTCAGATGCTAAGCTCTTCGCAGCATAGTTAAGAGCAGTGGGGGATAGTGAGGTAAGAGTCAAGTTTGCAGAATTTCTGGCTTTTACTGAAGAACTATTCTAATGTTACAGATAACTCCCAAAGAATATTATTTTCAGATTTTCTTTCTCTTACTAGGAACAGTTTCACAAAATGTCATTATGAACAGTTTCATGAGATTGGGCAGAGATCTTATATGACATGAAGTGTTGGTTTTGGAGAAGACAAGTGGGCCTATTTGAAATTATTAACATAAATATGATTTGCAAATTAAATCAGCTGGCATCAAATGCCATTGCTTTTCATGTTTACTCAGAGAACCATTTATTAACCTTGAGGGACACTTCATTTAGGTGCAGCTAATAGATGTTAACATTTTTTTTTATTGTGCATTTCTGTTGGAAACTTACTGGGTAAAAGCAAGGGCTCGTTCCAAAAGGAGATTTGGATATATGCTTTCTTGTCTCATATGAGTGAGTGGGACATAGAAAAACAAAAATTCATTCGCTAGAGCACCTCCAGCAGTACTCATCAAACTCTAATGTGTGTATGAATCATCTGGGGATTTTGATAAAATGCAAATTCTGATCTGGCAGGCTAGAATCGAAGGTAAGAGTCTGCGTTTCCAGTCAGCCCCAGGTGATGTCTGTGTGGCTCGTCCTCTTGGGATACTTTGAAAAGCCAGGGGCTAGAACACAGCACTTCGCCCTGAGAAGTGAGTGGTGGACTTGTATTTCCCCAGCTCTATTGACATGTAACTGACATACAACATGTGTAAGTTTAAGGAGATGATTTGATACAGTATATATGTTGTGACCTGATTACCACAATAAGGTTCGTTAATTCATCACCTCACGTAGTTGCCATTTTTTAAATAAAACTTTTAAGACCTACTTCTTGGCAGCTTTCAAGTATACAAAATAGTATTGTTAACTATATTTACCATGCTACATATTATATCCTAAGAAGTTACTCATCTTGTAACTGGAAGTTTGTGCCCTTTGACCTCTGTCACTCATTTTCCTCACCCCCCCCCACCCCTGGCAACCACCAGTCTACTCCAGTTTTATAAGTTCAGTTTTTTAGATCCCATATATAAGTGAGATCATACAGTACTTGACTTTCTCTGACTTATTTCACTTAGGGTAATGCCTTCAAACTTCATCTTCATTGTTGCAGGTAGCAGGATTGTCTTCTTATTCGTGGCTCACTGATATTCCAGTGTGTGTGTGTGTGTGTGTGTGTGTGTGTGTGTGCGCGCGCGCGTGCACATGCGCGCATGCGTGTGTGCGTGTGCGCACTTTATTCACTCATTTATTGATGGACACTTAGGTGGTTTCCATGTTGTGGCTATTGTAAACACTGCTGTGAGGAACATAGGTATGCAGATATCTTTTCAAGACAGTGATTTCATTTCCTTCAGATAGATATCCAAAAGTAGAATTGCTGGATCATAAAGTAGTTCTAATTTTAATATTTTGAGGAATCTCCAGACTTGTGACAGGGACTGAAATCGGAAAGACTTATGTCACCATCTTGCTGATGTCACTTGCAATGGTGAACTTTATATTGCGGCTCTCCGTGAGGGCCCTATTAAGAAGTAGGAGAGCTCAATAAAAGATGAATGGAAATGTACCTCGCCTCAAAGAACAGCAGATGGGAGCAGAACGTAGTCAGAAGAGTGATAAAATATACAGTTTTCCAGAGCTCTGACCAGGCACTGAGAGTGAGCCCCAGCCAACGGAAATCCAGCAGGGATTAGGCAGGAACTGAGATGGAGAGCAAGTGCAGGATCTCCAGTTGCCCAGCTGCCCAAGCATTCCATTTTCTTGAAGGAGGAAGCCAGCTTCAGTTTGGGGCAATGGGAGAACAGAAATTGAGAGTTTCTTGTTTCTCCTGAATGGCCGAGGGGTTGGAAAGCACTGTCATCTCATCAAGGAATCTGGCTGGCTTGGAAGCCTGGAAGCGCCGTGTGCTTCGGGCGTGGTGTGAGGACAGGTACAAGAGAGTGCTGTGTCAGTGGAGAGAGCGCCAGCAACCTGGGCTTTGAATTTTCATTCCGGATGAAGAGGATCATATGCATGACGCTCTCTTAATACAACCAGCGAATTTTGAGAATTCCCCTGAGTTGGCCTTGTTTCCTCATGACTCCTACCAAAGTCCAGTTGTCCTTAATCTTTCTAAAGTAGGTGTGATTCGTTTCATGCAATGAGTGTTTCATCGTGTTCTTTCTGGTGACTATTGTAAAAGTTTTATTTCTCTTCTGCAGAATGTTAAGTGCTTGCCTTAATGTCCTTGGCTGCAAAAATTAGATGAGTTTTTAATCTCAGTAAAATATTAGTTTTGTCATAGAAATTACATATTTAAATTATGCACCATGAAAGGGAGCACAAAAACTGAGAAAATTGAATGAGAAAAGAGCCTATAGTCAAGTTTCGTTTTATCTAGTAATTTAAAATGTCCATTAATTGAAGAATCTTGGTTTGGAATTGGTCTTTTCTAATGAATTTTGAATATTTGGGATGAAGAGATTGAAGATTAGAAGCAGTCTGAGATAGGATGTCACATTGCAGTTTCTTTAGTAAACTTAAAAGCTTTTATAAATTTATTCACAATTTTTGTTTGAGAATTGTTCAAAGAAAAGTCTCCTCTCCCCTTTCCCCCCTATTTCATTACTTCATCTTCTTAGTCCTTTGAAAGAAAACCCAGAAGTCTGAAAATGGAAATCTCATGTTCGGCATAATACAAAGCTGTGTCTTCAGCTGTGACTCGATGGTTTTATAGGTTTACATTTAGTTTCTGCAGACTGTGTCAGTGGCCATGTAGAAATGTCACTGTCTTTGAGTTCACAGTGGCCTTTTCCCAAATCCTGAATGCGGGGAAATGTCCATGGAAGTAACGTGGAGAGGGCTCTGGTACATGTAGTCCTGCTGGCTTAGCAGTGCCGCAGCGGGGAGATGATGAATAAGGTGTTGGGCTTGCTCAGGGCGTCCAGATTGGCCCAGGTAGGGGGCTAGTGGTAGATAAGCTATGGTCAGAAGGTGCTGATTCTACTGCCTTGCAATTTTTAGAATCAAATTCTGTGTCCAAAGAAAACACAGACGGGCAAATAAACAATAAAACAGAATAAGAAGAAAGTAGTTCCTTAATACACAAAATTAAAGGAAAATGAGTCAAAGAGATGACTGTGTATATTATTTTATTCTAACTTCACAGGTGGCCATTTTGTATTAGCATCATGTATGGCATGAACTCACTGAATTAGTATCCCCGAATTCACCAGAACACCCCGAATTCACTAGAACACCCTATCGAGACTTCCCCTTCTGGGAGACCTCAGTTGACCCTGCTTATTCAGATCATATTTAAAAATATTCATCCTGCAGCTAATGGTTAAATGTAATATATCAAAAGTTCTTGCAGATAATTTAAAGAGTGTAGGCATTTGGCTAATGAATATAGAAATTGTTATTAAAAATTTTAGAAAGTTCACTCTGACAAGCGAAGAACTTTAAATGAAAATAACACAGCAACATTATTTTTGAATCCATTCAAAGTAAAAACAAGAGTATACTCAGTGACGGATGGTACCTGTTGAAATCAAGGGTCCAATTAATGAATAGGGAATCTTGTAAACTTCTTGTGGCTTTGTAAGTTGGTGTAAGTTTCTAGAGGCCAGTGTGGCACTACAGTTGACCCTTGAACAACATGGTTTGAACTGTGCAATTCTCTTGCATGTAGATTTTTTTCAATAAATATCCGTACTGTTTTGATCCACATTAGGAGGTCAGAGACTCAGAGGGTCAGCTATTTGCATTGACCTATGCTGTTTCATCTAGGGGACTTGAACGTTTGTGGATTTTAGTATCTGGGTGGGGAAAGGGGAGGTCTAGAACAAATCCTTCATGGATACTGAGGGACACCTTAAATTTTCGATTTGGTCCTGGACCTAAACCCCATGTTGTTCAAGGGTCAACTGTGTGTGCATTCAGAGCTTTGAATCTTCATATTATTTGACCCATTCTGAAACAGAAATATAATCATTTTTCTGCATTGTAATCATCTGTTATTTCCCCTTTCCTTAAAGCAAGAGTCAGCAAACTTTTTCTGTAAAGGGACAGATAATATTTTAGGATTTGCAGGCCTCACGGTCTCTATTTCAATTACTAAACTTTGCTATTGTGCACAAAAACAGTCATAGAAAATGGGTAAATGAATAAGCTTGGCTGTTTTCCAATGAAAATTTATTTATAGACACTGACATTTGAATTTCATATATTTCTCACATATTACTAAACATTATTGTTCTTATGATATTTTTTTCAACCATTAAAATTTAAAAACTATTCTTAACTCAGTGGTGGGCTGGATTCGGCCCTCTGGCTCTTGTTTGCTGACCTGTGACCTAAAACAGAACCGTTCAACCCCCAAACCAGAATAAGCTGTGCACTTTCACTGCACCGGGAGGTGCTGGCTTATGTGCGCCCTTCTCTCTGCCGAGAATGTCACCTTCCTGAGCTTATTGTGGTTACTTATGCTGACTTACAGACCAACTTTGTCTGAGCCACCTGAGACAGAAGGGGCCAGGTCTGAATAGATCTTCCTTGGTCCCCTCTTCTCCCCTTAATAAAAGGATAGAAGTGCTTCAGTTTATTCTGCTACAAAACCAGAAAACACATTAAAGATAAATACCAGATGAAAGAAAGTTTTTTTTGGCATAATTTAGCATGAATCAAGGCATATCTAATGAAGAATTAAAACACTTAGATCTTCTCTATTTCGACAGTGTTGGGACTGAAGATAGGAAGGTGTTGGGTGACTGAGTTTGAGACCAGGATTGTCACTCAGGATAATAGGAAAACAAGCATAGAAAAGAGACTTCGGGTGCATAAAAGGGAAATGATACATTATGGCTTTGCATGGGGTTGACGTTGTTTATTTTCAGCTGAATTATAGGAAAGATAGGGAAGGGCTTCTGTAATTGAACAACAAACAAAAGCATTCTTTTTTATGATTTATGATTTTTAAAAATATAATTAATTTACTATAAAGAGATAATGAACTTGTCAGTTTTCATTGTAGTGTTTCTAAAAATTTATGATGTTTTAGTAAATAAATTCTAAACTGTATTTTCACAGAGGCAGTTGTATGAAGTACTTTGTTAGTCTCGAGTTCCATAATCTGTACCTCTGGAATTCCCTTTACATGAAACCTGAGATGATAATGATGGTGGCTTGTGATATATATATCTCCACATACACATATACTTTATCTAAAAAGAAAATAAATGTCCTTGAAAAAATGAACCTTGCAGTCTCTATAAAGTAACAAAATAATATTAATAGTTAATTGCTAATTGAATAACTAATTGAATGCTTCCTATGTGTTAGGTGCCATTTAAATGTTTTATATTTAAAATCTCTCCTTACCCTTTAATTTTAGTCTGGAACATTCCAAACATGCAAAAGAAAACTGACCAGTATGGTGATATGCCTGGTACTCATCATCTCCATCTTCAACAATTAACAATTTATGCCAAACTTGTTATATCTACATGCCCACTGATTGCTCCCTCCCATATTATTTTGAAGGAAATCCTAGTCATCATGTTATTTCATCTGTAATATTTGTGTATGCATCTGTAAAAGATAAGGGCTCAAAAAATAAAACTGTGATATCATTATCAGTCACACTTAAAAATAATTACAGTGGTTTCTTAGTATCATTAAGTACCCAGTCAGGTTTCCAGTTGTCTAATGAAAGTTTCAAACATGTGTTTGTATTTACTTTTTAAAACATTTATTTGAATTGGGATCCAAATAATTTCCACGTTACAAATAACTTTTAATTTATAGATTCTCTCTATCTCTCTATCATTATCCCTTTCTCTTTCTCTTTTCTTGCAATTTATTTCTTGCCTTGAATAAACTGGGTCATTGTCCAGAGTCTGGATTTTGCTGGTTGTATCCCATGGGCTCTGTTCTCTGAGTTTCCTATAAATCAATAGTTATATTTGGAGGCTCGATGAGATAAATCTAACAATTAATTGTGGGAAGAACAAAGAAGGCGTGTGGATGGGTTTAGGTTTTTCCATAGGGAGGCTTTTTCCATAGGGAGGTTTTCTGTTTTTATGATATTTGCAGATGCTGTTGTTAGCAACCTAGATCCATTAATTAGGGTTTCCAAAATTGTTATGGTCTAATTCTAGTAACTTTTAAAATGTATTAGCTAGAAACTTCTATAAAGAGAAATGTCTTCTCTTTTATAACTTTTCTCCCAGGTGGTACAATTTGTATAGGAAAACAAGATAAATGCTTCATTTTCCCTATATTTACTAGTTTTTAAAATAACGAGTTAGCAAGTATCCTCCAACCATGGTAAATGAGTGTGATTATTTATTTTGGGGAGGTCATTGTGACCTCACAGATTATACATGCATATATGCTAACATACATGCGTACATACAGGAAGTGTAGACCCTTAGTATGTTTCAATCCATTGCAGTTATTTTCCCTACTGATGTTCAGATTACCCCATTTTGACCAGTGAGAGCTTGTCATTTTTTTGAGTCTTTGTCATACGGCAGGATTCCAACTTCATCTGTACATTTCCTGTTCCATATCTGTAAACAGCCCTAATTCTACAAGAAGCCCTAATTCTTTTCGGTGGCGAAAAATATTTGGACACCACAATCTAGTCTGTAGGGGTCATCATTGCTACTGGGATGGCTTTTTTAGTGGATGATTCTAGGAAATATACAGACGTGTTTTTAAAGATAAAAAATTATGAGTTTTTATTGATATTTCCAATTCAAATTAAGTGCTACTTAAAGTTTACATCTAACCTACTCTGATACCACAACTCTATCTTCTTTTTCCTACTCCAAGAATTCCAGTTCTCACTAACACTGGGAATTATAGAATTAGGGTGTAACCTAAATACTCAACTCTTTTATGCCTTAACATATTCCCAACAGTTTCCAATGCTACTGCCAAATATGTGATTACAGAAAAGAGTATACAACTATTTTGGGGGCAGTTTTCTTTGTCTTTAGCATATTTCGAGTATTAGAGTATACCCTTGTTGACAAATAATTGTGTTTAAAAGTCACACAATAGTTTATTTCCTCCATGTGTGCCTGGCTTTGCCACCAAGTATATGCCACCAAGTGTGTGTGTGTGTGTGTGTGTGTATGTGTATGACCATTTTCTTTATCTTTATTTAAAAAATTTGGCACTGTATTTAAGAAATAATAACTAGGTTTTATAATTATGGAAAAGGTTTACATGCGTCATAGGTAAACATCCTGAATGAAGTAGACTCAAGCAAGGCTAACTTTTCTTCTTGGTCCATCCATCCCATTCCTTTTCCTCCTGTTAGTATATGTAGATTTTTAAAAAGTGAGGTTTATTATTTTACTGTTTTAAAATGCTGTCAGATACTTAAATATATTCCTGTATTTACCTGTCCCAGGTGAGTGACAGTATAGCACAACAACTTTTCTTCATCTTGCTCTTTATATTTCAGAACATACCCTCAAAATCATGCTCTAGTAGTGCACAGAGCTATCCTTCTCCATAGCAAAAAAATAGGTAAGAAGAAGTAGCTCAGCCTAACTTTGGTTTGCATTTCTTATGTGATGGTTAAGAGCTATTTGCATTTCTCTTTCAGTGAACTTTCTGTTTATTATTCTAGCCCAGTTTTCTATTGGGTGGTTAGCGTTTTGCTTCCCTGTGTTTAGGAGCTCTTCATAGTATAGAGGTCTTAAAACTTTGTGGTAAAAATTAAAATATTTTTCCTCGTTTGTCATTTATCTACTAGTTTACTTCTGTCATCTCTTGCCATACAAACATTTTATTTTAATTTTTATGTTATCACATTTATCTAATTCTCTATTGTGTTTTGATTTGCCTCAGTTAGGAAAGTTTCCCTTACTTTGAGGTTGTAAAAGAATCCACTACTAGTGGTACAGGTTTTAATTCTTTCATTTAAATATTGTACCCATTTGGAATTTGTCCTAGAGTATAATGTGAAGAAAGAATCCAATATTATTTTTTTTTTCTTATGGCCTTTTAGTTAGCCCAATACAACTTATTTAATAGTCTTTTACTCAATGGTGTGATATGCTGTATTAATTTTACATCTGCACTTGGGTTACTTTTTGGATTTTCTAATATGTCCCATTGTTCTGTGACAGTTTATATACTGATGATATACTGTTTTAATTCTAGTGGCTTCAGAATATGTTTTAATATCGGCAAGGCTAACTCTCTGACCTCACTACCTCATTGCTCTTTTTTTTTATGGTGTTCTTTACTATTCTTGCTCATTTGTTTTTCCAAATGACATTAATAATCACCTTAAAAAAGTCTCCTCTAATGGAAAATCTGTTAGTATTTTTGTTGGGGTTGCCCAACTTTATAAAATTAACTTAGATCAAATGGACATCTGTATTGATGTAGAAGAGAAATTGTGGCAATATGATGTTTTAAAGTCAGAGATGATATATAACCACAAAATATTTGTTTTAACTTGAGTGTTAAAGGTCAGGTTTAGCATTAGCACTAAGACTTTTGTACAGGATGTATATCCATACAAGATACATGGTTTTACTTGTAGCATATTTGCATTTGTTTGATAACGAATGATTTATAATCAAGTTTTTCTATATCTGTGGTTGTATTCATAATTGGGCTAGTCAAAGAAGCCCACTCAGTAAAAACATAATGGTTGTGGGTACTTTTCTTTCATTCTACTGTCTGGATCATGTTTCATGGTTTTATGACTAAGAATCAATGTCTAGGCACAGCTTTCCAAAAAGAAATCTGCTTTTCTTGCTGTTTCTGCATCTTCAATAAGACGATAATTAGCTACAATTGAAATTAAAATGCAACGATTTTGAGTTTTTGTTGTTATTGCTTGTGATCAGTATCTCATCATTACTGTCCAAGATTTATATTTCAGGTCTTTCCCGTCACATTGGAGTTGTGGCCTGGCTATGATGGATTGGAGTTACTTTTTCAGCCATGCCTAATTCTAATGCCATGGGTTGACCTATAACATCTCATATTTATTTATTTTTATTCATTCAATATTAAACGAACTAGTTGAGTCAGAATAAAATTTCTGCTTTAAAATCTAGAGTAAGATAGGTAAATCAAAGTTGAAGCTCAATAAAATTAAACATTGAAGATACTAAAGAATGTGTTCCAACAAAACAACGGAGTGAAAGGGTACAGAGGAGTACACGGGAGATGCACAAGGGGATGCTGAAAGGATGGGGAAGATGACGGAGGAAGATTTAAGAGTGAGAACAAAGCATTAAGCATTTAGAGTAACTAGTCAAAATCAACTGTAGAAGAAAGGATTTCAGGAGGAAAGTCTCTAAGAAGTTGAAAATGATAGAATACGTGAAGTAGAATTGGGGGAAGAATTACTTTGGATAGAGAATTTGGGTGTGGAATAGTGATGGATAGATAGGAAAGTAAGCACCAATAATGAAAACAAAACAAACCAAAACAAAATAAAATAAACTCCATGATAAGCAACATTGTGCAATAAAGAGATGTATCTGAATTGTATGGCATGACTCAGTTCTGATTAATATGTGGTAGTAATAGCATTATTATTAAGTACCAGTCCACAAATTTTGATGTAAATATGTTGAGAGACTGCAGGGAAGGCAAGAATGTGTGGAGAATAGTTGTAGGGCTGGGGTTGGTATGAGAATTAAATCCTCTCATTCTGTAGCAGGAAGTCAATAGGTTGTTATTCTAAAATTGAAAAATTTAAAAATAAAAGTATTTGTTGCTCAGGCATTGAAAAGGAAATGCCCGAAGAAACATTTGAGAGAGTAGAAAGTAGTTGGTTCTGGAGAATCAGAATAGAGTGCCTGGAAGGAGAAGAGGAACTGCTTATTTTCAAAGTAAGTTCTATAGAACCATTTGACTTTTTAAACTCCATAAATGGATGACATTGATAAATGACATTTGTAGAAGAGAAGGCAGGACAAGAACCAATGTGAGAAGGGTGACGTGATAAGGCGGCAGTTGTCAGTATCAGTTTCTTATCAATATCAACTTTAACGGGCATTTTTAAAAAGAGTTTGAAGTAGAATGGTTAGGATTATAATCACAGCTCGATTTAACTGGAAGTCAAATGATATTTCAGTTGTTCAGTTGAGTAAATATTGATGAATTGATAAAACCAAAAAAAAAAAAATGCTTCTTCCAAATGGGATTTCTACTTAATGAGATGACCTTGATGTGCCAACTGCTAATTAAATTAGAACCCCAGGGGGAGCATAAAAAGCTGTTAATTGAGAATACATCTTAAAAGTGAAAATATTGTGCTCTGGGTTAATATATTAATGTCTTCAGTTTTCCAAAGAATCAGTAATGCCTATTTACTACTCACAGAAATCATATGTCAGCGAAGTGTGTTAATGAGAGCGTGTGGAATTGCAAAATGTGTTTCCTTTGGAGAGAGGGGGAAATCATTGGCTGAAGTTACCAGTTACGGTCAACTGCTATGTCCCTTGCAATACACTCTGTCATTATTTGGGGGGAGATTTTGGAGTAGTGGGCCTGTGAGAAGGAAAAAAAGCATAGACCAATATAAACCTCATTCACACCACTAATTTTGTGTCCAAATTTTTGTGGCTTGGATAAATTCTCATTTTCTTTACTCTTTCTTTTATCCATTTATCTAAAATCATGATGAAATAGAGAATAAACTGGACATGGAAAAGCCGCGCACGTGTAAAGAGTTCCCAGCTTTTAAATGCGCAGTGGGGGCTGCGCTGAGGCTCTGGAGCCGAGCTCATCTCTGGCTTTCCTGATGCTTGAACACAGAAGGCGGAGCTGCGCGTTGAGGTCCATGCTTGCCAGGATGTCCTTTCTGTCTCTCTTCTGTCTTTCAGACTCTTTTGGCTCCTTCATCCATATCCTTTGTTCTTGACTTTCCATATCATTAGAGATATTAAAATGAATTCTCTGGAAATGGAAGTTTATGTTTAGGGCCACCTCTAGGTTTGACTTTCCTTCTTGTCCTGGCCTTTGGAATCCGGTAAAAACACACACGGGTATAGATTTGGGTATAATTTGACATCTCAGTGCCTTGGATCTGAGGAAGGAATTATGGCTGTGAAATAAATATATGCCTTTTTAAAGTTTATTTTGAGTTTGGAGGTCACTTTGTAACAAATGAGTTTGCAGAGATGACATAGCAGTGAAACAAATGCTGGCAGTTCGGGTGGAATTGAAGCCTCTGAATAAAATTTCAAATTAGCAGAAATAAACTTAAAAGTAGGTGACTAGTACACATGGCCTCAGTCCCAGATGTCACATTTATGATTTCAAGGTGACATTCTGTGAGTGAGGTTCAAGGTTCAGAAGTCACAGTTTGTAAAACATTGTCAAAAGTCCCAAGCAGAGGCTCATCCTAAAAAATCAGGTCTTTTAAAAGAGAAAGCTTGTTATTTGTTTTGTAGTTTTGAATTCATGAAACCAAGGTGGGGAATCTGGGCTCTCACCCCCTACCGTCTTCACCCCATCCGAATTCGGTGTTTCTCTAGGACCGTTTCCACAGGGAGGTAAACTTTAGGGCAGAGGGGCTGCTTCAAAGCAAATGAGGCCCTTAATTTATCATAAAAAAGAAGACTGGTTGTTAAGGTTTTATTGGATTACAATAAAGGCTCCTAGCGCTGGGAGTCTGTGGTTTGATTCCCGGCATCACTGGGGGAGCTTGAAATCATAACCACAGATTATAGCAATGAGCTTCCAAATTTCCATATCCCAAGCAAAGATGCTGCTTTCCTGGAGCTAATGTGGAATTACATGCTCTGTGATTTTAGGATATGTATTGGAAAATTTTCTGTTTGGATATCACTTCAGGAGGGCTGTGATTCTCCAATCACCTCTGTGGTTATAGCTTGAATGTTCTTAAAAAAGGAAAGGAAAGAAAAAAATAATAAAACAAAACAAAAGATGATTGTTGTAACTCCCTCCATTCTGTGCTCTTGTACAGTTTGAAGGTTTTCATTAATTTTTTTCTTTCTCTGAGTTCAGTAAAAGTTCTTATAAGGTCATCCTTGGGTTGTAGCAGTGGCTTACGCCATTCTTCTAGGTCCCCCTCTCTTCCATACTTCCTATTATGAAGTCATATCTCATCAGTTAAATAGACTCTAAAGTCTGCCATCTTTGATGTAAGTGGTACATACATATTTAGTACTATACACTTTTTTTTTTTTTAATTTTTAATTTTGGGGCCTGGCAGACAGACCGTATTGGAATGAGTTAGTCAAAGATATAAACAGCTAAATTTTGTTTTTCTTCTTGTAAGACATATACGATTGAACTGGCAAAGAAAATTGATGTCAGTTTGAATTGTTCTCTTTCTCAGACTCATTGGTGCACACAGATGTATTTAACGAAATGGAAACAAAACCTATAAAAACTTGTGCATGCGTTCATCACACGACTTGAAACCTCTGGTTGTGCTGTCCTTGGCTGTCTCAGCTCACTGTCCCTGCATTATAGGAAGCCCTGGCCTACTTTTCACAGCTGGAGAGAAAAGCTTTGATTTGTTCAGGAAGGAGAGTCGGTGCCCGGGGGAATGGCTGGGGCTTTTCATCTGGTCTATTGATAGCTCAGTGTTCTTCCTCCACTCCGCAATAGGAGCAGAC
>NW_006436283.1:8797604-8805020 GCF_000325575.1 Pteropus alecto | reverse complement strand
TTCCCTACTTCTGCGGGTAGAGTGCTCCATCTCCCCGACCTCTGTCTCCCCAGCCACCCCTCCTTACTGACTCTGGGCTTGGCCCATAGCAAGTGCTAGCCAGTGGAGAGAGAGCAGGCATGACACATGCACACAGAAACTTTAAAGGAATGGCTTGGCTCCCCTTTACTTTGCAGATTGCTGCCTTCTGCCAGCACAATAACAGGTCTCAATAGCAGCTGCTCCTTAGCCTGGGTCTGGAACCAGAAGACACTTGGGTTGACTGGGACCCAGAAGTCCCACAGCCGTCACATGATTCAGGGAAATAAATGTGCGTTGCTTTCAGCCACTAACACTTTGGAGTTGTTTGTTGCCACAGGAAAAAACGATGAGTTTCAGAACCTAGTGTCCTTCCATTGCTCTACTCTAGTCCCTGCCAGTGAAGGCTGCTTTCTAAAGCTAATTTTCCTTGTGGTTGGAGGATGGCAGCGGTAGCTCTTAATGTCACCTCCAGATGTGACCATAGCCGGAAGCAGAAAAGGGGCCATCTCATTCCACGTTTCCTTAAAAGTAGAGACAGATGTTGCAGAAGCTTCATGGCCGATTTCTTTTGGTACCTCCTTGATCAGAAATGGGTCACAGGTCCCCTTCTAAACCTTGTCATTGGCAAGGAAAACTTGCTGCAGCTGACCTGCGTCCATTGAGATTGACCTCTCGCAGGAATAGCCAACGCTCCTTTGAATCACATATGTGGAGTGGGATGCAGGTGAAAATGGGAATAGTTAGATGCCTGAGCAAAATCAGGCCTTTGACTACCAGGGAAAGGTAGAAATGAAAATTGACAGGGAACTTTCCTATCTCCTGTGACTTGACTGACACCTCTCCTTTGT
The DNA here is from genome assembly GCF_000325575.1 of Pteropus alecto. Taxonomy (NCBI): domain Eukaryota; kingdom Metazoa; phylum Chordata; class Mammalia; order Chiroptera; family Pteropodidae; genus Pteropus; species Pteropus alecto. The sequence goes on along the minus strand of NW_006436283.1, from coordinate 8,804,151 downwards.
CTTTCTCTCCCAGATGTTTTCCTTGTCATTTCCTGGTCTGTTTTTATTTTGCTCTGTCATCCTCTTATTTTGCCCCCTTTCTCATGCAGTGTAGGATATTCAGGGAGAGAGACTCTGATCAGAGCTCATAGAGGAAACTTATTTCAATTTTTTTTTATCACTTTAAGTCCAGCAGAGAATCAGTTTGCCTGTATACTGGCAAAACATGTCGACTTAGTTCCTAAGAAACTCTGAATTCACTTACAGCCAGTGGAGCTTCTCCATTCAATACCAGAGATTTCCTAATGTGCCACGTTTTGAGAATGAGAGAGAAAAGAGAATCATCTCTTTGTTTTCAGTTTTTAATGGCTAGAATTGAGACCTCAGACTCCAGGGGAGGTGACTGTGCAAACCTCAGGATAGCGCTGATATTCTAAGCAACACCGTGTCTAGGTTTTCCTGAAAGGTCTCATTCATTTCCCAGTTTTCAGCCTTACTTCCGGGCCCAGAACAAGAGCCCTGAATGATGTGCTTTCAAGAGGGATCGAGGGAAGGTGAGGACCAGAAGCTTGAATAGGCATCAAGTATTCCATTTACAACACATGAATTTTCCAGAACAGTGTTCATAAGACTGTGTTCCATTAAAGATTGGTATTTCTTAAAGTGGGTATTCCTTGAAAAAAACTTATATGGCCTGAAAGTGTTTGGCAAAATGCATCTTAAGTGTTTTCTCTTTTTAAAGCCATGTGTGATGTAACTTCTTTGCCATAATATCTAATGCACTCATTACTTTCTTCTTAAGGAGTAGAACGGTATAGAGATCGACAGTCAAGTTTCTAGAAACAAACAAACAAACAAACAAAAGGATTCTAGAAACAGACTGCCTAAGATTTGTCCCAGCACTACCATTTAATACTTAGTTCCTCCGTGCCTGGGTTTCCTCATCGGTAAAACTGGGGTACTAACGTGTGTATGTTTTTAGCAATGAAAAGAGATAGGGTATGTAGTAAATATTATCTAAGCATTATTATTTAAATCTCTCTCCCCTCCTCCACTCTCCTTCCTTCTCTCTTCTTTTTTTTTTTACCCCAAAGAAAATATTTTTAATAGGGAACAGTTGAATCCTAGGGAGGATATGTGCACAGACTTAGAAGTGTATCCATGAAATTGTTAGGTGGAAAATTGTCGGGAGCGGGGGACATACCTGGAGGCATAAAATAACCCCCGTGATGTTCTTTTTTAAAAGTTCTGTGTATGTTTGGAAAGAGATATCTGCGTAAGTATTGTGATATTGAGGATGTTGTTTCTAATTGTTAACAGTTATTTTTTCTGGGCTAGTGTGGAGAGGGAGGATATTTTCACTTCTTGTGTAATTTCATTAAAAATGATAGCAAAATGAATAATTTTTACTTTCTTTTGTTTTCAGTATTCTCATATAATATGTATTTAAATATTTAGTTTTTATTTGGCCTCAAAAATCTAAGAAACACTTTATAGAGATCCTTTACTGAATCATCAGAAACTTATAAATGAGGTAATTCTATTATTGGTAAATTGAAAGGATCTCTGAAAGGTTAAAATAAGGGATCATGTTATGGGGCAGCGAGCAGCATGCTGTGGTTACAATGGCACCAAATACTGTGGTTATTGTGTGAGGGGTGTGGCAAAAAAAAAAAAAAAATGAGCAGTTTTTTTTCCTTCCCCAATGGCATCACTCTGCCCCATCCATTCTGATGGTAGCGGCCAGCTTCAAACAACTTTAAAGATGTTCAGCTACTTCTAAGTGTAGGTCTCTGTGAGAATTCCAATCATTCTTCTTTTCTTGAATGGAAGGAAACAACATTGACATGTTCTTTTAGAATCTCAGTTTTGTAGCCTGATAGCCTTTGACGTTCTGGGGTATCTTGTAAATCTCTTTTTCCTATCATACCCGAGGCAGGAATATAGTGTCTTTTGGCCGCCCGTGTCCAGCTTCTCTTTCCTTCTCCCTCCAGCCCCTGGCTTGTTTTTTTAAAGAATGTAAATTCATTGACTGACAGTCATTCTGGTCTGTATAGGGAATGGTTTCTGAAAGAATATCTGCATCTTCAGACCCTAGCGATCTCACAAATGCCTGCACTGTTCTTAGACGGGGATGCGCGTGGGCGGATGGGAACTCACTGGACAGCACAGAGCAGAAGCTCCTCATCGTGATGTGTAGGGCCTTGTGGTCCTCCCAATGTCCCCCCACCCCCCACACACATTCCAGTTACAAAATTGCTTGCATTTCCTTGAATGCCATGTTCCCTCAAGCTCCTATGACTTGGCACCCGCTATTAACTCCTCATAGAATCTCTTCTGCCATCTTTATCTTGCCTACCTGAAAAATAGCCTACTAGTCCTTCAAGAGTCCATAGAAAATTTGTTTTGTCCTGTCCAGACAAAGGTAAATTCTTCCCATTTACATGCTAAATCTAGAGTTAAATGGGCTCCCAATGTTTTTATGCCTATTATAATTTATATACATTTGTTCTAATGATTCTTTGGCAGTCTTTTTCCTTGGCTAGATTTTGTATTGTTCAAAGGTAGAAATGATGCACTACTCATTTTTTAAAATAAGCACCTAGAATATATTACTTGTTGAGCAGACGTGTAAATAAACTTGCGGTATATGTAAATGAGTGGTTATAATGTAGTTCATTCAGAAAGTGACCACAGAAACAAATAATTTCTAAATTATCAACATATTTAGTAGAAAATAGATATAAAACTTTTATTGCCATACAAGTTTGTTCTAAGTAAATCAATCACAAAAGCCTTCTGTTGAAGTTTCACTACTCAGGATTTCTCTACATTTCTCAACTGCCTAAATTTCTAGAAAGCGACATCATGGATGTGGTGTTGATTCTATGATTATGGATTTTAATCAGTAGTTATATTACATGGGCAGAGAAAGACAGAGTAGAAGGTCTTTAATATTTTCTGCTCTTTGTGAGAGTTTAACCTAACTTACTTTTGCCTGTGTTTGAAATTAACTAGATAAAGTCTCTGTCATTACGAGACAATATGGACTTAGGGACATGGTACTGTCAGGGTGAATGATTCTATACCCGGTCGTCTGCCTAAGATGTAGAAAAGCGGTGTGACTCTTATTCTTTCCTGGACATGATACTGTAAGGCTGTGAGAATGATATTCTTTTGTAGCAGCCTCTGTTTGATTTATGACTCTCCCATAGTTTAGACGTCATATTGCCTCAAACTATAGTTGAGAAATTAACTTTAAACAATCTAAATCCTACAAAGATGGCTTTTAAGTCATTATTCTTTGTTAATGAAGAGGAACAAGAAAATTGCCAGTACCACTTTCTCTTGAAAATTTTCAGTGTATTTACTGAGCCATCAGAATTAGGAATGGTCCATACCACTTGATTATTTACAGTGCTTCCTTTGCATCCTTTGTCTAATCTGGTCCTCCTGCTCCCCCAGCCACCACCATCATTAAAGTCCCTCTGAATGAAGTAGAAAAGAAATGGTTGTCTTCACTGAAGATCAGAGAGGTGAAGTCCCAAGGTTGTTCAGGTAGTAACATGGGATAACATTGGACCCAAATGTAACCCAGTTCTGTGTTCAGTGACCACAGCCAGAAAGCCTTTCTGCATGTCTTTTCTCCATGGAATCAGTATGATGGAATCTTCTCTCGTTATTTGTTTCCTTTTAATAGAGGAACAGTTCTCAGAGTGGGGTTCATGGACACTCCCAGGTCCCTAACACCCTTTAAGGGGTCCATGAGGTCAAAGCTATTTCCACAATAATGCTAAGACGTTGTTCTACTTTTTTACTGTGTTGACATTTACACAGGTGGTACAAAAGCAGTGGTGGAAAACTGCTGGTGCCTTAGCATAAATCAGGGCAGTGAGAGCACATCTTTTAACATCCTGTGTGATGAAATGGAAAGCAAGCGCAAAGCCCTCTGCTGCCTTCCTGAGCGCACGGATTGTCTTGAGGACAAAGCCATTGATCGTTTGAGATGCAAACTGAACTAGTTAGTTTTCTCGTGGGACACCCTTATATACTTAGAAATACAGCTGACAGACAAACTATGGCTATTTATACTTGGGCACTGGACATGTACTTTTTTGAAAATAAATGAAGTAAACCTGTTAATGTTAAAGAAAACAAACTGGTCTACAGCCATGCCACCCTGAACAAGCTCGATTTCATCTGATCTTGGAAGCTAAGCAGGGTTAGGCCTGATTAGTATTTGGATGGGAAACCACCTAGGAAGACCAGGTGCTGTAGGTATAAAAAAATGAAAAATAAAGGATTGTAAGCTGATAAAGTCTTTGTAATCTGTGAGGTCGACCAAGGGTCGCCTTGCCTAAAAAATAAAAAATAAAAAATAAAAAAATAAGCTAGCTACCTTTTTTTTTTTTTTTTTGGCCAATGTTAAAATTTGAGCCTCAAGCAAAAATTTGAATTTTTGGAAAACAAGTATATGCTATCATAATCCTAATTAAGTTTCCCAATTCTTAAAGACTTTGCCGATGAGATTGGAGGTCATGTTAATAAATGTGGTTTTCGATGTTGCATAATGAAAATGTGTCACATTTGAAAGATCTGTAAAACTTAGTGAACTAATATTTTCCAAATGACCAATGCTTGATGATACAAAATTACACATGGGTGAAAGATCCACTCAAAGTGCAAGGTCAACTAATAATTTTAATGAAGCAAAGTATAAAAATGAAGCAAAGTATGGTTTAAGATATCATATTCCATTTAGGTTTAAGAAACTACCCTTATTGAGTTTTGGTATTGTGTTGAAGGTGAATTTTTACAATTATATAAAAAAAGCCATTAAAATATACCTCCCTTTTCCAAGTATATATATGTGTGAGACTTCATTTTTTTAAAATACTTCAACCAAAAATACGTGTCACAACAGACTAAAAGCAGAAGTGTATATGAGAGCCTAAATGTCTTTAATTAGGCCAGACATGAAAGATATTTTCAAAATGTAAAACAATTCCACTCTTCTCACTAATTTTTTGGGTGAAATACAGTTATTATTAAAACATTACATATGTTAACATGGAATAGATTTATGTTTTAATGATCCAAGAAATATTTCATAAATTATTCAATTTTAATTTCTAATATGGTAAAAAAAAATTGGGTTCCAAGACCATGTATTCTAGTTATTGGGGACATAGTACCTTATAATGGACAGTTTGGCTGATTAGTGTATATGCCACGTTTTGAAGGACAGTCCCTCAACACTCAGGGCATCAACTTCAAGCTGAAGTGGAAACTGGACCTGTTGATTTCTTTGTTAATATTCACCAAGACAGTCTAGCATCTCCACCCAATTCACTGTAGGGCACCATGCTCTCCAAGCCTAAAGAGCCATTCCAGCGATGTATAAAGGACAGGCTTCCATTGTCTTTGCCAGTACGTTGAACTCGAAAACATGAGAGAGATCTCCTTTAGTGGTAAATTCTCCCCAATCCAGGCTTTTGTTCTCTGTTCTCTCCCACCCCAAGGCTGGTATCACACCTCAGTATCTATTTCCAGGCATTCCTTCCTGGTTACTGAGGTACAGAGAAGCTGTATCCTTCTCCTCTTTTGGTAATTAATAATGCACGTCCTCCCATTGTAGCAAATGTACTCCTCACTCGGGCTGTGCTGAGACTGACCGTAGTTATTGGTCTAGAGATAGTGAGAGGAGCCAAGGGGACATCGTGAGTGGCCAAATATCGTCCTGTATGGCATCTTTCTTAGGTGACAATCTTCAGGCCACAGGATGCTGTTTTTCACTAGCAAGGGCAAGAGGCTGCTTCTGAACACCGGAGCATTCGTGGGACTTTGAAAGGTCAAAGTTCCTAAGGCATCAACTCCCCCAATCCCCAGCCCAAGTCTCCAGTTCTACTGCTACCTTTTTAGTGCTCTGGGATTTGCATAGGAGGCATTTTGAACTGTGAATTCAGGCTTCTTTGTAACTCCACCAGTCTTCGGCTCAAAGCTTGAGCTAGATTTTCAGCATGGTTTGCCTGCCGGCCACAGTTTGTGGAGGTTTCTCTAAAGCTGCCTATAGGCTGTCTCCTACAGCTTGCCATGAGTTGACGGCTGGCTGTCCCCACGTGTAATTCTCTTTCTTTAAGGCTTCCAGGACATTTAACAAAACCTAACCAACTTTTAAGATTTTCATAATTACTGCTTTTGTATCTTTACTAGAGAAAATGCACAAGCCAGAAAGGCACTTTTCCCTTCTGCCTGGAGCCGATCCACCATAGGTAATTGTGAGGCTGTAGCCAACAAGGATTGTCACTACCCCACTTACCGTCAACACTAGGATGCCTCTTGCCATTTGACTAGTGAGCGATCCAATTTTAGAATTTCATCCTGAGGGTCGCTGTTCAGAGCTAATTCTTTTATCAGTTGTCTAAAAAGCAGACTGAGGCAAGGACTCAAGTGTAATTAGCTTACGTTGGAGCTGAACCCAGCAGGCGCACGTGAAGAGTGGATGGGTGAGAAAGGAAGAGAGGAAGGCTAGTCAAGCATAGGTTAGTGAATGGGTCACGATAGACCG
>NW_006436283.1:8783698-8797556 GCF_000325575.1 Pteropus alecto | reverse complement strand
GGCTCTGAGGAACATATCTCAAAATCACCCCGCTGTTTTTCTCCACCGGCTTCTGTCCGTCCTTATTATTTGGAGTAATAACTCCCTGGCACTACTCATTGGATCTGTCTGGGCTGAGCTTGCACCTGTGGCCAGAGCCTCAGGCAGAAAGAGCTGCAGATGGCTGAAGCAGGAAGCCATTGATGTGTGTGAAACTGCTCACTGCAGGTGACCTCTGTGGCCAGCTGAAGGATGTGGACATGGCACTGCCATTTTGAAAGTTAGACAAGGGAGCCCGTACCCAGTGTGGTCAAGAACAGGGATTCAAGGAATCTTTTAGCATATTTTAGCACCTCGATGTTTTTAGGTGCATGTCTGGTTGTGTAATGCAAATTATTTTAGTGTAGGAGGAGGCAAGGGACAGTGAGAAAACTGTGATAAGGATCCAAGTACAAAGTACAGAGAGGCTAAAATGAACACTGGTATTGTGCAGGCAGATGAAGAACAAAAGCAAGACATCATTTATACTTCTTTTTCTCCTGCTATTAGGTGTTGTTCCATGGTAAGAATATTACCAGGATAAAGCTCATAAATATAGCATAGAGCATCGAAAGACAAGGAGGAGGAAAAAAATATGATATAATGCCACATAAATGTAAAAATGTGTCACTTACATGTAGTTTAGAGACACACATGTGAGTAACATGGGTACTAAAAACACAAAGAAATGCAATGCATGGGAATAATAAATACCAGATTCAGAGAGTGGCGAACTTCTGGAGACCAGCAGGAAATGTCATTGGAAAGAGATTCCGTGGAGTGTCAGCTGTGTTGGTTGTTGTTCCTTTATTTCTTAAACTGGATTGTGGGTACATCGGTGCTCATTATACAATTATTTATACCTTTTGGTATTTTTGAACTAATGCAAAATATATTTAAAAACATAGGACTAGATGGCTTAGGGAATAAATAGAATAAGAATAAGCTGGTTTCATGTCTTCTTTTTGTTGCTGTTTACAATATGATAAAAATATTTTTTGACACACACATGTGTACACATGTAATAATAAGGAAACTGTTCTAATGTGTTACATTTCACTCACCATCTATGCTGAGGCCCTGATAAGTAACATTTTAATTAACTGGCAAACCGTAATGTCCATTTGTAAAGGATGATTTATAGAAGTTGCTCCATTATAAGACAGAAATCACTGAGTTAGAGGGATAAGTGATTAAATGGAGTAATTTTTACAAAAGAACAGCACTAAGCTTGGATGTAGAGCTGTGATTAAATAGTGTGAAGAGGTTCTTATCATTGGGGGCGTGGGGACTGTGAGGCTTCTTTCAGGTATGTTTTCTAGGAATAACAGCGGAGTCTGCTTCCTGGTCTTGCTGGGTACGTAGAGCTTTGGTCTTCAGATGGCTCTTTACACAAGAGTGCGTGATGGGTTGACACCAACGTATGCCATCTACAAGAGAAACGATATCGGTCTCTTTTCTGCTATTTGTGGCTGCTTTTGACCATAGCTTCTCTTGCTTTTAGGGACTGTTAGTGACGTCAAAGCAAAAAGCCTAAGTTAAGGGACAATTGGAAAATAACCCAGAGAACATACTGGGTTTTTGACTTGCAACTAAATCATTCAGTTTAATGGTAGGAGTGAGAGACCCTCCAAGAACAAAAGTTTTTTTCGAATCATTTTAAGAGTACCCATGTTTTCGCTGAGTGTTCGTGAGTGCTGAAAACAGCAGTGCAGTTTCACAAGGAGAAAGCCCTGACTGTAGCTTTTTATAAAATGAAAATCAAACCATTTTTTTTTCTCTCCAAAATTTTATGTGGTAGCTCCCAAGGGCAGTATTATTTGCCATATCCTTGGACTTTGAATTTTATTATAATTTTTATGGGAAGAGGGACTGTATTTAATAAAACTTGACTAAGACGACGTTTTTCTCCAGCAGCCAAATAAAACTGAACTTCAGGACATTTGCAGAAAAGATACGTCCTAAGTTTCTGGTAAGCTTGTCACAAGGAAAGTGAGAAAGACTCGGGACTTTTAAGCACAACCTGAAGATTCAGGGATATTTTATTTCTTCTCTCTTAGTTTTGACTTTGCCTTGCTCTTTGAGAATGGAGATGTAATGTCAAATAATCTGGCTCTGGTTTTCTCAGTGACACAGGAGGAATGAGATAGCTGTGGTTATTTATTTTTCATAATCAGAAAGAGAGTTCCCAAGTTTTCCGCTGTACAGGGAGTTCTCGACCTCTCGTAACTGGAGTCTTGGATTCAGGACGATCTTGTGTGAGGGAGGGTCGGGGAGACAGTGGGTGGGGACATTTCTCTTCCCCTACAGTTACCCTGAGAAGATTAAGTCTGCTAGTCATTGAAACTTTACTACTAATGACTTTAATTGGATTATTATATTGCTTTTATCTTTACAGAATTGTATTGAACTGTTAGTCTTGTCTTGAGGCATTTTACTAGGCGTTTTGGGGGCGGGGAATGGGCATGAATAAGGCGAGAGAAACCTGGGAGAATGGAGTACTTGGGGTGGGTACTTTGGACAGCTACAGACAACAAGCAGAAAGACCGGGATACCGAGTTTGGAAATGTGGAGTGTGTGTGTGTGTGTGTGTGTGTGTGCGCGCGCGTGCGTGCGTGCGTGTGCACGCGAGCATGTTTGGTCCTGGAGGGTGAGTACATTTTGTCATTTGGCACCTGGAGCAATGGATGCTAAACATCCTACAGTTGCAGGGGACGGACTACACAAAGAACTGTCGTGCCCCAAGTATATATGTGCTGCTGCCGAGGAACTGGCCAAAGGGACAAACTGACCTGAGAAACCCACACTTCTGTGCTTGGCAGTTTTGCAGAGTCCTTACGGCAGCAGTAGAGTCATTGACTAATTTATTTAGTGCTACCATCCTTGGTATTTTCCTAGCCTGTTGTTGCCTGCACTCGAGTCCAGAAATCAATGAGTCAATTGAGAGCTGAGTCAAAGCAAAAACAGACTATTAATTTGTCTGAAGTATCATAAATTACACCCAAAGCAGCAGATCTGCGTATTGTAAAACTTGAAAAAAAAGTCCCTAGTGTGTTTGCAAGCAAGACATTAAAAGCCTAGGAATTGTCTACCGTACTTTCTTTTCTTCTCCACTAACCAGTTGCATGCTGTTTTCTTTTAGGCATCATTGAAAAGGGGTGTTTTAAGTTTTGTTTTAATGTTATCAATGCTGGAAATATCTAAGGAGACTGATAAATCATTAGCACGCTATGGATTAGGCACTTTTGCAGTGGAATCAAGACATTAAGTTAAACTGTATGTAAGTGATAATGCACCTATAAATAGCATCTCTAGTACCTGTAGTTAATGAAGTGGTTTGAATCATTCATTTCAAAATATTAACAGGATGGGCCCAGAGCAGCCAGCAGATGTTTTCAATTCTGGGCAGACACACCTTTGCTGAGCCTGGCTGTCGAATGGACGGCCTTTGCTGCCTTTGTTAGCTTTAGCACTGCTTAGTGATTTGTGTTAGGCGATTAAGCATGAAAGGAAAGCAATGTGATCTTTTTTTCAGGGAAAGAATAGATAAAATGTCCCTGTGTAAATACCAGAAGGGCGTTATGACTTTTAAAAGTTGGCTCAAGCAAGTTTCACTTAACAATGCCTGGGAGGCCCCTTTGAGTGGAATAAATCATGGGTAATGATATACTAATTTCTTTCAAACACACTGTAGAAAAGCAATGTCTGCGTGTAAAAGTGAGATTTGATATCCAGGAAGCTAGAATTGCTACTTTTTGAGGAGAGTCTGTGCATGTAAACTAAAGAGAATTTCTAATAGTCCTTGCTAAAGGCAAACAGATAATTTGACAAACAGCCCTGGAAACAAGCAAGACCAGGGAATGAAACAGTTTTGGCTTTTGATTTTACAGATCAGTTCCAGTAGAAGGAGCTGATGTTTAAAATATTCCACGCATTTTCCTAATATTCGGTTTTTAATTGTTCGATAAATATATTGGAGTGGGTGTAATAGCCGAAAGGAATAAAGCAAAAACAAAAACAAACAAAAAAGCATCTCCCTTCGATACTCCGCAAACAGCCCATCAAACGAAAACACATTGCAAAACAGGAGGGATGTTTCTAACTGCTTGAGCCTGTATTGAGGCTATTTGGTGAAGACATGGAACGTGGTTAGTTCTCGTTGTTAATCTACGAGGAAAGTCAAAGGTAAATGAAGAACAGTAGCAAAATATTCAAACTGTCTAGTAGCAACACAGAAGGTCTGGTTTCTGAGAGAGAGGCTGAAAACAGGCTGTCTAGGACATCTGAGCATCAGGCTAAAGCAGCACTGTGTAGCTGTGCATCTTTATTGGTCTTGATTTCTCTGACAGCAGAGTGCTCTACCAGCACAGATTATCTTTTTCACACAAGAAAAAACACGTATTTATACCGGCACCCATTCTTTCACAACGTTAGGGTTACCAAATAGGTGGGTGTTATTTGAAGGTCAAATTTGAGATCTCCCGAAGCAGGGAAGTAAATTTACAGAGTCTGTGTCTACGCCGACTCAGATTCTTCCTGGATATAAGTCAACGGAAAAGGCTATAAAGGCGTGAGATGAATTTCCCATGGTCAAGTGGGGCCTGAGAGTGTTGTGAAAAGTTGCCAGCAGCTCGGGCTTTTCTTTACGCAGCAGGGTGAAGACTAAGCTGATCAACTTCAGCTTCATATTACTGGGGAATTAATCAGCCTGCTGGATTATAATGATCTCTCAAGGGAATTGTGATATGAACCCCTTTGATAGATGTCCAATTACTTTGGATTGCATGAAGTTTATGACTTTCTCAGGAAATTAGGTGTGACCCTTATTTTGCCGAAGTTAATTGCCCTTGCAATCTTGGTATTGCAAAGCCTACACCCCGTAGGAATTTGATTGAAATTTCTAGGCCCAGAGCCGTTGCACCAATTGTGATTTTGTGTGAAGCGATTAGAGTGACAGAAAGGTTAGAGAGAAAATGAACTAGAAATGCGATATGTGGCTTAATAGATTTAAGTGTAGATTTGGAAGAGAGATGCCAACTACAGGCTCTGGCTCATTCTCAGTTTCAAAGGGATTTAGAATTATATGAAATTCCTTCCAACTCTAAGGGTTTACTATTCTGTGATAATAATGACTAAGGAGAAAGTAAAAGACCAGTGGCAGAAGGAAGTTCGTGAGGTTGGCCTGGGTTGGTGAGTGGAGCGGCCAGGTCGGGTGTTAGTAGATCAAATCTCGCCTTCTAAATATCTCTCCCAGTTCATCAGTCTAGCGGTGTGTGCAAGCGTGTGTCTGTGCAGCACAGTTTCCTAGTTGCAGTGTCCCTTTGGACCCACTCTAGTTGGGCCCATTTTTGTGTGGCAAAATAGCACTAGAGGAGGCCTCACAGTAAGGACTTTGGGTCCTGGAGAGAGGCTGCCAAGATTCAAAGTCAGCTTTACCTCTTGATAGACTCAAGGAAATGTCTTACCCTTTCTGTGCCTTGGTTTCCTCATGTGTAAATGGGAATTATCAAGCGCCCAACTGTGGACTCCTGTCAAGAAGTTCCTTTTATTTGGTTAACTGCCTGCTACACGAGGGCAGGGATTTCTGTGTGTTTTATTTAGTGTGGCATCCCCAGTGCCCACATACTGCCCAGCACGTAGAAGATGCTCGATGTTTGTTGAATGGGTGAATGTAGTGTTTGAACGATACCTGGAGCAGAGTAAGCCTTTAGTTAATGTCACTTGTTGGCATAATGTTTCTTTGAAGTGGATATTCTGTTTGCTTGCCTTCATACTTTCAATGCCCTGCACAATGCTAGCACATGGATGCTGTGGGAGGCAGAATAGTGTCCCCTCCCCGAAAGATGTTCATGTCCTAGTCCTTGAACCTATGACTATGTTAGGTAACATGACAAAGGAGAATTAAAGTTGCAGAAAGAATTAAGATTTCTAATCAGTCAACCTTAAAATAGGAAGATTATGTTAGATTATCTGGGCAGGTCCAAACTAATCCTAAGGATCCTTAAAAGTAGAAGAGGGAGGGAGGCAGAGCGAGCCAGAGAAAGATATGCGACATTGGAGGCAAGGTCAGAGAGATGCCACATTGCTGGCCTTGAGGATGGAGTATGGGGACCACGAGGCAATCAATGGGAGCAACAACAGAAAATTGATAAAATACTCACTATTTGGTGAATTACATCTGAATGGGTCACTTTTTTTGTTCCCATGATCAATTAGACTTTATTTTTCTCTCATATAAATGCTATATGTTTAATGTAAAGAAATCTAGCATATATAAACATTTAATAAATAAAGGTCATGTGGACTCCTACTTACTACCCGATGACCACCACTTTGAGCATCTAGGTGCTCATCCTTTCATGAATCTTTTTATGCATGTGCACATACACATCCATGCAGGTGTGTGTGCAAACATACAGACACATGCATGTGGGATTATACCAAACATGGCACTTCCTCATGCTTCTCAATGACAGCACCCCTCATTCCCACTCTGCCTACCCACCCCAACTAGGAAGCCGTGGTAGCACCCTAATGGTGTTCTCAGTATATTTTTTCCTGTATTCAGGTGATCTTAGTTAGGCACCACACCATCCCAATCTAGGCTATTTTTCGTGACTGTGTTATAAAAATGGGATTTGACATTCTTTTGCAGTATTGTTTTTCTTACTCACTGATACCTCAGGATAATCCTCCAAGTCATTTTCTATGCCTGCCCAAATATTCTGAGACATGGCTGTAAACCAGTTTATCCAGCTATGTTGATGGGTATTCCCTGTGTTTCCAGTTGCTGGCTGCTGCAGACAGTGCTGCAGTTCCTAAAGCTAGTATTCCATGCACAAAGGGAAAACATGCCTAATTTGTAGAGACTGTTTTCAAGGAATGCCTCTTTATGATGATACGAATTCCCAAGAAGAGCTGAATTCTCCTCAGAGATTAGTATGTGGTGGCTGGAATTAAGTGGAGGAGACAATGAAGTTAGGATTAAGCTGGCAAATACTTTTTCTCTATAACTTAAACAGAAAATCTTCCACTTAGTACACTTGATCCTCCCCACCAACTTTCTTGGAAGATTGTGGCATTTATTTACACTGCTTTCCCTCCCAAGAAAATCCAACATAGTAATAGTAGAAGGTCCACGAAGTAAATACTGTTAGATCATTGTTCACTTTTGTTGATTCTGTTAACATTCGGGTGAATCAGGTGATTCAGCCCCACGTTGGATGAAAAAGACAATTAATTAAAAATTGTTAAGAAGGTCATTACTATGAAGATTTTCATTGATTCCCACCATAACTTTGTTTCATTAGTTCTTCGTAGGCATCTGCAACTTCAAACTGATTTGGTAAGAGAGTTCTTGTTGATGCTGTTTCTTAAGTACAGCCACTCAGAGACCAATTTTCAGGATCTGAATCAAAGGAACATTTTTCTGCAATCTGCATAAACCTGCTTGGCACACACTCTTGTTTATGGAAAATCCAAATGTCCATTTGTATTCTTCTGAAAGGGGTGGGAGTTGGGAGGCCACACAGGAGATTAAGACTCTAGCTTCCCACTCAGCAAGCTGGATTCTTAAAGTCCTATCTGATTTCACGAAGTAGGCAGAAGTTTGAACTCAGTCTAGACTCGGGCTGACATGTAGACAAAAGGAAAGGATCTGCTCCGGTGAAGGTCAGTAGTGGATGCTACCTGCAGGGTGTCCGGGATGGAGGAAGTTAATCGGGTCATGGTGAAGAAAACTGGTCTTTCAGATCTGCTCTTTCCTGATCATTTTATATGCACTAGCGTACTCATTTCCCACAATTGCAAGAGGTAGCTGTTACTATGAAAACTAGTATGAAATAAGCTAGGAGAGCAATTTGCCTGGTGTTACACAGTTAAGAAGTGGCAGAGTCAAAATAAATGTATCATTTATAAAAATACATTTAAGAAAGCTTTCATTATGGAAAATGTTATACATATAGAGGAGTTAAGAGCCCATTATAACTTACTTTCCTGAACACGTCACTGAGCTGCACAACTTATCAGCTTGTAGCCAATCCTGTTCCTTTCTACCACCCTTACTCTAGCCCCTGGCTCAGTTGGGTATGTAGTTCCAGAAGACAACTATTTATTAAAAATATAATCACAACACTACATTATGCCAAAATTAAAATAATAATTCCTGAATACCATCAAGTGTCTAGTCAGTATTTGAATTTTTTCTGGTTGTGGGCTAGGATTTTAACACAGGGCTGCACTAAAAGTGTGAAGTTCAAGAGTATGATAAGGTCGGTGGGTATAGTGGGTTCACTCTGGAGAACTTGCCATGCATCATCTTTTTGTTATCAGTTCTTTAAATGGAAATCTCAAATACAAGCTGTAGCTTCCAAGGACCCTCCAACAAGCAAGCGACTGTTACACTTCTGCATTCAATGTGCTTCATAGATATAAAAAGTAAGGAAAATGAGGAGAAGGTATAGTTCAAGCCCTCACTTCTGTTCCTTCAACCAATTATGGGTATTTGGGAGAAGGGGAGGGTAGTGATATACAGAGGAAAACAGAGGAGGGATGGCGAATCTTTCCCCCATAGAGATAAGGCAGACATTTTCATTCTGAGGCAGGAAATAATATTTTTCATAATCACTTTGTTCTTATCAACATGAAGCTAAGAAATAATTATGTAAAGAAAGAAGACAAGGTTTTGTTGCCGTTTCTAGTGAAGGATTTCAGCTAAAGCATTAGATCAATAGCCTTTGATTTCTAAACTTAGGTGAAAGTCCAGTTTTGCTCTTTGGTTCTCTTTTCCTACATTCCTGGAATTCATGAGCCCGGAACTTTCTGGAGCTTGGGCCAGAGGTCTGGACATGACTTTTCAATTAATGCAAATCACAGTCTTCAGTTCTCTTGATGTTAGCATGTGACATGGCTGGAGGCCTTTATTTTGCTTAGAGCAGTGACCAAGCAAGTGAATGCATGCTCTTGAATATTTGACAGATGTGACAGGCGTGAGTGGCTGGAGCTGCATCTGGCTACGCTTAGCTTTCTAACCTAGGTGCTTTCTCCATGGACAACATGCACTTTGCCCCATTAGACTGAGGTTTGTTGGGTCAGGTCAGGAATGCAGCTGTGCTTTTAGCTTTCAGACAGGGAAATGCAGTCACGGACAGAGCCGGCTATATAATTTGCAGGGCCTAGTCCAAAATAAAAATGTGGGGTTCCTTGTTCAAAAATTATTAAGCATTTCAAGATGGTAACAGCAGTGCCCTTTTAAACAAGGGGACCTGTGTGACTGCACAGGTAGCCTGCACGTGAAGCTGAACTCGCTCATGCAGCACAGAGCACACGGTTGGAAGTGGACACGTTAATCTTCGTGGTGCTTTTACGATGGAGAAAAGTAAGAGAGCATGCTAGTCTAACTCAGCTTGGTGCGGAGCTTGCAGGAGATGAGCAAAGCGCCACAGGCCAAACTGTATAAGGTGACAATAGTGAGAAAATGCCTCAAGTCTCCTGATAACTGTTTGAGCTATACTGATATGGATGGTCCCTAATCTATGTAGGTTAGAGAGAAAAGATCAGAGGTTACCTGGTGGTAAATTAAAGCCCAGGTAAAAGGTGAGTTCAAATGCAAGAGCGAAGCAAAAGCCTTGAGGGAGAGGACTGGTCTGACAGGAATGAAAAAGCCCTTTCTTTTCATCCACTTCCCTCTCCTGCTTCCAGCTCCTTTACAAGTTTCCCTTAGAGAAGAATGTCCGCAGCCAAACAACAAAAGACCTAAAGCGGATTTTTCAGTCTGTGAGCTGCCCTTGAACGGTCCAGGGGCTTGAACTTCACAGGAAAACATTTAGGCACTTCCTCCATGTTTGTGCATCTGGAAAGGAAGGCCCTCTCTTCAAGTGTCGAGTGACATCTTCGAGCTTATTTCTTTCCAGTAAAAGTGGAAAATATCAACTAAGGTTTCAAAGGAAAGGAAATGTAATGTATTTTCTCATCAAATTTGGCATTATCTATTTAGCAGGCGGGCCTTTAATCTTCAGCACAGTATTTTTCCATTGTATAATTCGGAGTTTGCCTTAAATCTGTCTTGCTCTTTTAACTTGGGCTTTCTGAAACACGAATGTGATTTGCACAACTTATCTTCTTTTCTCATTTGTTTCCTCGATACTTTCGATTATCTCTTGCCAGGGTTTTTCTAGAGAAGTTCACAGTTTTGCCTCTGCAAATATTGAATGTAACACAGATAAAGCTCCTTTGTTAGTGTGAATCTATTAATGACCTTGATAAGAAGAACTTTCCGTGTCCAGCATCCTGGGAGGACTAAAATGATTTGGGGCCTGTTGATACGAACACAGAAATGAGAAAGTGCAATAATAGGCTTTTTTAAAAGTCTGTTTAATTTTTAAATGAGAAGGAAAACCAGTAACTTCTTTTCCCATACTTGAGGACTATAGAGAAATACCTTGCTACCCTTTTTCCCACTACGGACTGGAAAGTAGAGATATGAGATTGATCTGTAGCGGTTGAACTTTAAAATTAGTATGTTATTATGTAGATCAATCACCACAGAGATGTGTGAAGACAAGGAGAAGGAAAGACTTGTTAGCTTAGAAGACTAAACCACAACCTGACGAAAGGTATTAGAAAAATGTATGCCAGTTGGATATGTGAGCAAAGCAAACAGTAAATTCACAGAGGTAAATATTGGCAGTGTCCTCTTAAATGCGCCAAGGGAGATGACGCTTTGGTAGATGGACTTTAAGTGCTCTTGACTCACTGGTAAGTCCATCCCCACTGATGAGATGGCTTCGTTATGATATCTTAGACTGATTTCATGACACAGTCAGACCACGTATTAGCGATTCTTGTTAATATTCTGTGCTCACCAATCAGCCTGATGAATATGCTTGGGAAACTTTGCTGGTCAGCTTTGAACAAGGAGCACTCATATCTTCATTCACAAGTGTTCAATTAAATTTCTCAGACATGTCATTTTTCAGTGTTAATTAAGCTGAAATTCTGGGCTTACACATAAGATGGGTGGTTAGACGCATTTAGTCAGCCCTGAGAGAAGGACCTGCACCAGGAGCGCTGGCTTCAGGCTCTGGGACAATCACAGATGGCACACTGCTCTCTGAGTATCTTCTTGACCAGTCTTAGGGCTCTAAGCACTTTGGGAATAGTTTGGGTGTTTAGCAGTGTCCTCTTCCACCTCTTAGTCCTTGTATCTATATATTTTGTTTATTCCTGATCCCTAATTTAGATCTTGTCATACAACAGGACTCCAAAAGACACAACTGGAAGAGTGACACAGGCCCCAGGCTTTTCATGTTGTATACAATTAACTCATTGTTCATATAAATTTGTCTAGAAAATGCCATGTACTCATCATAACTTTTGAGGTCATTCTCTTAATAAATTTTACCTTTCTCTATATCTCCTCGATGTGGCCTTTACTTGTCTCAGGTAGATATCTCCTGGTTGGTCACATTCTCAAATCTCCTTTAGCTTCACAAACTAGATTTTGATTTGTGTCTTTTGCCCATGTCTTCTGACAGCTGATCTCAATTATGTGTCTATATTTTTAGCTTGTCTGCACCTGTCTCAACAATGACTCCATCTCCAATGGCCACATGCATTGACTCCAAGTCTGCCATCCTTGGCCTCCATCTGTGGTCCAGTTCTCTCCCCAGCATTGGTCCAGTCTCTCCAAACTTTACAAAGCTTTCAGAGCTAGATGGAACTTCTTGGTACTTTCACCCCTTATTCTTTGGGGTCCAACCAAAGAACAGAAAGACGAATTTAGAGAAACAAGTGAAATGAAGGAATTTGAGCAGAAACATGATTTTAAAAATCCAGTAAACCCAGACAGGGGAGTATTCAGTTTTAGGTGGCAGTTGGGCAGACCTGAGCAGGGTCCCGAGGGTCTGCAGATGGCAGAGACTTTCAGAAGAAGTGGAAGGAACGAAGAGGTGTCATGGCTTTGGGGAGGGAAAGTGTCATGTGGTAATCCTTCACTCAGTCACGATGAAGCCCTGGGTTCCCAGTGGAAAATCACTATGCACCAAGGTGGGAGTGACCTATGTCTGGAGCAGGGTGTAGATAAGCCACCTGGGGCTTGGGCATGAGTTACCGGAGCAGGAAGCCTCACCCACACACCTGTTTTCCATCCTCAGCATGTGGCGGCTACATGGTAACGTTACCCCCTGCTTTGGAAAATACAGGTTGGTTTGCAGCATATTTTCTTGGCATCAGATTAGGAGCCTGGGAGTTAATTTCAATTCCTATGAATTCTCTGGGGTTACATGGGTAACAGTGAGTCTTTCTATTCTTAGGAAAGTTCATATTTTCTGAAACTGGAAAATGGACCTATAAAAATGTAGGACTTTGATTCCCCACCCCCCAAAAAAAATCTTAAAAAAATTTTCATGCACATTCTATACTCCATCCCCATCTCTGCTCCTCATGTATCCATTTTACTTCATCTTTAGCTAAATTAAATCTTGCCATTATTAACTTTCTGTCAGTTGGAATCCCATAATGATAGTACTACCTATGTATTTTGTTCAACAGCAAACATATTTTCATAAATGACACATATTTAATGAAAAAAAATGTCACCTTTAAGAAGGTAAAGCTAGTTGACAAATGTTTCTTTAAGTGAAGCTAATTGCGTGGAATATTTTATGACATTTCCATGGAAAATGTTACAGGACATCTCTAGAGGATTTCAGGGGAACTTTTATAGCCGTTTCCTGCTCCATCAGCATTTTACGGAATCCTGCAGAGAGCAGGGGTGCTTTCTGCCGCAGCTGGTTACTCGTGGGCATCCGTTTCTGTTGGGTCATGGCGGAGCCTGAAGCATGAACACGTTTGTGCAGACCGTCCTAAGACAGTGTTGAGAGGCACCGACCACGCCTATCCACGGGTTCTGGGACGAGCTTGAGAAGAGATACTGTTGGGTTAGGTGCAGCAGGGAGAACTGGGCCTGAGATTCACTGAACGCAGCTCACTGAAGTGCTGTCTGCCTCGTTACCATCATCCTCAAGGGAAAGACCTTTGTGAAAATTCTCACGTCTGGTACAGACTGGCTGTTATAACCCTTTTATTTTATTGAGAGATTTTAAATGTCACTAAGTGACAAAAAGTTTCATACCTGCTAAATTAAAGACATACTACATGTAATGAATACAAAACGTGTAAGTGCAAAGTGCACATTTCAGAAACTAACAATAAGTCGTCAGTCATGTAGGGTTATAGCTTTGTGTTTGCTGCAGTAGTCCATATTTAATGTGTAAGCACACCATAAAGGAATTGTACAGGATTCAACTGTTATTTCTGTGTGAAACAAATGTCAACATAGTTATGAAGGCGCTCACATTATCATCTTATAAAGATTTAAAACAACCCTTTATAGTATTTAATTGATTGCACATGATTATGTCTTAACTAGATAATTATTTTATGTTACCCTACTCATATATGATGTAAATAAACCCTTTAAACTGAATTTGTAATGGAGAGTAATTGGCAGTGTCCAGGGTGGTTATCTGACATGAAATTAACACCCGCATATCTGTGCTGTTGGCAGAGAATCCAGTTGCGAGGCCCACGTGGTTCTTGGGCGTTGGCTTAGACTTTGGCACCAGCCAGGCCATGGTATCACTAATGCTCAGGTTTTCTTGATTCCTGATGTACTGTTTTTACTCTTTACCGCTTTATCTTCTCCTGAAGGGACATTCTATTTGGAAACCTTGATAATACCACTTTTCACTAGTTCAGAAAATGTAATTTTCTAAACATTTCCCTACCTATAATAATACTTAAGAGTGAGTAGGATAGAAATTGTTATCCCAGTCTTTGC